>NC_052070.1:26729557-27032587 GCF_015852505.1 Tachyglossus aculeatus
AAAAATAGCAATACCTTACATTTGTAGAGGGCTTTTAAATTTTTTAAATAACTTTAAATCTTGAATCTAATTTCATCCTCTCAATATTCTTAAAAAGTAGAGAGAGGGAGGTAATACCATTAATATAATAATAATAATGGCATTTATTAAGCGCTTACTATGTGCAAAGCACTGTTCTAAGCTCTGGGGAGTTTACAAGGTGATCAGGTTGTCCCACGTGGGACTCAAAGTCTTAATCCCCATTTTACAGATGAGGTAACTGAGGCACAGAGAAGTTAAGTGACTTGCCTAAAGTCACACAGCTGACAGGTGGCGGAGCCGGGATTTGAACCGATGACCTCTGACTCCAAAGCCCATGCTCTTTCCACTGAGCCACACAATTATTTCCTTTGGAAACTAGGACATAAAGACACTAAGTGACTTAACTCAGAGTCAAACAACAGGCAGCTGTAAGGGCAGGTAAAGTTAGAACAGAGGTTTCCTGATTCCAAGACCCAGGTTCTTTCTACTAGATTCCCCTTTCTTCCTTCATGTGCCTTTGACAGTTCATCTTTTCCACTACACGATAAATAATTGGGTACACCATGTCATTATGCACTCCTTAATGTATGAAATATTTCAAAGCAAGAGACAGGCATTTTCTGCTTTGCAATCAAAAATGATCAGATGACATTATTTTGTGTTATATGGATATTAACTGCCAATTATCATATAGCAAAGTAACTAATACTTACCTCAGCGCTAACTATTCTTTCTTCCTTCCTGTCCCAGATTCCTTCCTGTATTTCTCTTCTCTAACCAGGTAGCACTACTGCCAGGGGAGAGGTATCATCTCCATTTTTCCATTGAGTGAAGGACGCACTGAGAGACTCAATTACTTTCTCAGGATCAGGCAGCCATTCCAGAAAACAAACAAAAAAAGAGTCTAGAAAGCACTGACCTAGACTCTCTTAACTGCATCCTTAATTAATTTGGAATCTTTCTCTACCTTAAGAAGATTTCCTGACATCTCATCATAGATTGCCATTCTCTGAATTTCAGTGTTTGTTCTGTTTTAACCCTGATATTGTGAAAGACTTAGTGGAATGAGCGTGGAATCAGTCTGAGAATCAGTAGACCTCATCAACAATGGTATTTATTGAGCACTTACTGTGGGCAGAGGGTTGTACTTAGCGCTGAGGAGAGTACAATGCAACAAAGCTGGTAGATACTTTCCCTGCCCACAATAAACTTACAGTCAAGAGCTGATCTTAGTTCAACCTGCTTTCTGACATAGGGTATGTCCTTTACCCTCTATGAGCCTCATCTCTGAAATGAAGATTCATTCATTCAATCAAGTTTATTGATCACATATTGTGTGCAGAGCACTGTACAAAGCAGTTGGGAAGTACAGTTCAGCAACAATAGAGACAGTCCCTGCCCACAGTGGGTACATAGTCTAGAAGGATAATTATGGTATTTGGTAAACGCTATGTGCCAAGTACTGTTCTAAGCACTGGGGTAGATACAAGGTAATCAGGTAGTCCTACATAGGGCTCACAGTCTCAATCCCCATTTTACAGGTGAGGTAACAGACACACTTGCCCAAGGTCACACAGCAGACAAGTGGCAGAGCTGGGATTAGAACCCATGACCTCAACACCCAAGCCTCTCTTTACTTCAGAGGGTAATGATTATCATACTGCAGCCATCCTATGGCTTGGTTCTAGGGAGTTTCACTAACCACAGTGGAGTATTGAATATACTGTCTACCAAGAAAACCCTCTCAAAACTCTTAAACAGGGACAGAGGGAACTAAACTCATAGTGCTAAAAGGAAAGTTAATTTAAATAAATGCATTTCTGCAAATCAGATTTTCTGCCTTCAGTACAGAACATATTCCCTCTCATTAGTCTGAATTAGTGAAACCCTCCTGATTTAGGCGCTTTGATAATAGAGCAATTCTAGGACCCCAAACCTTTTTCTGCTCTGCCCTTTATATGGAGATGTAAGAAAAATAATAAACTTTAATCCAAGCAAACTGCTTTATGAAGATGAATGCAAGTTTTCCTTGTGCAGTTATTATAGGAGCTTACCATTAACCAACATGTCTCAGATTAGATTCAAACCACTCCTGGTCTATTAACAAATTGCCTCAAGTACAACAGAAGGAAATATTGATTCTTTTGTTTTACCAGCATCTCAAGGTTTTAAGCACTTACACATCTATGCTAAAAAGTTTTCTTTTTTTAAGGCAGCAATGTAAAAATAGCACTAAAGTCAAAAGTGTAATTACAATTAAGCTTGAAGTAGCACATCTTGAAGCCAAGGTACATTTACATATTCATGAAAATTTTTTAAATCCAAACAGTCGAGCAAATCTCAATTTTGTGTTACAAAACCTGCATTACCATCTACAGACAAAATCGGTCCCAGGCTCTGCCAGATCTTGCTTTACCCTGCCCTTGAACTTACGCTAGCTTTACCGTATATGTAAATGCACCATTTGTAGAGGCTCTGGTTTATGAGGCATTGATAAAAGCTATATCTGCACCACACAACATCAAAGGTAATAGCTCCTTGACCGTGGCATATTCACCAAGGGAGCGCAATACACAAAATATGAACTTGAGATTCAGGAGAAGGAAAGGCAAGAGGATCAAACAGAGATGTTACAGTCATCTTCTCATCCTGGTTTTATTCTGAATACCACTATTATCTCTCAGAGGAATTCATGAACAGTGGGTCTCTTGTTGATTCACTTTGCTTTAATGGTCACTTTTTATTGCTGTTTCCTTAATGCTTTTCACTTTATTCCATCTGTCCCATTTTAGCGTACTTTTCCTTACTCCTTTAGAAAGAATAGGTTATTCCCTTTCAATTTTCACCTGTTATCACTTCCCAATCATAGCTTGATTTGAGAAAGTGTTATGGGAAAGTCAGAACATTTCAGTTTGCTGGACTTGGCCGTATTTATTGTGATTCACAGCCAGGAGTTCAATACAAGTGATAACAGTGAGTTTGAATTTGATGCTAAATTACCTAAAATTTAACACCTAAAAATTCTACTGACATGACAAAAGCGGAAAGGAAATGAGTCTATTCCATTAGAGCACAGAATGAAGCTCTGAACGTGTCCACTTGGGGTGTTAATCCCAATTTGCCATGCATCTGTGATCAAAAATGAGTCAAATTTTCACATTGGTAAAAAGACTTCAGCATGATTTCCATTTTCACAAAGAACCTGTATAAAAGATGACTGGAAAAATCCAGGGGAAGGATTCACTCACACGGGGAGTAGCTTGGTTAAATGTAAAGGGCAATAAAATGAGCAATTTTTAAGTGTTTACTATGTGCCAAGCACCATATTACACAAGGGGTTTGCAAAGGGCCTTGGAGCAGGATTCTAATCCCATCTTTGCTACCTGATTACTATGTGACATTGGGCAGGTTACTTCACTTCTCTGAGCCTCAGTTTTCTCATCTGTAAAATGGGGGATCAATATACATTCTCACTTCTACTTAGTGTTTGACCTGATTATCTTGTATCTACTCCAGTGCTTGCCATATAATAAATGTTAACCAATAGTATATTTATAATTATGGTTGTTTTTCCTGACTCCATAAACCCCCAGGTGCAACAGGTCCTGGGTCCAATATGATAATCTGTCTCTACTCCAGTGCTTAGTACAGAACTTTAGAACACAGCAGACACTTAATATTAATAATGATTAGGATATGTTGCCGATTTGTACTTCCCAAGCGCTTAGTACAGTGCTCTGCACACAGTAAGTGCTCAATAAATACGATTGATGATGATGACATCCACAAGGCCAGCAACAACAGTACCCACCGACGCAGGATAGATCACAGGCTGGAGGTCATGAAGTTTGTGATGATCTAAGGTAATATTAAACATTATGGTACCCTGCTCTCTGTTTAGGACAGTGTTGATAAAAGTATAAGTTAGGGCAACAAGACAAATGCAAACTTTGAACTCACTCAACAGAAATGCTCATTTTACTAAGTTGAAATAAATGCACCGATTTCAGCAGAAACACTTCACTTCGTGTGGCTGTTGTATTATCATGGCCCTGTTCAGAGAAAACTCTGGGTATTAACCTAATCATGTTTTATCTTACTAGCTACGTTATCATCAATTAATCAACAGTATATACTGGGCGCTTTCCTTGGGAGTGCACTGTACTAAGCACGTGGTAAACTACAGTACAAAATAGTTGGGTGACACGTTACCTGATCATAAGGAGCTCACAGTCCAGAGTGGGTGACAGTCATTAAAATAAATTATGGATACGTACATAAATGCTCAGGGGGAGAGGATGGGGTGGATATCAGTTGCTTAAAGGGTACAAATCAAAGCGCATAAGTGACACGCGATTCAGTTGCTTCAAATAGAAGCAGCATGGCCTAGTGATGTAACTATCTTTTATCTACCCCAGTGCATAGTACAGTCCTCGGCAAATAAGAGTGTAAGCATTTAACAAAAATAATTGCCGTGAGCACTGGGGTTGTACCAACCAGGACCTTCCTGGACTGGGGAGCCTCACTGATATGTAGTAGGGTCACACCACACCTCTGATCACCAAGGTTACTTTGGAAAGGTTTTCACTCTGTTTTACCAATGTGCAGGGGTGACGCACACACTCTCTCACTCACTCCACTCCACCCCACCAAGGGTCCGATATCAGTCTTTTGGTCAAGGGAGCCCATTTTGCTGATGCTTCTTCTTTCTGCTTCCAAATGCTGCTGCCTTCTGCTGCTTTCGAGTGTTGCTTTCCTGCAGCCCCCCAGGGACAACCTGATCAATCAATCAATCATATTTATTGAGCGCTTACTGTGTGCAGAGCACTGTACTAAGTGCTTGGGAAGTACAGGTTGGCAACATATAGAGACAGTCCCTACCCAACAGTGGGCTCACAGACCTGATCACCTTGTAACCTCCCCAGCACTTAGAACAGTGCTTTGCACATAGTAAGTGCTTAATAAATGCCATCATTATTATTGTTGTGGGCTCACCGCAATAACAATGATAATGATGACGATACTACTAAGAAGAATAATAAAATAATGGAGTTTTTAAGAGGACAGACAGCACCTACAAATCCTCTTGAATCAGACAAATTTCCAGTTTTAAAACATTCACATTTGGGTGGATTTTTAAAAATACTTTCCCATTGCATATTTATTTCTTGATAACTTTAAATAAATGCTTGATTTTACATTTATGAAGGAATAGGTAATCAAAAAGATGTTAAAGTGTAGTTTGGGAGAAATATAATAAAGACAATGCTAGCATCTCTCCTTACACTGACATTTTCCCCTATACATTAATACATTCTTGTTAGTAGCCAATGTGTTCTGTTTACCACAGCTATTTGCTATAAAGTATTTATAACGGGCCCTGGGACTTTTTGTTGCTAGAATATAGTTAATACGCAACGAGGCACATTCAATTCCTCGAGCTTTCCAAACTGAACTTATACAGGTTTAACATCTGTAGATGCCTCCTAATTGACTTTTAACAACCATGTTTGACACTTTTCTGTTGGTTTGGGCTAAAACCTCCCCTTAGCTCTTAATAACCACATTTGCCGGTAACAGGATTTCACCTTCTGCTCCAGTGCACTGGAAGCCGATTCAACCTTGTTGCAACATTAACTCGGAATCATTATTTTCTTTGGGATATACAATGCTCAGAACATCAACCCAAGCCCAGGGACCCAAATGCTCCTTGTGAGTTTTTTTTTATTTCTATTCAAGATGGTAATAATAATGATGGTATTTCTTAAGCTCTTACTATGTGCCACGCACTGATATAAGCGCTGGGGTAGATACAAGGTAATCAGGTTGTCCCACCTGGGGCTCACAGTCTTCATCCCCACTTTACACAAGAGGTAACTGAGGCACAGAGAAGTTAAGTGACTTGCCCAGAGTCACACAGCTGACAAGTGGTGGAGCCAGGATTAAAGCCCAAGACCTCTGACTTCCAAGCATGTGCTCTTTCTACTAAGCCTCGCTGCTTCTCCATCTACCATGCTGCGGTAGTTAAGCAAGGGGCATCCAGCGCTTAGAACAGTGCGTTGCACATAGTGAGCATTTAACAAATACCATTATCATCATCATTAAGGCACACTGCTTTCATACCTTAGACTGCAAGCTCTATGTGGTCAGGAATCATATTTCACTCGTTCATTCATTCAATTGTATTTATTGAGCACTTACTGTATGCAGAGCACTGTACTTGGAAAATACAGTTCGGGAACAAATAGAGACAATCCCTACACAACAACAGGCTCACAGTCTAGAAGCAGGGAGACAGACTACAACACAAAATAAGCAGACAGGTACCAACTCTATTGTACTGTACTTTACCCAAGTACCAAGCTTCTCTCTAGACTGTAAGCTCATTGCGGGCAGGGAATGTATACTGCTCAATGAACGTGATTGAATTGAATTACAGTTCTCCGAACATATACTTTCCAAGCACTTGGTACAGTGCTCTGCACACTTCATTCATTCATTCAATCAATCGTATTTATTGAGCACTTACTGTGTGCAGAGCACTGTACTAAGTGCTTGGGAAGTACAAGTTGGCAACATATAGAGACGGTCCCTACCCAACAGTGGGCTCACAGTCTAGAAGGGGGAGACAGAGAACAAAACATATTAACAAAGTAAAATATATAGAATAAGTATGTACAAATAGAGTAATAAATACATACAGACACATATACATATATACAGGTGCTGTGGGGAGGGAAAGGAGGTAAGGCGGGGGGGATGGAGGGGGGAGGACGGGGAGAGCACTCAATAAATATGACTGAATGAAGTCCTGGGTAAATCCCATGGATTGATTATACCACCAATACCATGTGGGAACCAGCTGAAGGAATCCATTCACATTATCTAGTTGGGGGCAGAAAATGAGTTGTTTTCTCACCCCATCCTCAGCTCCTTGAAGGGATATTTGGGGTCCAATGCACCCTTAGACTGTTCTCACTGCTCACAGATTCCTATCCCCACTATCAGGAATCCACCCATCCAAAGTTGAATTTGAAGCCTGCATAATAATAATAATAATAATAATAATAATAATAATAATTATCAAGCACTTACTATGTGACCGACACTGGACCAAGTGCTGGGGTAATACAAGGTAATTGGATTGGACACGCTTCCTGTCTGTCCCACACAGAGCTCAGTCTTAATCCCCAGTTTCAGATGAGGCAACTGAGACCCAGAGAAGTGAAGGGACTTGCTCAAGGTCACACAGCAGACATGTGGCGGAGCTGGGATTAAAACCCAGGTCCTTCCGACTCCAAGGCCTGTGCACTAACCACTAAGCTGCTAACCCATCTGAAACTTCATTACCACGCATACCCATCTCCTTCACCCCAGAGCCAAAAAAGAGTGCCCTAAACAGGCAAATGCAGCGAGAAGCTCTTTGATAAACTCCTGAGCATAGAATGGAAAATTTTCCAAAAAATGTGGTCGGGACCTGATTTCTTCCTCACAAATGGAACACCCATCTTATGGAACTGAAAACTTCAGAAACATCACCATAATCACATCTTCACAGAGAAAGCTGAGTTTGCTGACTTTAGAAACTCCAGAGGAATTGTCCAGCTGTCCACCATAAGCATGAGTCCATCCAGAGTCCTTCCAAACAGGTTGTCAAAGGATGCAGTTGACTTTGTGTTCCCTTATCACCATGTGCCTTCAGACCAAATTGCAGTAGAGCAGATATACAGAAAAAATACAGAGAGCAATGAGACCTTTATACCATATTTACAAGCCCCACAGCACTTAGGTGCATATTTTCCCCTCTCTGTAATTTATTTGAATAGCTGTCCCCCCCTCCCGTAAGCTCTAAGCTCCTTGTGGCCAGGGAATGGGTCTACCAACTCTATTGCCTTGTAATAATAATAATAATAATAACAATAATAATGGCATTTATTAAGTGCTTACTATGTGCAAAGCACTGTGCTAAGTGCTGGGGAGGTTACAAGGTAATCAGGTTGTCCCATGGTGGGCTCACAGACTCAATCCCCATTTTACAGATGAGGTAACTGAGGGCCAGAGAAGTTAAGTGATTTGCCCAAAGTCACACAGCTGACAGTTGGCAGAGTCAGGATTTGAACTCATGACCTCTGACTCCAAAGCCCAGGCTCTTTCCACTGAGCCATGCTGCTTTTCAGGTGCTTAGTATTGTGCCCTGCATACAGTAAAAGTTCAATAAATCAATTGGCTTAATCAGCCATTAACAAAAACCACTGATTGAATGATTATTGACCTTGCCAAAAAAAAATGCAACAGACTAGCATTCTGGAAATCTAAGGCAATTGGGCTGTTTTAAGTAATTCATCAGTATTATTAGGCTACTTAATAATAATAATAATAATGGCATTTGTTAAGTGCTTACTATGTGCAGAGCAATGTTCTAAGCGCTGGAGGTGGATACAAGGTGATCAAGTTGTCCCACTTGGGGCTCACAGTCTTAATCGTCATTATACAGATGAGGTAACTGAGGCGCAGAGAAGTTAAGTGACTTGCCCGAGGTCACACAGCATACATGTGGCGGAGTCAGGATTCGAACCCATGACCTCTGACTCCAAAGCCCGTGCTCTTTCTAAAGATGGATGAATGAAATCCCAAATAAAGAGATATAAAACAGAATAAAAAAGGCCAGGATAGGATGAGGAAGGCTATAAGATAAATTTGGCCACCAATGGGGCACCAAACATCATGCAAAGCCAGTGACACCTAGATCTGCTATAGTAGGCATATCCAGCTCTGAAGCAGTTTCATCGGTGCCTCCTGTAATCTAGAGTCAACATTAAATGACAGGGCAACACTATCAACATGGGGAGCAGTGTGGCTTACTGGCAGGAGCAAGGACTTGGGAGTCAGAGGTCGTGGGTTCTAATCCTGTCCCCGCCACTTGTTAGCTTTATGACCTTGGGCAAGCCACTTAACTTCTCTGTGTAAAAATGGGGATACTGAAGAAATGAGATGCAGTTTCTGACAGGGGAGGGGTGCCTGACTTGCTGCTCTTTTCATCTGTTTTCTGCTGCAATGTCACTCGGGTTTTTTGTGGTTGCATTGTTTTGTTTTTAAATGGTATTTACATTGAACTGAGCACGGGGGTAGATACAAGCTGGGACAACCTAATTACCTTGTAACAACCCCAGCGCTTGGCACATAGTAAGCACTTAAATACCATAATTATTACCACCAACCATGAGGCCAAGGAATACAGTCAGTTTACCAGCACTGAACCAAAGCTCCTAATGACACAGCTGTCTTGGCTAGGACTTGTGGGGAGATAAAATAAAAAAAGTAGTCAGTGATAGCGGGATTTTCACGCAGCTGCTCAGAGGAGGCACACAATCCCAGAGGGCAGAAAAAAAATAAAGACTTGGTGAAATCCAGTCTCAAACAATGGGGTATAGCAGTGGACTATTGGAGATGGTGGCAACAGAAGGACTAGTTGGGTGGGCATAAATTGGGAGAATGACCCCTCTCCCAGACCAAAGACTTCATAAAGATTAGGATGTAATGGAGGCAATAATAATAATAATGGCATTTATTAAGTGCTTACTATGTGCAAAACACTGTTCTAAGTGCTGGGGAGGTTACAAGGTGATCAGGTTGTCCCACAGAGGGCTCCCAGTCAATCCCAATTTTACAGATGAGGAAATTGAGGCCCAGAGAAGTTAAGTGACTTGCCCAAAGTCACACAGCTGACAATTGGCAGAGCTGGGATTTGAACCCATGACCTTTGCCTCCAAAGCCCAGGCTCTTTCCACTGAGCTACACTGCTTCTCAGACAGGGCAGATGTGGAAGAAGCCTACTAGTGCCATAAGGATTTATCCTTACTTGAAAATAAAGTGGGATGGGGTGTTGAACAGTCTTTTCAGCCCCATTTTCCTCTTGGCCTCACCATCTGCATTGTCATGCCCGATAATGGACTATTGTCTAATAATAATAATAATTATGGTATTTGTTAAACGCTTACTATGTGCAAAGCACTGTTCTAAGCATTGGGGGATACAAGGTGAGCAGGTTGTCCCATGTGGGGCTCACAGTCTTAATCCCCATTTTACAGATGAGGTAAATGAGACCTAGAGAAGTGAAGTGTCTTGCCCAGAGTCACACAGCTGACAAGTGGCGGAGCCGGGATTAGAACCCACGACCTCTGGCTCCCAAGCCCAGGCTCCTGCCACTAGGCCACGCTGCTTAGAACCTGTTCTTCTAGCCCCAGCTCCACCCCTGACCTGCAGGGTGACTTCAGGTAAGTCATTTCACCTCTTTGAAAACGCTACTTTCCACTCCTTACCTCTCAGAGAAACTGTGAGAATAAAGTGACTGAACAAATTGCGTTGCAAAACTAAAGGCACTATATACAACCTTATCATGATTGTTCGTCCAATAATGGGGAGACTAGTCCCTGTTTTATCTGAAATGTTATACCGTTAGAGAAATTTAATAGACTGTAAAATGTATTTATTTTGCACCTTATGTAAGAACTAAAGGGTAGCTGAAAGCTAGGTGAAAAAGTCATAGGAGGAAGAAGCAGCATGGCCTAGTAGATAGAGCACAGTCAGGGAGTCAGAAGGACCTGGGGATTTGATCCTGGCTCTGTCAGTTGTCTGCTGTGTGACCCTGAGTAAGTCACTTCACTTCTCTGTACCTCATTTACCACATCTGTAAATGGAGGATTAAGACTCGGAGCCCCTTTTGAGACAGGGAATGTGTTCAACCTGATTAGCTTGTATCTACCCCAGAGCTTAGAACAGAGCCTAGCACATAGTAAGTGCTTAATACCATAAAAAAAAGAAGCTGGTTCAGTGACAGACAAGTGTGATTTCAACCTCTGTGCAGTCAACATTTCTACTTCCCCTTTACCTCCTCGTAAAAAGTTATTTTCCCAGTGGTCTCCTAATAAACTATATAGTCCGCTCTACCATCCTCTGTGTTCCTTATCCACTCTCCTATCATCCCTTTATTCTAGGTGAAGGCATTTGGAATAGAACTCGGAAGCCATTTCACTGGTTCAGGAAAAGACCTGTGGGGTTCAGACTTCAGTAGTAATTTGGAGGAAACAGACTGACTCGTTTTAAACCTGGCAAAATCAACTTAAAATAAGCATTTCTCTTCATGGTCCCAAAGAAAAAGGTTTCACCTTATTTAATTTGTATTTGCTCGAGCATGGGGTTAAACCCAATGATTTGTTCCATCTTTCCAACAAGATTCCTAATTCTCATTTTCATTATGGGATTTGAAATTACAAACCCTCTGTGCCAGAAAACCAGAACTGTTCCTGTTTAATAGTCAGTGTTCATTAGGATGGGGAGTTCGCTTTAGCTACTGACATCTGGAAGTCTGAACTCTCAGCATGAGATCAAGACGACATAATGAACTGAGGTTTCCCATGTAACAATATAGATAGATTGCTCGTCTCACTAGCTCAGAACAGGCTCATTAGAGGACCTCGAAGAGTGAGTTTTAAACCTGCAGTGCTGTAATCAAGAGGAAATTAACAATTATAAAGAAAACAACAATTGCATAATGGAGCACCAGGACCTTTTATGAGGAAGGGGCAACAGTTATTCGGAACAAAGGGGAGCACTTGTTTCACAGGGCTTGATTAGATACAAAGGAAATGCAGCAGCAGAGAGAAATTCAACTCTCACAGAGACATGAGTTGGGAAGGCCTCCAATCTTCCATACACTTTTCCAGTGCTGGATAGCCCACAGTCTTTCAAATCAATCAGTTTTTGTTGACCACTTACACAGTACTAAGTTCTGGGAAGATTGTAATCAATCAAGGCTCTATATTGAGCACAGCACTGTATTAAGCACTAAGTATTTGGGAGAGTACAATGAAAAAGATTTGGTCTATATATATAAATTTATATATTATATATATTATTATTATTATATATATATACACTCTCCCAAAGAGTATACAGTTGAGGGTGGGGGCACAGGTATTACTATAAACAACGGCTTAACTGTTGGTAGATGATTCCTGTCGTCAAGAAACATACACTTTAATGGTGGGGAGACAGACCCTAAAATACAGTGTCAATGAGGCCACGGTTCAATGTTTTGAAGAGAAACAATGGCCAGGACAGCTGTGAGGTCAAGGAGGATCAAGGTAGAGGAGAAGCCATTCACTGGATTTGGCAATAAGAAGAAAATTGATGACCTTCGAGAGGGTAGTTTCTGTGAGTGTGGGGGACAGAAACTAGTTTGGAGGGGTTCAGGAAGATAATTGGAGGAGAGGAAGTGGAGACAACTTGCTAAAGGAGTTTAGAGGGGAAGCATTGGAGGGAGATGGGAGATAACTGGAGGAA
Source organism: Tachyglossus aculeatus (assembly GCF_015852505.1). Lineage (NCBI taxonomy): Eukaryota > Metazoa > Chordata > Mammalia > Monotremata > Tachyglossidae > Tachyglossus > Tachyglossus aculeatus. The sequence goes on from NC_052070.1 coordinate 26,741,921, forward strand.
GTCATGGGGTCAATAAAGTTTTGTGGGGTTTTTATTTAAATGAAAAGAAAGATTTGAAAGCAACGGACAATGCATGAGTAGGAGGTTTATGTGGATTAAAAGACCACATTTTTATGTCCAGGGAGTGAAATAAGCTGTTAGTCATGCATACTATAGACAGATTCTATCTGAACATCCCATCTTTTCCCCCACTCCCTCTCCCTTCTGTTTGTCTATACGATTGGACCTGTAACCTTTGAACACTGACTATTCACTCCATCCTCAGACCCATACAAAATTTAGGTACATATCTGTAACATTCATATTAATGTCTGCCCCCCTCTCTAGACTGTAAGTTTTCTGTGGTCAAGGAACATGTCTACTTACTGTTGTATTGCACGCTCCCAACTGCTTAGTACAGTGCTCTGCAACAGTAAGTGCTCAATAAGAACCACTGATTAAGCCTCTCTTTCTCTGTCACTGGGACTGCTTCTCCCTCTTTCTGCTCCTCTCTCCCGCATTGTTCCATACCTACAGACTGAGTAGTACTAAAATTCATTTGAATGTATCAAGCTCTCATTGTTGCATTGTCTCTTTCTTAAAATAGATTTATTTTTCAAGGCTCATAGCTGCCATTTTTTGCCTTCTAAAAGGCAGCTAACAAAGACTTTCATAGTCTCAGGTTCATTGACCACTACAGCACAAAGTGGTCAGAGGTAAGTGCATTTTTCTTCCCACCCCTTACAGAACAGGATACCAACTGATGGAATTTCAGATCTATGCCTTCAGCAGTGTCAGCCAGCTTAGTATTAGCTGTCTATTTTGGGAACTGTGCTCTAACCTGAACACTCTAGAACCATTTCTCCAAATGCCTACCTTCATTTTCAAGTTGCATTAGGTGTGTCTCATCTCCACCTAATCTCAAATGATTGTCAATGCACTGTGGACTATTTCCATTTCTTTTTTCAGAAACTCTACTTAGACTGTGAGCCCCACTTGGGATAGGGAGTGTGTCCGATCTGATTAACGCGTTTCTACTCCAGCCCTTAAATCAGTGCTTGACATGGAGTAAGTGCTTAACCAATACAATATTTAAGTGGTTTCAGAGCAATTCCATGTGCCCCTATTTGGTCCATTTTAAAGCTCTATCTGCTACTCTTCCTTTCTAATGCTCTAATTCCCAATGAATTATGTTAGAGAACTGAATCGAGCTCTTAAAACAGGAGCTGAGGGAATTAATTTTATATATGAACCTCCTTCCTCATGAATGGACTTAATTCATATCTTCTAGCACAAGAGGTAGGCAAGTTATGCAGGTGATTATATACACACCTATATCAACATAAGTAGTTATAGGTTCTAACAGGATGCTTTCCTAGAGCTTTTCCTCCATGATTGAACACAATTTGTAGGTCAGAAACTATTATCAATAACTTAATTTTCCATAAAGATGATCCCAAGGGATTTAGTTAAAAAAAAACCGAACATGAGAAAAGCATTAAATATTGAGTTTTGGCCTGGCTAACAAAAAAAAAAAAAAAAAAAAAACTGGCCATAAACTGTTGAATCTGCAGTACTGTTCTTTTTAATTTACATATTTTCTGGTTTTACTCTTTCTTCTCTGTGGACTACTACATGTCAGAGAGCTTCTAATTCCCTATTTCCACCCTCCAGAAACCTCATGTCTAGTTTTAATGACCCTTCCTCCCCTTTGATTTCTTCTCGCATATCCAAAAGATGTCTAGTATCCTTGATTCTTTTTAATCTCTCAATAAACCTACACAAGGGTGCTTCCAGGGATAAGGATGGCATTTTATTTTAACTGTATCCTATTGTTGCCTACTTCAACAGGAAAGCAACACTAATGGCTAGATAATTTATTTTTAAGTGTGATATACTCATATTTTATGGATGCTGTGCTTTTGACTTGACAGTTCATTTTCACTATCGAGCTAAGCTCCTTTTACAAGATTCCTTCTCCATTGTGTATTCTTAACTTTTTCCACTTTAATTTCTGGCACTGGACTATTAGATCCTACTGGAATGAAAATACAACAGTGCCAATCCCTGCTAATCCAAATTCATTAATCACATTTATTAAGCATTAACTGTGTGTAAAGCACTGTCTGCAATTGTTCTGGTAGGGAATCCATATTCATTCATTCATTCATCCATCATATTTATTGAGCGCTTACTGTGTGCAGAGCACTGTACTAGGTGCTTGGGAAGTACAAGTTGGCAACATATGGAGAAGGTCCCTGCCCAACAGTGGGCTCACAGTCTAGAAGGGGGAGACAGACAACAAAACAGGTGCAAAGCACTGTTCTAAGCACTGGGAAGGTTACAGGGTGATCAGGTTGTCCCACATGGGGCTCACAGTCTTAATCCCCATCTTCCAGATGAGGTAACTGAGGCACAGAGAAGTCGAGTGACTTGCCCAAAGTCACACAGCTGACAGTTGGCAGAGCTTGGATAGGTGCTGTGGGGAGGGGAAGGAGGTAGGGCGGGAGGGATGGGAAGGAGGAGAGGAAGGAGGGGGCTCAGTGTGGGAAGGCCTCCTGGAGGAGGTGAGCTCTCAGTAGGGCTTGGAAGGGAGGAAGAGAGCTAGTTTGGTGGATGTGCGGAGGGAGGGCATTCCGGGCCGGGGGAAGGATGTGGGCTGGGGGTCAATGGCGGGACGGGTGAGAACGAGGCCCATTGAGGAGGTGAGTGGCGGCAGAGGAGCAGAGGGTGCAGGCTGGGCTGGAGAAGGACAGAAGGGAGGGGAGGTAGAAGGGGGCGAGGTGATGGACAGCCTTGAAGCTGAGAGTGACGAGTTTTGGCTTGATGCGTAGGTTGACTGGTAGCCACTGGATATTGCAGAGAAGCAGTGTGGCTCAGTGGAAAGAGCCCGGGCTTTGGAGTCAGAGGTCATGGGTTCAAATTACGGCTCCGCCACTTGTCAGCTGTGTGACTTTGGGCAAGTCACCTGACTTCTCTGTGCCTCAGTTCCCTCATCTGTAAAATGGGGATTGTCTGTGAGCCCCACGTGGGTAAACCTGATCACTTTGTAACCTCTCCAGTGCTTGGGACAGTGCTTTGCACATAGTAAGCGCTTAATAAATGCCATTATTATTATTATTATTTTTGCCCTCCCCACTCCAGCCGGGTCGGGCAGGTGTCAGGAGCTGAGCCCGGGGCCGTGGGCACGGCTGCAGGGCGGGACATTCCAGCGCTTAGAACAGTGCTTTGCACATAGTAAGCGCTTAATAAATGCCATCATTATCATCATTAGAGAAGCAGCATGGCTCAGTGGAAAGAGCACGGACTTTGGAATCAGAGGTCATGGGTTCGAATCCTGGCTTTGCCACTTGTCAGCTGGGTGACTTTGGGCAAGTCACTTCACTTCTCTGGCCCTCAGTTCCCTCATCTGGAAAATGGGGATGAAGACTGGGAGCCCCCTGTGGGACAACCTGATCACCTTGTATACCCCCAGTGCTTAGAACAGTGCCTTGCACATAGTAAGCGCTTAATAAATGCCATTATTATTATTATTATTATTATTATTACTAACTGCTTGGGAGAGAACAAAATAAGCTTTACCACATAACCACATTCCAGGAAATTTAAGGGGAATGTTATATGATTCTTTCCAGATCAATCTTTTCAGAGCATTCCAATTCCATTAATGATGTTGTATCCCTAGAGTCTGCATTTATGAGAGGTCACCTTTAATTTATCTACTGTGTGAAGCTCACAGACTTGGATAAATTGCAAGCTATTCTGTAATCTTGATGCCTTCTTACTCAACAAGCTAGTCTCCAGGTACCATCAGGACAGCCCCCAAACTAATCCCTTGCAATGGATATACCTCTGTACGGGTCCAAGTGAATTGAGAGCAGTACCCAGAAAAAAAAGAAAAACCAAAATGTCATTTCTCATATCTCCCTGTCCAGATGGTGGCAATAAGCACTGATTGAATTCTTGTCCTATTCTACAAAACCACTGCCTAAGCAGAATTCTTAAATCAGGGTGGCCAAGACCATTATATTTGGCTTCAATATGTTCTTTGAGATTAATGATCCATTTTAGATGCCACTTTAGATTAAGGGATCTTTTTGTAAAATGTGATAAATGGAGTCAGAGGAAAGATGAAAGAAAGGATTTGATCTAGTAATAGATGTCCAGTCCAGAGACGTTTATTCAAATTGACCTTGGGGATCCCCCCTCCACCGGCCTCCATCCAATCAGTATTCGCTCCTCAACACACCCCTGATAAATCAGTGCTATTTATTGGGCATTTATTGTGTTCAGGGCACTATAATAAGCATTTTGGGGAGGATAACAGTCTAATTAGACATCACTTCCAACCCAACATTCTCTTTCCTGGGATGAGGAGCTTCTGTATCTTGGGGCTCTCCTGAATCAAGGGGCATAACAGAACCGAATTCTTGGTGAATAAGGCTTCTGGGATTTACACTATTCAATTATTTTTAACTCATATATCCAAGTGAAGGTGGGGGAGGGTAAGTCCAGCAGAGTTTCTCTTTGAAACTTATGGTTAAGTCTCAGCCAGAAACTGAAAGACATGCAGGAGGCAGTAGAGGAATGTCAACCCAGCTATACGGCAGATCCAATTAAAGCGACAGACCTATCAAGGTCCCTGGAATTTAATTAAGTCTGAACAGACACACACAGATCCCATTCTGTGACAATATTTAATACACTAGCAATTCATATTTTTCACTAATTCTAACCACTTTCCTTTGTAGTACAAAATAGTTGTATTTAACTGTTGCACTTTAAGTCCACATCTCATTACAAAGATTATTTGATAGGTGCTTACTACATTCATTCAACTGTATTGAGTGCTTACTGTGTGCAGAGCACTGTATTTAGTGCTTGGAAAGTACAATTCAGCAACAGAGACAATCCCTACTCAACAACGGGCTCACAGTCTAGAATTGGGGAGACAGACATTAAAACAAGTAAACAGGCATCAATAGCATCAATATAAATAATATTATAGATATATACACATTATTAATAAAATAAATATGTACATATATACACAAGTGCTGTGGGGCAAGGTAGAGCAGAGGGAGGGAATCTGGGCAATGGGGAGAGGAGGAGGAGCAGAGGAAAAGGGGGACAGTCTGGGAACCATATGCCAACCACTGTAATAAGCACTTGGGTAAAGACAAAATAACCAGGTAAGAGTCCCAGTAAGGACTAAATATGAAAGCTAGAACCCAGGGGAGGACAGGTTTCAGAAGAGGAAATACTGGCACTTCTGTAAATAGTGACTTGTTGAGGATTTACACTCCGGAACATTACACTAACCATCTGGGAGAGCACAAGTGTTACATTTCCTCCTATTCCTAATTATTTTGCATCTGTTTTCCCTGCTAGATTTTAAGGTCCTTGAAAATAGGGATCAAGTCTTCTAAGCACCGCATCAATCCAGGTGTCACATCTTAGTTGTGCAAAAGTCTTATTAATCCAGTTCTCTTGCCTCTCTGGTGACTTCTCAGTCTTACTGGCCAGCTCTAAAGCCCTCCTTGCTCCATTCTGGGTCCCCTAATTTTTCTGATTTACACTCACTCTCTAGGCAAGCTCATTCTCACACAAGCCTTCAACGATCACTTTTATGCCCATGACTCCCAGATTAACCTCTCAAATTTGCCATCCCACATTTCCTTTCAACTCCAGGACATCTTAACTTGTGTCATTTTCCTGTTGACTTCTACTTTCCAAGTGCTTAGTACAGTGTTCTGCACACAGTAAGCACTCAATAAATATTACTGAATGAATGTTGGACTTAGTATAGAGTGCTGCATCCAATGCCCCACCAAACTCACCACTACTTAGTTCAGTGCTCTAATATTTGTTGTTGACTTCTCCCCACCAAAACCATCTCCCTTTATTTTTCTGTCATTTTAAAGAAAGTGTCCTTTACTGTATTTATGGCATGTGGTCAGTAAAGGCACACCTTTGGTGTTGTGAGTAGTTCATTGACTCATTCATTCAATCATATTTATTGAGCGCTTACAGTGCACCGAGCACTGTACTAAGTGCTTGGAAAGTACAATTTGGCAACAGAGACAATCCCTACTCAACAACGGGATCACAGTCTACAATGGGGAGACAGACAACAAAACAAAATAGACAGGCACCAGTAGCATCAAAATAGATAAATAGAATTATAGATACATACACAAGCACAAGTAGTGGTGCCATTGACACAACTTTCTTGTCAGTGGACAAGTACCATGCATCGTGGCTCAGTGGAAAGAGCATGGGCTTGGGAGCCAGAGGTCATGGGTTCTAATCACAGCTCCACCACTTATTAGCTGGTGACTTTGGGCAAGTCACTTAACTTCTCTAGGCCTCAGTTACCTCATCTGTAAAATGGAGATTAAGACTGTGAGCCCCACGTGGGACATCCTGATCACCTTCTATGCCCCCCAGTATTTATAACAGTGCTTTGCACAAACAGCTTAACAAATGTCATCATTGTTATTATCATGCTGCATCACTTGGTGGTATTTATGGAGTATTTACTGTGTGCAAAGCATTGCATTATACACTTGGGAGAGATCAATAGAGGAGGTAGACACAATGCTGCCCCCAAGGAATTTACATGCATGGGTCATGGTGGTATCTTTTCCTCTTTCCCGGGATATGGAGATTCTGTATCTTAGGGATCTCCTGAATCAAAGGGCATAACGTAGTGATAATTGTATTTGTTAAGCCCTTACTAGGTGCCAAGCTCCCTGTTCAGGAGGAGAGTTTCCAGTTCGCTACCAATCTCGGGTACAGAAAGAAGAGTCAAACAGAGTCATATCCATTCCATTCCTAGCTTGGGCAGTGGCTAGTGAGTGGAAGGCAATCTCCTACAAGTCAAAACTCCCCTGTGTTGGGCAGCAGTGACAGGGGAGAGAGTCGAGGGCACAGACTCAGGTTTACGGTGCAGAAGGCGGCAATGGTAAGCCACTTCTGTATTTTTACTAAGAAAAATCTGTGGATACACTACCAGAATGATTGCAGCTGGAAGTGGGGCATTCTGGGAGAGATGTATCTCAAGAGTCACTTAGGGTCAGAGATGACTCGACAGCATAAGACAAGATAACAATAATAATGGTATTTGTTAAGCACGTACTATGTGCAAAGCAGTGTTCTAAGTGCTTGGGGGATACAAGGTGATCAGGTTGTCCCACGTGGGGCTCACAGTCTTCATCCCCATTTTACAGGTGAGGGAACTGAGGCACAGAGAAGTTAAATGGCTTGCCCAAGGTCACACAGCAGACATGTGGTGGAGCTGGGATTCGAACCTATGACCTCTGACTCCCAAGCCCTTGCTCTTTCCACTGAGCCATACTGCTTCTTTAATGCTAAGCACTGTTCTAAGCACTGGGGTACATACAAGCTAATCAGGTTGGACACGGTCCCTGTCCCCCATGGGGCTCACAGTCTTAATCTCCATTTTACCAAGGAGATAAGTGAGGCACAGAGAAGTTAAATGATTTGTTCAAGGTCACACAGCAGACAAGTGCTAGAGAGGGTATTAGAACCCAGGTCCTTCTGACTCCCAGGCCTGCGGTCTATCCAATAAGCCACACTGTTCCCCTAATAATAAACTTTAAATTAAGGAGCATCTTGAAAGTCCTCTGAAAAGTAAGAGATCACATCTGAAACAAACATGAGAAGACTTTGTCCCTCACTATTCCTTTCGTATCCCCCACTGCTTATCTACAGATCCTCAGAAAACCTGTTTTTTTTTCCCTGCTGTTCTTCAAGAGCTTAGTATGGTAGATCACATCTGAAACAAACATGAGAAGACTTTGTCCCTCACTATTCCTTTCGTATCCCCCACTGCTTATCTACAGATCCTCAGAAAACCTGTTTTTTTTTCCCTGCTGTTCTTCAAGAGCTTAGTATGGTGCTCTGCACATAATAAGCACTCACCCTTCTAGACTGTGAGCCCACTGTTGGATAGGGACCGTCTCTATATGTTGCCAACTTGTACTTCCCAAGGGCTTAGTACAGTGCTCTGCACACAGTAAGCGCTCAATAAATACGATTGAATGAATGAATGAAATACAGTTGATTGTTCTTTTATGGTATTTAAGTGTTTTCTATGTGCCAACCACTATTCTAAGTACTAGGGTAGATATAAGCAAACCATGTTGGACACAGTCCCTATCCTATACTAGGCTCCTAGTCTTAACTTCTCTGCGCCTCATTTACCTCATTTGTAAAATGGAAATTAAGTGACTTGTCCAAGGTCACACACCAGACAAGTGGTGGGATTGAGAATTGAATCCAGGTTGTTCTGACTCTCAGGTCGATGCTGTAGCCACGAGAAGCAGTGTGGCTCAGTGGAAAGAACATGGGCTTTGGAGTCAGAGGTTATGGGTTCAAATCCCAGCTCTGCCAATTGTCAGCTCTGTTACTTTGGGCAAGTCACTTCACTGGGCTTCAGTTACCTCATCTGTGAAATGGGGATTAAGATTGTGAGCCCCATGTGGGACAACCTCATTGTCTTGTATGCCCCCAGCACTTAGAATGGTGCTTTGCACATAGTAAGCATTTAACAAATACCATCAGTATTATCTACTAAGCCATGCAGCTTCCCTTGGTTCTCTCACTAATTTGTTTTAAAAGATTGTGAGCAATTCCATTTACCTTATCTTGCCTCGAGGGTAGACTAAAACCTTCAAGTGAAGGCAGTCAGGCCGAGTATCTGTTTCCAGATTCTCTCCTCCCTCCCTTCTTTCCACAGGATAAATAAGAAGTTCTGGACCCACTGGGCTTCCAGCCGTTGGGGAGGGTAAAGGACTGTTTGTATTCTGGGAACAAAGGAGGGGCAGCTGCAGAACCAGGATGGCTCTATCCCAGACATTTTTACTTAGTGAGTGCTGGTGAAGCGTGGAATTTAGAAAACAGGAAAAATGCCGACAAAAACAATTTCCCTTTCAAGATTATGAAGCCGTTTACCATTTAGACTGAGATGACTCGGGGTCGCTCTGAATGAGGAAAGTCTTCATCACGCTGCTTCAGTTGAGAAGCAGCATGGCTCAGTGGAAAGAGCACGGGCTTTGGAGTCAGAGGTCATGGATTCAAACCCCGGCTCTGCCAATTGTCAGCTGGGTAACTTTGGGCAAGTCACTTCACTTCTCTGTGCCTCAGTTACCTCATCAGTAAAAATGGGGATTAAGACGGGGAGCCCACTGTGGGACACCCTGATCACCTTGTAACCTCCCCAGGGCTTAGAACAGTGCTTTGCACATAGTAAGCACTTAATAAATGCCACAAAAAAATCTGCATGCCATCACCCTTCCCTTACCTATCTTCTATAGGGGGAGATGGAGGGTGCAGTTATCAGCCACTGCAGGGGCTTCATTCATTCACTATTCATTTAACACTTACCGTTAATAGAAAACCACACTGCACACTTACTCTGAGCAGAGCACTGAGCAAGAATTCAGACATCAACCAGTGGTATTCATCGAGCGCTTACTATGTGCAGTGTACTGTTCTGAGAGCTTGGAATAAAACTGGCGGACATGTTTCCTGCCCATAAAAAGCTGATAACTGACCCCAGAGGGTTTAATAATCTAAAAATGAGGGAAGGAAAAGCTGAACAAAGACAATATAATTAAATCTGAACAATAATGGTTCTTGGGAATTCTGGTCATTCAGGGTCTAGTGGCATAACTAAGCTCATGGAAGAGCACATTCCCAAGTTGATTTTTTTTTTTGTCACCCACACTTTCATTCTACATTTTCCATTTATCAGGGGTAGTACAAGAATTCTGTAAGCTGCCCCTGGCAATTTTAAAAGTGTATGACTGCTAAATAGCAGCAGCATTTGAATCTCACTGGTAGCATTTATTCAGCATCCAGCTGATGTGGCAAAAAATACTAGGCACTTGGGAAAGTACAGAACAATGAAGTGACATGAACCCTGCCCACAAGGAGTCTACAATCTAAGAGGGGAGTTAGACATGATATCTAAGATATAATCAGGACTGAATGCAATTCAATAAAAGGGTAAGCATAAGTACACAACTATTGCAGATCGTATAAGTTGATGCATCAATTTCCCAGAATTTTAATGGTCCAGCTAAGGTGGTCATCCTACCTTTTACCTCAGCAGATAGGGATGAGGAGGGGGAAGGTGAGTAGATCTGCCAGGATGTATCACATGTTCCCCTTTGAAGAGGCATTAAAAAAAGAGTGGAGAATGCAAAGTGCAAAGCAGGACACACAGGCTGGCTAGCTTCTTTGGAGTCTCAGATAGAGCTGACTGTCTCTGCATGTGCACAGACAATGTATTTGATCATTGTCCTTCCCATAATTAACATCAAATTAAGTTGTTTTTGATGAAACCCTGCAATTAAGCAGATGAGTGCACAGTTCCCTCCAATCACAACATGAAACAAAGACAAAAAAACTGTACTTGGAGGAAGTTAGCAATTTTGCTCCTAATTGATCTCTTAATTACAGTTTATTTTTCTCTATACCAATAATTTAGCATTGACTTGGAAACAGATCTTCTCCAGTGAAGCCTAACCACGCAATTTTCCAGTTTTACTGCTGAGGGATACGAGAGATGTAACTCTCCTGGTTTTAGAGCTTCTATCATTCCAAATGGATAGTAAATTAATAGATTTTTCAGCCCCAGTTAAATATATCACCAGTCATGTCGATTCAGTTATGAAACACTGAAATTCTTCTCCAATGAGTATTGGAACTGGACACATTCTGAGATGGCAACTGGATTAAAAAAGGATGTTGCCCAAGGCAACGAGGTTTTGAACTAGCTCCAGTGAGTGACTGACAGTGTTTGAATGGTGCCAGAGACACTGAAACATTGTATTTGGAGGAAACTAACTGCATCTCGGAATCTGTGTCTGCATTCCACGTGAACCACTTCTTTTTGTCTTTTTGGCAATTGGGAGAACAAAGCACTGGATGGGCAGGATTTTCAGTGCCTATCCTGAGCCTTGTTCAGCCTGGAAAATTTAGGCAAAGGCAGGATTCGGTTGGCCAAAATTCCACACATTCTAAACAGTTACTGCAAGGCAAGATTAACTCAGAAAAGGGGCACAAAATGATAATGATGGTATTTATTAAGCACTAGGGTAGATACAAGTTCAACTGGACACTCTGTGCCTTACATGGGGCCCTCAGTCTAAGAGGGAGGAACATGATTGTTATCCCCAGTTTACTGATTATGATACTGAAAAGCCCAGAGAAATCAATTATTAGCACTTAGACCATCATACTAAGAATTTGGGAAAGATAACTGGAATTAATAGGCATAATCTCTGCCCACACAGATCTTACAATCCAGTAAGGAAGAGAGGTGCTAAAAACAGATTTCAGTTAAGGAAGAGCAATTGCTGCTGTGGGAGGGTGAGAAGGGATGTGAGCTCTTGATGTAGAAGAGGGAGAAACAGGGTTAGGGGATGAGAGATTAGTCAGGAAAGGCTCCCTGGAGGAGATGGGATTTTACTAGGTCTTTGAAGAGGTGGAAAGTGGTGGTTTACTGGATAGTCATTCATTTAATCATATTTATTGAGCGCTTACTATGTGCAGAGCACGGTATTAAGCATTTGGGAAAGTACAGTACAACAATGAACAGTAACATTCCCTGCTCCCAACAAGCGTAGAGTCTGGAAGGGGGAGATAGTGTTTGTTAAGCACTTACTATGCAAAACACTGTACTAAGCGCTGGGGTGCATACAAGCAAGTCAGGTTGGACACATTCCCAGTCCCATATAATAATGATGGCATTTGTTAAGTGCTTACTATTTGCGAAACACTGTTCTAAGTACTGGGGCGGGGGGAATACAAGGTGATCAGGTTGTCCCACGTGGGGCTCACAGTCTTAATCCCCATTTTACAGATGAGGTAACTGAGGCTCAGAGACGTTAAGTGACTTGCCCAAAGTCACACAGCTGAAAAGTGGCGGAGCCGGGATTAGAACCCATGACCTCTGACTCTCAAGCCATGCTGTTTCTCTATCAATTCATATCAGTTCACAGTCTCAGTTCCCATTTTACAGATGCGGTAACAGGCACAGAGAAGTGAAGTGACTTGTCCAAGGTCACACAGCAGGTAAGTGGTGGACCTGGGATTAGAACCCATGACCTTGGGATTCCCAGGCCCATGCTCTCTCCATTATGAAGTAGGAGAGAAAGCCAGAGCAAGAGGTAAAATCACAGCTGGCATGTAGAAGAGCTGAAACTAGAACCCTAGTCCCCTGATGATAATGATGGCATGTATTAAGCACTTACTATGTGCAAAGCACTATTCTAAGCACTGGGGAGGTAACAAGGTGATCAGGTTGTCCCACGCGGGGCTCACAGTCTTAATCCCCATTTTACAGATGAGGTAACTGAGGCCCAGAGAAGCTACATGACTTGCCCAAAGTCACACAGCTGGGATTTGAACACAAGACCTCTGACTCCAAAGCCCGTGCTCTTTTCACTGAGCCACACTGCTTCCCCTGATAATAATAATAATGACATTAAGTGCTTACTATGTGCAAAGCACTGTTCTAAGCGCTGGGGTGGTTACAAGGTGATCGGGTTGTCCCATGTAGGGCTCACAGTCCTCATCCCCATTGTACAGATGGGGTAACTGAGGCCCAGAGAAGTGAAGTGACTTGCACAAAGTCACACAGCTGACAGTTGACAGAGCCAGAATTTGAGCCCATGACCTCTGATTCCAAAGCCCAAGCTCTTTCCAATGAGCCACACTGCTTCCCCTGATAATAATAATAATAATAATGTCATTTATTATGTGCTTACTATGTGCAAAGCACTGTTCAAAGCGCTAGGGAGGTTACAAGGTCATCGGGTTGTCCCACGTGGGGCTCACAGTCTTCATCCCCATTTTACAGATGGGGTAACTGAGGACCAGAGAAGTTAAGTAACTTGACCAAAGTCACTCAGCTGACAGTTGACAGGGCTGGGATTTGAACACATGACCTCTGATTCCAAAGCCCAAGCTCTTTCCACTGAGCCATGCTGCTTCTCTGAAACTCCCCCCAGTCTTGTGATTTTCCACACATTGCCTCCCTTAAATGACCTAGAGGCTGTCTGAGCAATCATTGATATGAAGGACTCACTTTTCGGGGGAAAGGGGTTATTGCGTTTATTAAGCACTAAGTGCCAAGTACTGTACAAGGTGCTGGTGTAGATACAAGCTAATCAGGTTGAACACATTCCCTGTCCCACATGTAGCTCACAGTCTTCATCCCCCTTTAACAGATGAGGTAACTGAAGCATTGAAAAGTTAAGTGACTTGCCCTAGGTCACACTGCAGATGAGTGGTAGAGTCAGGATTAGAACCCAAGTCTTTCTGACTTCTGAGTCTGTGTTCTATCCTGTAGGTTACACAGCTGCTTAAGTAGAGAGTCTATATACAGGTGACTGTTGTTCCACACATGTAACAGAGAAAAGTGTAATTATATCCAAAGCGAGGCAAGTGGCAGCCTCCCATCACTGGGAGGTGATTCTAAGGAGTGGAGCCAAGGGTCGATGATAGAGAACTCTGTTCTCTAGGCTTCTTCACTAGATAAGCTCCTTGAAAGCAGGGATAATTTCAACCACCTCTTCTGTACCCTTCTAAGTGCTTAGTAGAGTGCTCTGTACAAAGTGCTCAGTAAACACCACTGATTGATAGACAGGCATACATGTGGGGAGACATTCAAACAGCAATAGGCAAGAAGATGAGGCCTTTGACCTGAGGCCAAGAGAAGAGAAGGTAGAGAAGCAGCGTGGCTAGAGGAGTAGTGTGGGTTAGTGGAAAGAGCCCAGGCTTGGGAGTCAGAGGTCGTGGGTTCTAATCCCAGTTCCACTACTTATCAGCTATGTGACTTTGGGCAAGTCACTTAACTTCTCTCTGCTTCAGTTACCTCGTGCAAAATGGGGATTAAGGCTGTGAGCCCCACATGGGACAACCTAATTGCCTTGTATCCACCCCAGTGCTTAGAACAGTGGTTGGCACACAGTAAGCGCTTAACAAATATCATCATCACTTACAGCAGATGGAAGCTGTGGCATCAGCCATGAGCTTGGCATGCTTGGATGGGGTACCTTGATGCTTTGCTCTGCACAGTTACCTGCTGTTGTGAACACTAATGACCCCACAGTGGACTTACCATGGCCCCAAGTGGGACAGTGCATCAGGTTCAGGGTTTAGGGGTTCCCGTCCCCAAGGGGAAGGAAGATGTAGAGCAACAATGAACAGGAAGGTAAAGTCTTCTCTCTTATTTTCCACTGACAGGGTCCTTGTCTAGAATATAGTCCTGCTCTGCTCAACTCGGACCACAGCAGAGGATAATTTTGGGAGGAAAAATGGATCCCACCTGGATCTAATGTGAGCTTAATCCTGGCTTGCATGCTTGTGTTCCAGAGGCCTGAAACATTTTGCAAGTCTCTAGGATAGACAGAGCCCTTCATGTTGGGTCCAGAGGATGGAAATCTGCAAGGAGGAGAGATCCCACACCACAGCCATCTTGCATTAGGCTTGGGGAGGGTAGAGGAGACATTTGATCAGTTGCCAACTTGTACTTCCCAAGCACTTAGTACAATGTTCTGCACACATTAAGCACTCAATAAATACGATCGAATGAAAGGATCCTGGAGGCAGAGTGAACGCCGATTATCCACCCTGGTATCCAGTCTCTTTACTTTCATTCATTCAATCATTTATTGAGTGCTTACTGTGTGCAGAGCTAAGTGCTAGGGAGAGAACAATGCAGCAATGCCCACAAAGGGCTTAGAGTCTAGAGTGGGGGAGACAGACATTAAAAGAAATAAATAAAATTACATATATGTACCTAAGTACTTTGGGGCTGGGAGGGGGGAAAGCAAAGGGAGCAAGTCAGGGTGATGCAGGGGGAGTGGAAGAGAAGGTAAAGTGGGCACAAAGCAGCCCTATGAGACCAGAGCAATGATATCAGTACTTTCCATGCACTTGTGGAGGCACCTGTCCCATTCATTACCAAAAAAAAAAAAAAAAATCAAGTGCTTACTGTATCCAGAGCGCTGTAATAATACTACTAATAATAATGGCATTTGTTAAGCGCTTAGTATGTGCAAAGCACCGTTCAAAGCACTGGGAAGGATACAAGGTGACCAGGTTGTCCCACATGGGGCTCACAGTCTTAATCCTCATTTTACAGATGAGGTAACAGGCACAGAAAAGTTAAATGACTTACCCAAAGTGACACAGCTGACAATTGGCAGAGCCGGAATTTGAACCCACGACCTCCGACTCCCAAGCCCGTGCTCTTTCCACTGAGACAAGCTGCTTCACTGTACTACACTCTGGGAAGTGTACAACAGTTAGTAGACACATTTCCTGCCCACAAGGAGCTAACAAAATAGAGAAGGAAGCATACATTAATATAAATAATGGATATGTACATTAAGTGCTGTGGGGCAAATAAAGGGTGCAAGTCCAATGGCAACCCAGAAGGGAGAGGGACAAGAGGCAGTTAGAACTTAATCGGGGAAGGATTCTGGGAGATGCAATTTTAATCAGGCTTTGATGGTGGGGAAAGTGATCATCTGATGGATATGAAGAGGAAGGGGGTTCCAGAATACAGGCAGGATGTGGGCATCGGGTTGGCAGCTCATAGATGAGATTGAGGTGCAGTGAGTAGATTGGCATTAGATGAGGAGCTAAATGTGAGAGCTGGGTTGTAGTAGGAAATCAGAAAAGTAAGGCATTAGGGGGCAAGGTGATTGAGAGCTTTAAAGAAAAGGTTAAGCAATTTGATGTGGAGTTGAAAGAGCAACCACTGGAGCTTCATGAAGAGTGGGAAAACACAGACTGAACTGTTTTGTAGAAAAGTGATTTGGCTAGTAGACTGATGCCTGCTCCTGGGAAGCAGCGTGGCTCAGAGGAAAGTGCCCACTGAGTCAGAGGTCGTGGGTTCTAATTCCGACTCCTCCACATATCAGCTGTGTGACTTTTGACAAGTCACTTAACTTCTCTGTGCCTCAGTTACCTCATCTGTCAAATGGGGATTAAGACTATGAGCCCCACGTGGGACAATCTGATTACCTTGTATCTACCTCAGAGCTTAGAACAGTGCTTTGCACATAGTGAGCACTTAAGTATCATCCCCATCATCAGACTGACCCCAGACTGAGCCCCCTCCTTCCTCTCCCCTCCTCCCCCTCCCCATTCCCCCACCTTACCTCCTTCCCCTCCCCACAGCACCTGTATATATGTATATGTGTTTGTATGTATTTATTACTCTATTTATTTTATTTGTACATATTTTTATATTTATTTTATTTTGTTAGTATGTTTTGTTTTGTTGTCTGTCTCCCCTTTCTAGACTGTGAGTCCATTGTTGGGTAGGGTCCTTCTCTATATGTTGCCAACTTGTACTTCCCAAGTGCTTAGTACAGTGCTCTGTACACAGTAAGCACTCAATAAATACGATTGAATGAATGAATGAATGAATATATATATAGACAGAGGTGGGGAGAAATGGGAGGCAAGAACAGAAGCAGTAATCAGAAGTGCAGTAGGGTAAGGGCTTGGATTAATCTGATAGCAGTTTGAAAAGCACCTCACTCTCCTACCTCAATCGAGCCCACACACATCTCTCTAACCTTCTCACTGTGCCTCGATCTCACCTATCTTGCCACCAACCCCTTGCCCACGTCCTGCCTTTAGCTTGGAATGCCCTCCCTCCACAACTCCAACAGTCTCCCCCAGCTTCAAATCCTTAAGGCACATTTCCTCCAAGAGGCCTTCCCTGATTGAGCCCCCATCTCCTCCTCTTCATCACCTTGACTTGCTCCCTTTCTTCTTCCCAACTCCCAACCCCACAGCAGTTATGTACGTATTTCTATTTATGTCTATTTCCCCTCCTCTAAACTGAAAACTCATTGTGGCAGGGAATGTGTTTACTATTGTATTACACTCTCCCAAGCACATAGAACAGTGCTCTGTACTCAGTAAGTGCTCAATAAACACAATTGAATGAATGAATGAACTGCTGCCTCCTGGGACCTGGTTGGAAGTTGAACCATCTCTTCCCCAGTTCCATATTCCCCAAAGTTAACAAGAGAGCAAGGAAAGCACTGAGACTTTCTTCAGAGAATGGGAGCGTGCACACAGGCTACTTATGTTTCCAAGTCCTACCTCCAGGGGCTAGCAAGGCCCAGAAGACCACTTTATGGATAGGGTGGCTTCCTCCAGTCTGGCTTCTGTCCTCTTCACTCCCCAGAAACTGCCCTTTCAAAGGTCGCCAATGATCTCCTTCTTGCCAAATTCAAATGACCTCTACACGATTCTAATCCTCCTCAACCTCTCAGCTATTTTTGACACTGTCTACCCCCCCTTTCTCCCGGAAACATTGGAAACCTTGGTTTCACCAGCACTGTTCTCTCCTGGTTCTCCTCCTTTCTAGCTGACAGCTCATTCCCAGTCCCTTTCACAGGCTCCTCCACTGCCTATTACCCCAAACCGTATGTTTCCCTCAAGGTTCAGTTCTGGTTCCCCTTCTATTCTCCATCTACATGGACTCCCTTGGAGAACTCATTCATTCATATGGTTGCAACTACCACCTCTAGGCAGATAATTCCCAAATCTACAACTTTTGTCCTGATCCCTCTCCCTCTCTGCAGTCTCATATCTCCTCCTGCCTTTGAGACATCTCTGCTTGGGAGCTTGGCCATCACCTAAAGCTTAAGATGTCAGAAGCCCTTATCTTACTATGCAAACCCTGTCCTCTTCCTGCCTTTCCCATCACTGTAGATAGCACCACCATCCTTCCCGTCTCCCAAACCCACAACCTTGATGTTATCCTTGATTTCTCTCACATTCAACTTACATATTCAATCACTAAATCCTGTCAGCTCAACCTTCATCATATTGCTAAAATCCACCCTTTCCATTACAAACTGCTACCATGTTAACCCAAGCACTTACCCTAGCTCATCTTGATTACTGTTTCAGCCTCCTTGCTGACCTCCCTGCCTCTTCCCTCTAGTCCATATTTCACTCTGATGCCTGGATCATTTTTTCTACAAAGGCATTCAGGCCATGTTTCCCCACTCCTCAACAACCTCCAGTGGCTACCCATCCACCTCCACATCAAAACAATCTCCTTACTATTAACTTTACTTACTCATTACTGCTTACTATTCACTTTAAAGCATTCCATCACCTTGCCACCTTCTGCTGCACCTCACTCTCTCCTACTACGACCCAAACACACATACTTCACTCCTCTAATGTCCACCTCCTCAATGATGACGATGAGGTTTTGTAAGTGCTCACTATGTGCCAGACACTGTACGAAGCTCTGGGGTGGATAGAAGCAAATTGGATTGGACACAGCCCCTGTCCCACGTGGAGCTCACAGTCTCAATCCCCATTTTACAGATGAAGCAACTGAGACACATAGAAGTGAAGCGACTTGCCCAAGGTCACCTGAAACATGAGACAAAATACTAAAAATGCCCTGTGTATCAGGTTATTATTATGGCATTTGTTAAGCGCTTACTCTGTGCCAGGAACTGTACTAAGCGCTGGGGTGGATATAAGCAAATCAGGTTGAACACAGTCCCTGTCCCACCTGGGGCTCAAAGTCTTAATCCCCAGTTTTCAGGTGGGGTAACTGAGGCGCAGAGAAGTGAAGTGACTTGCCCAAGGCCACACAATAGACAAGTGGCAGAGTCGATATTAGAAGCCATGACCTTTTGGACTCTCCGGCCCATGCTTTATCCACTGTGCCATGCTACTTCCCCATAGTCAGTACTTAACAAATGCCACTATTATTACATTGATTATTGAAGAGATAAATCTGTTGGCACAGAGAACTATTCTAGGGATAAAGAGTTTTCAATCCTCTGCTTTGTGGGAAGAAATTGCCCTCATGTAAAAGGCTGGTCATTTGCAGAAAGTACAAGGTGGACATCAGCTAATCAGATTTTTCAGGCTGTCATTTATGTCAGGAGGACAAGTTCCCCCTGACCTCTGAACACCTAAACCTGTGTTTTTCTAATACTCAGTCCAGAATGAGGTGACTTGGAAAACTGACTATTAATTGATCTTCCCATTGTTGGGTAGGGACCATCTCTATATGTTGCCAACTTGTACTTCCCAAGCACTTAGTATAGTGCTCTGCACATAGTAAGTGCTCAAAAATACAATTGAAAGAATGAATATAAGATAAATAGGGTTGGACAGAGTTCATGTCCCACATGAGGCTCACAGTTTTAATCTCCATTTTACAGATGAGGTAACTGAGGTATAGGGAAGTGATTTGCCCAAGGTCACACAACAGACAAGTGGCAGAGTCAGGATTAGAACCCAAGACCTTCTAGACTCCCAAATCCATGCTCTACTCACTAGGGACATAGCAAACATTTAATAATAATAATGATAATAATAATCCTCATATGCAGAGAACTTTAAACACTCGGGAGAGTGAAATAGAGATAGAAATTGTTCCTTTCCTTGGAGAAATTACAGTCTTGTGCCAGAGTGTGGGAGGTGGGGATGAAGAGAATATTTGTAGTACTTGAGCCCTGGTGAATAGAGCTAAAAGACAGCCCAAGATGTAGAGTCAGTCAATGGTATTTAGGGGCTTACTATGTGCAGATCACCATTCTGAGCACTTGGGAGACTACAATACAACAGAAGTAGCAGACACATTCCCTGCCCATAGGCGTTTACAATCTGGGGAGGCAGGGAGGGATGACTAAGGAGTTTATCTTATGTCATTCAACAATTCAGTTATCTACAATCAAAATCTTATCTGATGGTATGCCTAAATTAAGTCATCTTTTACTAGAGGTGGATGACTATTTAGGCCGAAACAAAATCTTCCTCATGGGCAGGGTCAAAACAGGAAAGCTACTGCAGCTACTTCCTGACTCCAAGATAGCTTCCAAGAGCCAGCAGTCTCCCTACACTAAGGATCTTGGGGCAGTTGCCTATAACTTCAGAGCCAGGATGGAGTTTACCCTGAAAGCTGTAATTCACTCAAAAATCTCATCTCAAAATGCATATAAACTAGAACGATAGCTAAAGTATCAAAATTCTTAAAACAGTATCACGAACACTGTAGAATATTGGGAACTGGAATGGTACTCAATATTCTAGACTGTGAGCCCACTGTTGGTTAGGGACCGTCTTTATATGTTGCCAACTTGTACTTCCCAACTGCTTAGTACAGTGCTCAGCACACAGTAAGCGCCCAATAAATACAATTGAATGAATGAATGAAGTACCCAAGCATGTTTGGTCTTGAGACCTTCCAAGAACAGAATTTTGACCTATGAATTAAAAAGTGAAGAGTTTTTCCTGTCTTTAGGGATATTTTTTAAAGTTTGGGAAAAAAACTTTTGAAGCAGAAAATATCACTCATCCAAGCAAGTAAACATTAAGATGCTTGTTTTTAATTCTCTCAAGTTAACTACAGCAATATTACAAAGTTTTTGTGATACCAACTCCTTTCATTCATTCAATTGTATTTATTGAGCACTTACTTTGTGCAGAGCACTGTACTAAGTGCTTGGGAAATACAAGTGGACAACTTGTACTGTCATTTATCCATATCCTAGGGATTATTTGAATATCCTATTATTCCCTGAGACTCCTCCTTTAGGAATCTGGAACTAACCTTAGGTTTGAAGGCATAGCCTGAGGGTCCCTCTGCACTCTGGGGTAGTGGTGTGGGTGAGGGGCACAGTACTAAAATTCAGACCATTGGATGAGTAGAGTAGATTAGTCCATACTCAACTTAGATCATTGCCAGTTGCTTTAAACCATGGTATCCCAGAAACAATTTTGCTCTTCTGCCAACTCAGAGAGGTAAGCATCAAACCTGTCTCTGAAGACCCTGCTGTACCTTCCTGATTCTGATGTCACGTGGAGAGTCTCTGGGGTGGGGAGAGGTGGCACTGGTGAATGCATTGCATCCATGGGTTTCAGCTGTAGTTTGAAGTTACAGCTTCTGGAACTGGATTCTTTGTTGCCTTCACCCCAGTTTCCAACTGGATGTGAGAACTGCCCAGAAGCCATGAATAAACTGAAACATGGCTCTGATCCATTCATTCTTCTAAGTCTGTCATGACCCATCCTTAATGCCCCCTAACAAAATCAGCTCAACTTTTCACACCCACAATTGAACAGGTAGCACCCACATCTGTAGCTCTGATCCAGAGCCATTAGGGGACTAAGTGGCAGCTAAGACTACTCATCACTCCTGCCTAAATTGCCTTTAGAGGGAATTATTTCTTCCCAGACAGACGCATTTCTGGTCAGAGTGGCATGTGTTCCCTTTCATAATAGAGGCTGCTGTCACAGGTTAACCCTTAAGGCTGTACATTGTAACATACCCAGGCATTTCAACAAAGGGGAAGCTGGGGCCATTTCTGGCTCTACAAATCTCTGTGAGGCCACAGGTGGGGATTCAACTGCCAGATTCCCCTGGCTCTGTTCCCTGCCCTGAGCCAGATTGGTCACCTACTAAACCACCACCTGGGATTGGTTTCACCCAGGAAAAAAAGCAGGGTCACTCAGGCTACCTCGCACTCCCTATCCATTCCAAGTTCTTTAAGTATCTGCCACCCCACCACAACTTAACGGATTTCTAAACTCCTCCCCCTTTCCTCTTAAGTCATAGGCAACTTTTCATGGAGGTCTCACCACTGACTTGCAACCCTACAGGTCCAAAAGCTGCCTGGAGAAGAAAACAAAACAAAAAGGTTTTCAGTCCTCTCCCTAGCACACTAACATGCCCTCCCCCAGAATTTGGGAGTTCACACAAAGGCCTCTTTACAGAAGAGAATACAAGTTGATATTTACAAAAAGTGAATCACACTTTTCAGAGTTTTCTAACCAAGAACATAAACCAAAATAACAGAAATTAGAAATGAATTATAAGCTTAATTATAACTTGCCCCAGCCTGTGGTTAAATCCCAGTTTCAACTGAAGATCCCAACAAAACCAGCAACACATACTTACCTTTTTCCAGGGAGGTTGCTCCAAAGAACCATGGTCTCCAGCTAAGTATTCAAGTGGGCAGAGAAGGCAATGTCCTGGTTTTCCTCCACTTAACTCCTCTGCTTTGTTCAAGCCTTTCTTGCAACTGGTCAAGCTCTAATTAATGTTTTCACTAAGCCCCCGTGATGTGATCTCACCCAGACTGCCTGCACCTGTTCTCACGAATGAGTAGGTACGGAACCTCATCTGTCCCAGGTGGTCAGAAGCTACAGTGACACTTTGCGTTATGTGGGATCTGAGCAGACTCTTCACCCTCAAATTATATTGGAAATGTCAATTAGTTGAATTTATCAAGCCGTTACCGTGTGCAGAGCACTGCACTAGGTGCTTGGGAGAGTACATTATAACAAAAATCCGCTGTAACAATCCACACCAACAAGGAGCTTCAAGTCCAGAGGGGGAGACAGGCATTAAAAGAAATTAGTGGTTACAGAAGGGCTGGGAGGCTCTGGGTGGGTTGAGTATCAAGTGCTTAAGGGGTACAAACCCAAGTTCAAGGGTGATGCAGAAGAGAGAGGGAGTAAGGGGAAGCAGCATGGCTTATTGTACTGATTTTTGACTAGGGTGGGTGTCCTAGGTTCTAATCCTAGTTCGGCCCCTTGTCTGTTTTGTGAATTTGTTCAAGTCACTTCCCTTCTCTGAGCCTCAGTTCCCTGATCTGTAAAATGGGGATTAAGACTGTGAGCCCCACACAGGACATGGGCTGTGTCCAATCTGATTACCTTGTATCTACCCCAGTGTTTAGAATAGTGCCTGGCACATCGTAAGCGCTTAACAAATACTATTGAAAAAAAAAAAAGGAAATGAGGGCGTAGGGAAGGTCAGTCTTCAGCCCACAATAGGCACTCAATAAATATTACTGATTGATTAATTGATTGATATCTGCTCCAGGAAGCCTTTTCATGTCACCCTATTTTCTCTTCCTTCTGCACTGATTATGCAATGTCTATACCCCCCAAACACTTTGATACTCACCCTGGCCAACCCCACTGAATTTATGTACACTTTCCTAAACTCTGCTGCTTTCCTGTCTGAAATTTATTGCAATGTCCATCTCCCCCACTATACTACAAAGTCTTTGAAGACTGGAATCATGTCTACCAACTCTGTTGTACTGTTCTCTCCAAAGCACTTAATACAATGCTCTGCATCCAGTGAACACTCAATAAATATCATTAATTGATTGAATGGTTAAAGGAAACTTAGCACCGTGTTGTGCACACAAGTGGGTGCTCAATAAATACCACAGACATTCCAGTATTTTTCATAATGGGATGCTAGTTAGGAACTGCAGTTGTAGGTTCCTAAGTAGAAGTTCACTTCAATTTGGAATTAGATTTGTAGGCCTTTGAAGTTTGTTAGATTTGTAGGCCTTTGAAGTTTGAGCACAATTCTCTGCTCCTTAAAATCTTCATGTTCACTTGGGCAACTCTCCGTCCTTGCCATTCTCATCACCCACCAATGGAGCTCTGCCCTTGGCCACAAGCAAAGCATCAAATTAAAAATGATCTATTTTGTGCAGACTTGTCTGTGAGTGAGCCATTGGAGGCTGGAAGCTGGGCAGTTTATGGTCACATGCAGAGTTGTGGCTCTGGTTAGCCCTGCTTAGATCACTGGTTTGAAAGCCCCACTGATGGGGGGAAGTAGTTCCTGATGTGAAAAAGAAAATTATAACTGGAAGATGCTGAAATGAAAATCCTCTGAAGTTGTGAGACTCATAGTTGAATTATTGAGGAGAGATGTATGTGGCTCAGTGGAAAGAGCATGTACTTGGGAGTCAGAGGTCATGGGTTCTAATCCTGGCTCCACCACTTGTCAGCTGTGTGACTTTGGACAAGTCATTTAACTTCTCTGAGCCTCAGTCACCTCATCTGTAAAATGGGGATTAAGACTATGAGCCCCATGCAGGACAACCTGATTACCTTGTATCCCCCCTAGTGCTTAGAACAGTTCTTGGCACGTAGCAAGCGCTTAACAAATGCCATCATTATTATACATTTCTAATTTTTTGTATGAGGCTTTTTAACCCATATATGTTTTGTGGGGTTTTTTGGAGTAGATTCTCCTACAATTCCATCTGTGTGCATCTGAGTATGTTTAATCTGTGTGTCTAGTTTGCTGTCCTTTGATTCCAGGGATGATACTATTCATTAATTAATTAGTTCAGTCAATGGTATTCATTGAGCGCTTACTGTGTGCAGAGCACTGTACTAAGTACTTGGGAAGTACAAATCGGCAACATATAGAGATGGTCCCTACCCAACAGTGGGCTCACAGTCTAGAAGGGGAAGACAGACAACAAAACAAAACATGTAGACAGGCGTCAATACCACCAGAATAAATAGAATTATAGCTATATACACATCATTAATACTATAAATACAGTAATAAGTGTGTACAAATATACACAAGTGCTATGGGGAGGGAAGTGGGTAGGGCAGAGGGAGGGAGGGGCAATGGGGAGGGGAGAAGGAGGAGAGGATAAGGGGGGCTCAGTCTGGGAAGGCCTCCTGGAGGAGGTGAGCTCTCAGTAGGGCTTTACTAACATTGGTTTAATCCTATCTCTGCCAGTGAATGTGACTGAACAGGCCATCCTCTGGCTGTCGCTTCCTTTGGCATTGTTTATTCATAAGGGTCAAATCTTGATGTGCAGATGTGCCCATCACATACAATTGCCTCTTGGCATTTGTGTAAAATTTCTTCATTGCCTGTGTTAAGGACAGTTCCATCTGTGGTTCTCAGCAGCACTGTGGTAGTGTGTGTGTAGAGGGGAGAAAGATAGAATAAAAGGGCCAGAATGGAATTCAGGAAAACAACTTGGAGCAGATTGCCTTTTTGATTTTCTGATTTCAATCGTTTGAAAGCCAACATTTTTTTTTTTCTTTTGGTTAGTGTGGAGGTGATTACTGGAACTGGGACTCTATAGTGGCACAAGGGTTGGGTGGTCCCTCCCACCACAGGTGCCAAGGAGAGAACTTGGCTCTGATGTGAAACCAGTACCCTTGAGGCTGCAAGCCCAGGCAGTAGTGTGCCCGGCAGACAGTCAGCCACCATGGCTGCTAACGGCTCCTGCAGCAAAGCAGCAGGGCTCTGGGAGTGGGGGAAGCTGTCTGTCTGGGGTCGAGTCAGTGAAAGCTAGCCCATTCTCCTTCCACTCCTTCCCCCTCAGGCCTGCAACTTCTTCCCCCTTCATATCTGACAGTCCACCATTCTCTCCACCTTCAAAATATTTCTAAAATCCCATCTTCTCCATGAGGCCTTCCAAGACTAAGCCCCATCTCCCCTCTCCACCCACCCCTCAGTTTCAACAATTCACTTGGCTGTGAATTCCCTAAGCACCTTGATATTCACTCCAGACCCATGGCACTTATGTCCATAATCATCGTTGTCTACTAAATAATAATAATAATAATGGCATACCCCACATTTATTTTAATGTCTGTCTCCTCCTGTCAAGTGTAAACTCCTTAGGGATAGTGATCGTATCTAGCATTGCTGATGTGTTGTACTTTCCCAATCACTTAATATGGTGTTCTGCACACTGTAAGCACACAGTAATAATAAATAATAATAATAATAATAATAATAACTGGCATTTGTTAAGCAAATGTGCACTGCACTGTTCTAAGCACTGGGGAGGATATAGGGTGATCAGGTTGTCCCACGTGGGGCTCACAGTCTTAATCCCCATTTTACAGATGAGGTAACTGAGGCCCAGAGAAGTTAAGTGACTTGCCCAAGATCACACAGCAGACATGTGGTGGAGTAGGGATTCAAACCCATGACCTCTGACTCCAAAGCCCGTGCTCTTTCCACTGAGCCACGCTGCTTCTCTGTTCTCTGCTTCCCAGTAGATACCCCTGAGTGATGGATTGATTGACAGGCTCTCTTGGTCACACTCACATTCTTATACTAGCTAATCTAGTGCAGCCTCAATTGGGCAAGGATTTCTTCCCAATCACCACCGTTAATTTGCCAGCCCGAATGTCTGACCAGAGCAGGTAGATCAATTTATTTTCTGTCTTTCAAATCTAATATTTCAAATTAATCAGTCAACAAATCAGTAGTGTTTATTGAGTGTGTATTGTATGCCTATCAGTATATTAGGCTCTTGGAAGAGAAGTATATAGTAGAGTTGATAGACGGATTATCTGGCCACAAGGAGCTCACAGGTTAGAGGGGAAAACAGATATTAAAATAAATTATAGATGGGGAAAAGGGAGAGTACAGGGATATGTATTTAAGTGCTTGTGTTTAAAGAAGCAGCTTAGAGAAGCAGCATGGCTCAGTGGAAAGAGCTCAGACTTTGGAGTCAGAGGTCATGGGTTCAAATCCCGGCTCTGCCAACTGTCAGCTGTGTGACTTTGGGCAAGTCACTTAACTTCTCCGGGCCTCAGTTACCTCATCTGTAAAATGGGGATGAAGACTGTGAGCCCCCCGTGGGATAACCTGATCACCTTGTAACCTCCCCAGTGCTTAGAACAGTGCTTTGCACATAGTGAGCACTTAATAAATGCCATTATTATTATTACTGTGGGCTAGGGGTGGGGTGAATATGAAACCTTTAAGGGGTACAGATCCAAGTGCAAAGGTAAAATAGAGTGGAGGGCAAATGGGAGAAATGAGGGTCTAGTCAGGTAAGGCCTATTGAAAAAGGTATGATTTTAGTAAGACTTTGAAGAGAAGCAGCGTGGCTAGAGAAGCAGCATGGCTAGAGAAGCAGTGTGGCTCAGTGAGAAGAGCACAAGCTTGGGAGCCAGAGGTCATGAGTTCTAATCCCCGCTCTGCCACCTGTCAGCTGTGTGACTCTGGGAAAGTCACTTCACTTCTCTGTGCCTCAGTTACATCATCTGAAAAATGAGGATTAAGTCTGTGAGTCCCATGTGGGACAACCTGACTACATTTTATCTCCCCCAGTGCTTAGAACTGTGCTTGGCACATAGAAAGTGCTTAAGAAAAACCATCATTATTATTATTATCTACATTATTACTATTAGGGAGAGAATATTACTATTAGGGAGAGAAGTTATCTGTTGGATATGAGGGGATAGTGAGGACTTAGGCAAAGAATCAGCAGTGAGGCAGGCAATATCAAGGTGCAGTGAATAAATTGGGGTTAAAGGAGTGGAATATGTAGGTTGAGTTGTGAGAGATCAGAGATCAGGTAAGAGAAAATGATTTGTTCTTAAAAGGCTAAGAATCTTTTCAAAAGGATTCTGGCTAGAATCTTGTCAGCAACTGAAAGCAGGTAGAATCTCTTGGTTATTTACACAGTCAAATTTCCCTCCCTAAAGGGGTCCATCTACCTTCTCTTAAGTGGTGGGACAGAACTCACAAAAACACCATTACCCCATGGGTTGCCTGGTCACTTCACTCCCAGCCTTGGATATGAGTGTGGCTGAAATTACTTATGTCTGGTTGATGGATATTCCACTGTGGGTGAAGGTAAAACTGTGAAAAGATTGGACCAAAGAATAGAACAAGTAAAAACATGACCTGTCATTATTGAAGGATATCAGTTTTTTTTTAATTCCTGATGTTTAAACCCACGAAATTGATTTCCCTTGAAAACTGTTATACCAAACAGGTCTTGTAAACTGAAGGCAAATTGTTCTTCCTTGCCTTCTTACTTTAGTCCTATTAACTAACCAAACCTGAGAAGCTGGAGAGTGAATAAAAAAAGCATTTAGAAAGGATTTATAGACAATAGCTGGAAATTCTATTGAAAAAGCTTCTTCAAGGCTCTGCTTCCTGACAGATTCAGTTCTCCTATCCTAATTTATTAATTTGCTCAATAATTGAAACTTCTTAAAATTACAATTCATAGCTATTTTGTAATGTATTTAAAGTCATAAGAAAGACTCTTCTAGATAAGTGAATTCTGTTTTAGTTGCTTTCCCAATATCATTGCTATAGACATGCTTTAATCCTTCAATGCAGGAACATATCCTTTTTAGACTGAAACACAATTTATCACAAAAAGCAAATCAAGAAAGTGTCAGTGGATATGTCTTTTTCCACGTAATGTTTTTTGCTTAAAAAAACAAGTGGTCAGAATGTATGAACTATTTTAGGGGCTTCTCTTCTGCTATGAATTACTGATTCAAGAAGAAATAACTTAAATAAAATGAAAATTATTAACTGAGATTATTCAATCAATTAATCATATTTATTGAGTTCACATTGTGTTCAGAGCACTGTACTAAGTACTCGAGAGAGCACACTTTAACAGAGTTGGTAGACATACTCCATGCCCATAATGAGCTCATAATCTAGAGGGGGAGATGGAATTTAATATAAATACATAAATTATTAATATATAGATAATTGTGGTAGGGCTTAGGTGGTGGTGAATATAGGAAGCAAGTCAGGGTGACAGAAGGGAGTGGGAGAAGAGGAAATGAGGGCTTAGTCAGGAAAGGCTTCTTGGAGGAGATGTGCTTTCAATAAGACCTTGAAAGTGAGAAGAGTAATTGTCACAGTATTCTTCTGTATTGTGGAGCTAAGTTCACTTAGGTAATCAATGTGAATCAACCTTACTGAATCATCTTGACTTCACTAGGTAAGAGAAATTTTGGACTGAAGAAAAGTCTTCCCATTTAAACCCTGATCTACACCTAGAAGGGGAATGGGCTTTGCTCCACTTCATTCCCCTTTGTCTTCCAGAGAAAAATGATGTAGATAGGGGAAAAACTACAATCTCAAATTGTAAGCCCTTTCAGGTTTACAATTGAGGATCATGTCTACATGTCACAGTCAGTATTCAGTAAATACTATTGGAACTATCATATCTCCTCCAAAAAGCCTTCCTAATCTAACCTCTTTTTTTCCTCATTCTACTTGCCCGCCCTTCTGTGATGCACATGCACTCATATTTGTACCTCTTAGGTAATTTCCCATGCTTCTCACCAATTCTCCCCTCCTCCTTCACCCTTTTTGACTCTCCCTACCATTCCTGCAGTAATTCAAGATGAGGTCTCTCACCTCCTCTGTAAATCTACACTTTCCACCTGTGCTTCTGATCCCATCCCTTCAAACCTTTCTTAAACACTCACCCCCTTCCTACTTCCCTCCTTAAATGACATCTTAAACTGTTCACTTTTCAATAACTTTCTCTCCATGGATTTAAACATGGTAATGTATCCTCCATCCTAAAAAAAAATACCCTCCCATGACCTCATATCTCATAGCTCATAGCTCATACCTCATAGCTCCCTCCAGGTATTGATCCATATCCTTCCTTCCATTTCTCTCCAAACTTCTTGAAAGTGTTGTCTCCACTTCCTCTCCTTCAGTTCTCTCTTTCAACCCCTCCAATCTGACTCCACCCCCGTCCCAACACAGAACTAGCCCTCTAAGGTAGCCAGTGACCTTCTTCTCGACAAATCTGACGGCCTCTACTCTATCATAATCCTCTTAGACCTCTCAGCTGTCTTCAGCACTGTAGACTGTTCCCTTCTTCTTGGTTTCATTGCCACTGACTTCTCTTGGTTCACCTCCTATCTCTCTAACCACTCCTACTCAGTTTCTTTTGCTGGCTCTTCCTCTGCCTCCCACCTTTTGACAGTTGGGGGTCCTTTCAGCCTCAGTTCTAGGTCCCCTTTCATTCTCCATCCACACCCACTCTCTTAGATAGCTCATTCACTCCCATGGCTTCAGCTACTATCTCTCAGCAGATGATTCCCAAATCTACTTCTCCATCCCAGACCTCTCTCCTTTCCTGCAATCTTGTATTTCCTCCTGCCTTCAGGACATCGCTACCAGGATCTCCCACTGAAAACTCAAATGTAACATGTCCAAAACTGAACTGCTTATCTTCCAACCCAAACCCTGTCCGCCCCGTCTTTCCCATCACTGTTGACAATACTACTGTCTTCTCTATCTCACAAGTCAGTCAGTAACCTTGGCATTTTCCTCGACTCATTTCTCTCATTTCACTCATATATTCAATCCGTCACCTAATTCTGTTGGTTCAACCTTCACAACATCCGCCCTTTCCACTCCATCCAAACGGCTGCCAAGCTGATCCAAGCACTTATCCTATCCTGGCTCGATCACTACTTCTGCCTCCTCGCTAATCTCCCAGCCTCCTGTCTCTCCCCACTCTAGTTTATATTACACTCTGCTGCAAGGATCATTTTTTCTAAAAAATAGAACAAAATAAAAAAGTTCAGTCTGTGTCTTTCCACTCCTCAAGAACCTCTAATGACTGCCTATCCAATTCTGCATCAAACAGAATCTCCTTACCATCAACTTTAAAGTACTCTACTCATCCCCTGCTTCCTCGCCTCACTGATCTACTGTCACCCAGCCCAAACTCTCCACTCCTCTAGTTCCAGCCTACTCACTGTGCCCTGATCTTGTCTGTCTCCCCGTTGACCCCTTTTCCTCATGATTCTTCTTTCACTGTAATTGGCTTACTTGTGGGTGAACGAAGCAGTCCTGGGTGCAGAATTAAAAACTCCTATTCTTAATGATAATTCCATTTCTACCATGGGTGAGGAATGAGATGAGTGCAGGAAAGAGCTTTCTTGGTGCAGTGCAGATTTTGTCTTTCAAAACCAAAGATAAACATTCCAACAGCCTTTTCGCTTATGTTCTCATTCCTAGTAAAGCATGCAAATTTAAACAAAACCAAATGAAATAAACCCGTTTTCTCAGCCTATGCTAATACCAGTGTCCTGGGTGAGATATTCTGCATGAATAATGCAGAATATCATTAGCATATCAAAGCAGCTTTTCCTGGAGAGACACTTTCTCAAGTGGCTGAGAACTCTGATTTCAACTAGCCTACCCTGGTGCACGTGGTTACTTCATAAGGGATTAGCTAATGTAAGCGAATAGTCTTCTGCTATTTGGGACTTTTGTTTTAATCCACCCCCATGACAAGTGTATTGTCCATTAATTACTGCTCCTCCAATCTGCATCTTTCATCCTTGAGATATTGAGTCTGTGTTATAACTCACTGAAAGATGATGGATTAATTTTATTTATTTACCTTATTTTTTTGTCAGCATCTATTTCATGGTTCACTATACAGGTTCCTGATCAAAAATGCATGAAATCATCATGATATCATGATACCCTTACAGATAGTCACTTATGACAGCAAATAATTCTACTAATGTTACAAAATATAATCTCTAAACCCTGGAACACAAGGGGAAAAGACTTTTTCAAGAGAAATATCAGAAAGAGGCTTGATAGTTAAAAATCATCCAGTCTGCTTGCCAAGTTCACACCTCCCACTGAATTGCAGTTTTTGTTGATCTGAAATCTTATCACAGAGCAGAAAACTCAGCCTTGTGAAATTGCCTTTGTTATCTACCCAAGGCAAAATTTGGCTGCTTTCTGACAGGTTTCCCCACCTTGACTAAAATACTAAAAATAGTTTAAGGAAAATAAATTAGATACTGCTTCCTGATAAATGCACTAAAATGAATGACTCTAAAAATCAAATAGAAGAAATAGACACTAGATTTTCTGTATTTCCCACTTTTTCACATTTATTTGAGGTTAGTTTGTGGTTTAGACAGTATTTAGTGAGGAAATTTACAGAAGATGAAAGCGAGCCCTCTTTGCATTAAAATTAAGGGTAGTTGGGATGGCCCTATGTAGATAGCATGAGTTAGTGGATAAAGCACGGGCCTGGGACTTAGAAGGTCATGGGTTCTAATCCTGGCACTGCTACTTGTCTACTCTGTGGCCTTGAGCAAGTTACTTTACTTCTTTGTGCCCCAGTTACCTCATCTGTGAAATGGGGATTAAGATTGTGAGCCCCAGGTGGGACAGGGACTGTGTTCAGTCTGATTTGCTTGTATCCACCCCAGCACTTGTACAGTGCCTGGCACATATTAAGCACTTAACAAAAACCACAATTATTACTATTATTAGTATTATTATTATTATTATTAAAGGGCATTATGATAGGGGTGTGATTTAAGTAGTTCCATTTCAGACCTGACCCATGCCACTATGATGCCATGGTTAATAACACTACTAATGATGGTATTTTTTAAGTGCTTACTATGTGCCAAGCACTATTCTAAGCACTGAGATAGATACAAGGTTAACACATTGTCCCACGTGGGGCTCACAGTCTTAATCTCCATTTTACAGATGAGGCAACTGAGGCACAGAAAAGTTAAGTGCCTTGCCCAAAGTCACACAGATGATAAATGGCAGAGCTGGGATTAGAACCCATGACCTCTGTCTCCCAAGCCCGTGTTCTTTCCACTGAACCACACTGCTTCTCTGAAACTACTTAGAGCACAAAACTACTTACCATGTCCTGCATCTGGCCTGTAATGCCCTACCTCCTCAAATCTGACAGACAATTAGTGTCCCCCACTTCAAAGCTTTATTGAAAGTGCATCTCCTTCAAGAGGCCTTCCCAGACTAAGCCCCCCTTTTCTCTTATCCCACTCTCTTCTGCTTTCCCCTGACTTGCTTCCTTTTTTTATCCTCCATCCCAACCCCACAGCACTTAGGTACATATCTGTAATTTATTTATATTAATGTCCGTCTCCCACTCTAGACTGTAAGTTCGTGGTGGGCAGGGAATGTGTCTGTTTTTTGTTATGTTGCATTCTCCTAAGTGCTTAGTACAATGCTTTGCACAGAGTAAGCTCTCAATAAATATGGCTGAATGGATGAATGAAAGTTCTTGATAAATGCTCTATGAATTTCTTCTGTCTGTTGTCTTGTGCTGTTGGGTCATTTCTGACCCATAGTGACTCCATGGACACATCTCTCCCAGAATGCCCCACCTCCATCTGCAATCGTTCTGGTAGTGTATCCATGGAGTTTTCTTGGTAAAAATACAGAAGTGGTTTACCACTGCCTTCTTCCACACAGTAAACTTGAGTCTCCACCCTCGACTCTCTCCCATGACACTGCTGCTCAGCACAGGCAAGTTTTAATTTGTAACAGATTGCTTTCTACTCATTAGCCACTGCCCAAGCTAAGAATGGAATAGAGATGTCTCTTCTTGACTCTCTCTCCCATAGCTGAGACTGGTAGAATACTGGACAGGGGCAATCCTGAGAGGGGTTTTCTGTCTCTACATTACTGCAAATATCATATTCACCACAACCGGCTATTATCTGAAGCTGCATTTCAAGGTTAATGATGTTTTTCATAATTGGTCCTGGGAGAATATGACTATAATTTTTCCAGGAATGGAGAGCATTGATTTCCCAAAATTTTCCCAGGTTATTCTCTCCTTATTTTTGTCAAAGATGGTGACAGTGGTGGTAGTGGTAGTAGAAGTAGTAGTAGCAGTAGTAGTGGTATTTATTTAGCACCTACTGAGTGCATTAAACTGGAATGGCAACTCCTTGTGGGCAGGGATCATATCTGCCATCTCTACTGCACTCACCCAAGCACTTAGTTACGTCCTCTGCACACAGATCGTGCTCACTAAAATGCTACTGTTGGTTTGCATTTGCAATAGATGCACAAGAGAGTTTCCCTGATCTCAAAGAGCTTACCTTCCACTGGAGATATAGACAGGAAAATGATGACTATTCCTATATGCTCAAGTGGTGAAGATAGATGTAAATAAATAATTATATATGTTTGAGAGAGGACTAAAGGGTTAATAAGAATCATGGTACTGATGATTGCCCCTCTCAGGGTTGCATCTGGAGAGTTTCCAGTACTCTACCAGTCTCAGCTATTGGGAGGGAGAGTCAAGCAGAGTCATACCCATTCCATTCTTAGCTTGGCCAGTGGCTAGAGAGAGGAAGGCAATCTGCCTGGGCACTTCAGACTGAAAGCTTGCTGTAGGCAGGGAACATATCTAACATATCTACCACGTCTGAAACTGACTACCAAATCTACCACTCCAGCAGCTTGCTATGTGCCAGGCACTGTACTAATCTCTTGGGTAGACACAAGATAATCAGGTTGGACAGAGTCCTTGTCCCACATAGGGATCGCAGCCATAATCCTCATTTCACAGAGGAGGTAACAGAGAAGTTAAGTGACTTGCCCAAGGTCACACAACAGACACAGGTGAAGCAGGAATTAGAACTCAGGTCCCCTGACTTCCCAGAGCTTAGTCCAGTGCTCTGCACACAGTAAGCACTCAGTACATATGATTGATTTCTAGGGAACAATTTGAGGAAAAGATTGAAGGTGAAAATGATAACACAAGGAACAGCCAAGTCGAAGCCAGTAGGGAGGGAGGAGAACTGAGAAGTAAGGTGAAGATTTCTGGAGAAGAGAGGGATGGACCCACAAAACATGGGCAGGCTTTGGCAATAGATTGAATGTGATAGCAGAATGACAGTAAAATTCCAGGATAATACTGAGGTTGCAGGCTTTATGAAATCTTCAAAGTTTTTTCTTTTCGAATACCTTGTGTTCAGTATTTTTAGAAACAGTGGGTGAAAGTATGTCTTCTCCCACCCTGTTGTGGTCAGGTAGAATACAATCAGATATGGCAATTTTGCCTTTCTTCATGGCTCTGACTGCAATGATGACCTCATTACATGACAGAAGGTAGTCTAGTCTTTCAGCAGCATCAGTCTCATTGGGGGAAAAAGTTAGGAAAATCATGATTGCATTATTGTCATCTCCTTAAGATTCCTTCTTTGTTTGGGATAAGGGTGGAAGCTTCAGGATTCTTCAGGGTGCTGGGATGATTTGTCTTAGTCCACATTCACTCTTCATCACTGTTTCAATATTCCTTCCCTATTTCTTCAGTCTCCAGTTACCAGGCTGGGAAAGCTGGAAGCCATCAGCTCTCTATGTGACAGAATTACCAGATTTTTTTTTTGCAGCCCCTCAACTATGGGCAGATTTCCCTCATATTTTATAACCAGGTAGTAAGCTTTTACAAGCACTTAGTAAGAACTTGATCTGATTGTATTTTTTCTACCCCAACTCCTAGCCCAATGCTTGATAAATAGTAATTGTCTAACAAATATATTATTATTGTTGTTATTATTATCATCATCATTATCATTATTACGGGGACCATCTCTTATAATTTCCTCGTGCATTTCCCAAGATTCTACTTGTACTTCCCAAACGCTTAGTACAGTGCTTTGCACACAGTAAGCACTCAATAAATATGATTGAATTAATGAATTAATGAATTTCCAGCTGCTTGTTATCAATTATTATTATTATTATCATTACTGATATTGTGCTACTTCTAAAAAGTTTCCTATATATCAAGTACTGCTCTAGCACTGGGGTAGAGACAAGATAATCTGGTTGGACGCAGTTTCTCTTCCACATGGGGTCCACTCTGGTGCCAGACCAGGTATTGAATCCCCATTTTACAGATGTGGAAACTGTGGCACAGAGAAGTTAAGTAACTTGCCTAAGGTTGCACAGCAGATAACTGTCGGAACTGGAATTAGAACCCAGGTCCTCTGAGCTTAGTACAGTGCTCTGCACATAGTAAGCGCTCAATAACTATGATTGATGATTCCTAGGCCTGTGCTCTTTCCACTAAATTGTGCTGCTCCTCCTACTCTAAACCCTTCATGCTGGAGGAGCTCAATGAATACTGAAGATGGTGATGATGTTGATGGTGACACAGTCTCCCTTTGACCTTTCTACTATGGTAGATTCTGTGCCTTGGAAATCTTTGCTACTCCAATTGATAAACAAATATTGGACAAAGAGCTAGGCAAGCTGATTTCTTGACTTCACTGTATTCATTCTAAGAATTGGGCTCAGCTAAATTAATAAAAATCTCTATAGTTCAGTTTCTTATTCTATAAAATAATGTTCTACTTTTAAAAGGTTATAATTACATTCAAAATTTTGAAGATGATAATTAAGAGAAAAGACTATTCATTTATGTAATTTGTGCTTATTTTAATACACACGTATTCAATCATTTTAAATTGGCTCCATCCAAATCTGCATCCCATTGGATTAGATCAAGTTAAGGTGATTTCATTCATTCATTCAAATTTATTGAGCAATTACTGTGTGCAGAGCATTGTACTAAATGCTTGGAATGTACAATTCAGCAACAGATAGAGAGAATCTCTACCCAAAAGTGGGTTATAAATATATTTTTTCATATTAATAAAAATGGGCATTTTTTCTTCTAGGATTTCCTCAAGACAACACAGATTTGTGTGTGTGTGTGTGCTGCTACAGGAACTCATACAGGGAGGCATCTGGTGGCTCCAGCTATTTAACAGCTTAAAAGATCTCTTTACTCAACCTATTGGTTCGGAGAGACAGCCTCCAATAGCAACAGACACTGTTTATTTCATTATCGTTCTGTGATTTTAATGACCTCAGTATGGGAGGTGCTATATAGTGGGTGAGATTTTCTTCACACCATGCTATGCACTTTCACAGTGCTCGTCTCTATTAACTTAATTAAGAAATCACAATTAGAAAGAAAGAGATCTCTCCATTAAGCATTTATTTGAGCATAAAAAGAAAGGAGAGACAGAGATCTGGAGGATGGTTTCCTGTTCTCTCTGCCAACCTTCTTTCCTTTGTACAATTACTGCTAAAGTCTTTGGGTTATTGTTCTGAGGGGATGGGACAAAGTAATCATTCCAAATTCAGGAATGAAAATCGACACCAAAAGCATAAGAGAAGAACAAGGTTAAATGAAACATCCCTCAGGGTCTCCTTGAGTTGAGTCTAAATAGTTAGTAAGGAAGAAAATTAATGAGAAACTGACACTTGCCAAATTTCATTTTTTTACCTACTTTGTTGACTCTGGGCTTTTGTACATAAATGGACTATGTCTTCCTAATTCCAAGATTACCTGTTCTCAGCTTTCCTTGAAGAGACACTATGTCCAAAATAGCCTGGTGTTCATGACTTCTGTAAAGGGAGGGAGGCATAAATCTACAACCCAGTTCAGACATTCAGAGATGTCCCCATAGTCTAGTTTGGGATGGTATCCAGATGTCAATCTGAATGGTTAAACTAAAAGTTTCACCAGTTATAGTGTCAGAACACTTTTATGCTCCTATTATCCTTTGGTGGGCATATCTGCATCTTTAGAAAGAAAAAGAAAATAAAATGCTTCTGAAGAAGCTAATTTGGATGTGAAGCCGTAGCTTTCCTGTGAATATAGAACAGCCAGATATAAGGTGGATGCTCCCTAAGCAGCCCTAGAAAATATCCTGAGGTGTTTTGTAGGCCGAAAACTTCGTTCTTTTAACCCCCAAAACATTTGTGGCAGGGACTTCAATTTTCCCAAGTTGGAAGCTTAGTTTTAATCTGATGAGCCTTCTCAATGTCTTGAGGACTGCAATCACCCTCAAACTCAGTGTGTGTTATTCCAATCAATCAATCTTATTTATTGAGCACTTGCTGTGTGCAGAGCACTGTACTAAGTGAAGTGAGCCTACATGAAGCCATTTTGAGTGATTGCTTTTTGATGCCTCAAACAACAACAGTGAAGATTGAATTCATGAAGGAACTAGGCTGCTCTACTCCAGGACAGATAATTGCGGGCACCAGTCCGTTGGGCGGAACGGGGAGGAGGGGTGGCTTTCCCTCTCTGCTCTGCCTGGTAATGGGCCTGGACCACAACTGCTACATGGCTGCTGTGATGTCCAAGACAGATAAAACGTGGTCACTTTGACTCGCAAAGGGGGGAAGGAGCATCCAGAGGCTTGCATCAGAAGTCTGAGCCACCAACACGGACTCACTCCTGGCCTAGCCATCAGGAACTTCTCCCAAGCTTCTGATGCAGGATCAGTGATACGGGCTCCATTAACCATCAGACAGTACCTACAATTGTTGGAGTGTGTGTGAGTGTGTGTGCGTATGTGCTAATCCCCTGCATGTAGGCTAAGAATTAAGTAAAGGTTTCCACAGTAATCTTGATGGTTCAGTTGTTCTCTTTGAACTTGTCACAGAGTGCCCAGTCTAGGAAATTCCTGGTTGGTACAAGCCCAGGGCTCGTGACATTAAGTGATTGGGAGACTACAATACAACAGAGTTGATAGTCATGTTCCCTGCCCACAGCAATCTTACAGTCTAGACGGGGGAGTTCAGACATTCACATAAATAAGGAGGAGGATGACCCCCAGAGACATAAACTCCTGTCCCACAGCTCAGTGATTTGAAACTGGTTGAGTTGGCTTGGGAGGATGTGTCATTTCTAACCCAGACTGCTAAGGTCTGTATCCCCACTTTGGACTCTTGTCCTCCTCCCAGGTGTCCAGTTTGAGGGTTTAGGGGAGTGGATCTTGTAGCAAACCCTATACCAGATTGGGCTGGATAATAATAATAATAATGATGGCATTTATTAAGTGCTTACTATGTGCAAAGCACTGTTCTAAGCGCTGGGGAGGCTATAAGGTGATCAGGTTGTCCCACACGGGGCTCACAGTCTTAATCCCCATTTTACAGATGAGGTAACTGAGGCACAGAGAAGTTAAGTGACTTGCCCAAAGTCACATAGCTGACAATTGGCAGAGCCGGGATTTGAACCCATGACCTCAGCCATTCAGTCATACATAGGCATGCCTTGGGGTTTTCAGACAGCATCTATTTGATATTCCATATGTAGCACCAGTATTTTTCTAAAACTTTACTCTGCACATATCTCCCCCCAAATCCTTGCAAACCTGTTTCGGTTAATCTATTTCTCTCTGCATCCAACAGAACTCCTGATCACTGGCTTCAAGGCACACCTGGCTTTCCCTCTTTGACTTATCCATTCTTTTCTCCCACTGCCACTCAGCAGTCACTCTTGGTTTCTCTCATAGTACCTTGCATTTGCCTTTCCCACCTCCAATCCCTTGCTCAGCCATTTTTCCTGTCAGGAATGCCCTCTCCCTTCAAATCTGCCAGACCACAGATAATGCTGAAAATGATTTCTCCAATGGAAATCCATTTTTAACATCAATTTGTAGAGCACAGACCTGCCTATTTGTCCATTCCCCATTCCTAGCAAAGATTAAGACTCTTTAGTGGGAAAGATTTAGGCTGAGTTGCAGCATGATTGAAGCCTACAAAGCCATGAAGAATCTGGAAAGGATGAACCAGTTATGGTTGCTTAATACGTACACAAAACACTAAAATGAAGGGATGCAGATTGAAATTTTTAGACTGCAGGCTCTAAACCTGCAATAGGAAACATTTCTTCATCCAGTAGGTGGTATGCATGTGGAATTCACCCCCAGAGAAGTTGTGCAGGCCAAAATTATCACATGTTTTAGAAGGGCTTGGATGTATCCATTGATGAGCAATACATACTAGGTTATAAATACATACCACATACTAGGTTATAAAGTGTAAATTAAGAGTTTTAGATAGTTCAATTGATGTCAGGGAGGGCAACTGGCATATGTTTAATCCAAGTGGATTTTCACCACTATCGGAAACAAAAGGCTGGGATGGGCGGACCATAGATCTAACCCAGGAATGGTGTTATTTATGTTCCTGATAAAAATAATCCCAATTTCCATTCATTAAAGTTCTGAATATGCAGTGGCTTCAATCAGGCAGTCAATCAGTATCATTTATTAAGCACCTACAGTATGCAGCACACAGTACTATTCACTTGGGGGAGTACAAAATAATAGTAATAATAATGGCATTTGTTAAGCACTTAATATGTGCAAAGCACTATTCTAAGTGCTGGGAAGGATACAAGGTGATCAGGTTGTCCCACGTGGGGCTCACAGTCTTAACCCCCATTTAACAGATGAGGTAACTGAGGCTCAGAAAATTTAAGTGATGCCAAAAATCACACAGAGGACTTGATTCCTGCCCTCAAGGATCTGAGGGTCTAGCCAGATGCAGTGGGCAGATGACAACTTACTTAGAGGAAGGCTTCTGAAGATGTATTCTCAGAAGGGTTGTGAAGAGATAGTGGGTCAGTCTGATACGTGCTTTGCACATAGTAAGCGCTTAATAAATACTATCATTATTACTATTATTGTTATGAGAATGTGTAAGGAGTTCCAAGCAGGTGGTACAGTGTGAGCAAGAGGTTGGCAGTGGCAGAGATGAGAATGAGGCAGAGTGAGTTGATTAGCTAGAGTGGAATGCAGATGGGGAGTAGTGGGAGAAGATTGTAGACAAGTAGGAGAGAAAGAGCTGGCTGAATGTTTTGGCACCTTTTATGCTTCTATAGAGAAGCAGCGTGGCTCAATCAATCAATCAATCAATTGTATTTATTGAGCGCTTACTGTGTGCAAAGCATTGTACTAAGTGTTTATAGTAAGCGCTTAACAAATACCATCATTATTATTATTGTTATCAGGGCTCACAAGGGGCCATAGGATTTATTTGGCCTTGCTCCTGGCCCAAGCTTATTCCCGCCCCTCGCTTAGGGTGAGCAATTAGTGGTTTATATAGGTATCAAGCAATCATATTTATTGAGTGCTACTGTGTGCAAAGAGCACGGGCTTTGGAGTCAGAGGTCATGGGTTCTAATCCCGGCTCCGCCAACTGTCAGCTGTGTCACTTTGGGCAAGCCACTTAACTTTTCTGGGCCTCAGTTACCTCATTTGTAAAATGGGGATTAAGACTGTGAGCTCCCCGTGGGACAACCTCATCACCTTGTAACCTCCCCAGCGCTTAGAACAGTGCTTTGCACATAGTAAGCACTTAATAAATGTCATCACTATTATCATTATTATTATTATGCAGGAGAGAATATGAAGGTTCCTGTGATATCACTCCTTTTGGCACTTTTAATGACAAAAATAAACCATTACTGCCTTACTGGGATATTTGCTTTATGATATTATAGCATGACAGTATAACCAAGGTCAAATCCCAGCTCTGTTACTGATCTGCTGGGTAACTTTGGGCAAGTTATTTAATATTATTGGGCCTCAGTGTCTTCATTTCTGAAATGGAAATTAACTGCTCTCTATACATAGAATATAAACCTCATGAGGGGTGGAACTGTGTCCAAGCAGTTTATCCTATATCTACCCCAACATTTAGCACAGTGCTTTGGCAAATACTGACTGCTTATTAATATTATTTATAATTATCAGTATTAGTCTTCTAGACTGTGAGCCCTTTGTTGGGTAGGGACCATCTCTATATGTTACTGATTGGTACTTCCCAAGCGCTAAGTACAGTGCTCTGCACACAGTAAAATCTCAATAAATGCGATTGAATGAATGAATGAATCATATTACTACCATTAACAAGGACATAAGGAGTCTCATCTACTCCATAGGGTAAATAAACAGTATATGCAAGAATATATGCAAAAATAATATATGGTAAAAATGTTTGCTGTATGAGATTGAAAGGCAAAAGTGAATTGCAGTACACTCAGGGAGTTTGTTGTAATTAATGGAAATCTTGAAACCTCTCAAGATTTTACATATTTTCTCTACTTTAACTTATAATATCATTATTGTTTTATATTATATAATACTTTATATTTATAGTAAAGGGAATCATATGGAAGGTGAACTTATGATGATGTTTCTTTTGGTGTAAGAGGTGTGTTTTTCTATTAGAGGATCATAACCCACCATATGTTAACCTTAAAATAAGATAGCAGGATTTGGCAAATCAAATTTTTCCATTTGAAAAATTTCTCTAATCATTTTTCTAATCATTTTGGATTAGGGAACTTCTGCCCTAAGTACATGTCTGAGCCCAAAAAGCAAGGAAAACAGTTATGTTGAACTAACAACAGTAGAGCATGTGGAGGAAAAAAGGTATAGTAACATTATATGGTATTAGGGGAAAAGATAATTGCCTGAATACTTTCTTCCTGATTGGAATATTCAATTCAAGAATGACTGCAGGTCCATTAAATATAAATAAAACAGCTGACTTCAGCTAACAACTCACTCCTGAACATGGCTCTCTGACAAGTTTTATTGGTAATTGAAAACAATGGCAAGGCGATTTTATGACAGTGCTTTGAGAAAAGAGTCCAATCCATGACAAGAAATAAGCTGGCAAAGCATTTTTGCTATGATTACTACAAACCCCAAAGCAATTGGCCACTCCATTGGTGAAAGTTTCTCCATTTTTACTGCTATGAAAAATGCTGCATTCCACAGAAAAGCAAATTCTTTATGTTCTATACACTAAAATGACTTTTTTTGTGGTTATGACTGGTGCACAGGCACTATTCATAGAAAGAATAAGTGGGATATCCATTTCAATTTAGGTTTGAAAATCCTGATGAATTAAGGGGATTCAGGAGCACAGAGAAAGGAATGCCTTAACTTTCTAGTTCAACTCAAAAATGATTTAGGTGATTTTATGTAACATTACCGTGATTTTTTTTTAATAATGCACTTGCATCTATTTTTAAAAGTTGAGGAGTGCTATTGCAATGAAAGGACAAGACATGCAATTTCTTTTACATATCATTTTCTGGCCCAAATACCTGTTGATTCCTGCTATTTATCTCAATTCTGGTTTCACTGTAATTATCTTTGTATTTCTTGACATCAATGTAAGGAACGAGGACTTCAAATCAATCATTCTTGTACTATTTTCTAGTTTTAAATGTCTTGGAGGATTGGAAGGCTTTCATGAAGATAATAAAGGAAGATATGTATCAACTGAGGAGCAATTTTTAGTGTTATCAATCAATCAATCAATCACATTTATTGAGCACTTACTGTGTGCAGAACACTGTACTAAGTGCTAGGGGGAGTACAATTGATTCTTTTGATGCCTGTCTACTTGTTTTGTTTTGTTGTCTGTCTCCCCACTTCTAGACTGTGAGCCTGTTGTTGGGTAGGGATTGTCTCTATTTGTTGCCGAAATGTACTTTCCAAGAGCTTGGTACAGTGCTCTGGACACAGAAGGACTCCATAAATATGATTGAATGAATGAATGAATACAACATAACAAATTTCCTGCCCACAACAAACTTACAGTCTAGAGGGGGAGACAAACATTAATTTAAAAAATATAAGTTGTGGATATGTACATATGTGCTGCGTTGCTGGGATGGGGAATGAATAAAGACAGCAAGTCAGGGTGACACAGATGGGACTGGAAGAAAAGGAAAAGAAGGCTTAATAAGGGTAGGCCTCTTGGAGGAGATGTGCCTTCAGTTAGACTTTGAAGGAGGGGAGAGTAATTGCTTGAAAGATATGAAGAGACTAGAGGCAGGATGTAGGCAAGGGGTGAGAGGTGAGACACGCGAGTTCAAGATACGGTGATATGTTGTCATTAGAGGAACTATGTGCATGGTTTGGATTGTATTAGGAGAGTAGTGAGATGAGATAGCAAGTGGCTAAATAACTGAGTGCTTTAAAGCTGATTGTAAGGAGTTTCTTTCAGTTTGATGAGGTAATAAATGGACAACCACGGGAGGATCTTGAGGAGTGGGGAAACATGAAAGGAATGTTTTTTGTACTGATACGATCCAGGCAGCAGAGTGAAGTATGGACTAGAGTGGGGAAAGACAGGAGGCAGGGAGGTCAGCAAGGAGGCTGATACAGTAATCAAGGTGGGATAAGATAAGTACTTGAGTTAATGTGGTAGCAGTTTAGACGGAGAGGAAAGGATGGATTTTAGAGATGTTGTAGAGGTTGAACTGACAGAATTTAGTGATAAATTGAATATGTGTGTTGAATGAGAGAGAGAAGAGTCAAGGATAATGGCAAGGTTACGGGCTTGTGAGACAGGAATAATGGTGGTGCTATGTGCACTTAAAGACAACTCTAGAGGAATAAGGACACAGAAGATGCTTTATTTTCTGTTAGCAGAGCCACTGGTGATGGAACTGTAATTAAAAGGTCCTGAAGGAGGAGTGGGAAGCTTATTCCTGAATTTCACTTCTCCTAGGAATTCCATTTACTGACATACAGAAGGACTGCATTTCCCAAAAGCATCTGGACCATTGGAATCTTCAGGGAGAAAGATAAGACCAGCCAATCAGCAGATCTGAAGGGGCTTTCCAAAGCAGGATAGGAGGAGGATTTGTCTCAGCCCTTTAGTTATTATTTTTATTATGGTATTGCTCCATGCTTACTATGTGTCAAGCATTGTACTAAGCTCTTGGGTAGATACTGATAATCAAGTTGGACACAGTCCCTGTCCCACCTGGGGCTCATAATCTAAGTAGGAGGGAAAGCAGGTATTGACTCTCCATCATCTACTCCAGAGCATAAAAAGCTCTAAGCACATACTTCTGCTGCACTAGGGAAATGGTTTGGCTGGTGGCAAGAGCTTAGAACAGTGCTTTGCACATAGTAAGCACTTAATAAATGCCATCATTATTATTAAGAGCTCAGGGCTAGGAATCAGAGGACGTGGGTTTTAATCCCGGCTCCGCCATTTGCCTGCTGTGTGACCTGGGGCAAG
The DNA here is from genome assembly GCF_015852505.1 of Tachyglossus aculeatus. Lineage (NCBI taxonomy): Eukaryota > Metazoa > Chordata > Mammalia > Monotremata > Tachyglossidae > Tachyglossus > Tachyglossus aculeatus. Next base: position 26,786,205 of record NC_052070.1, read on the forward strand.
TCACTGTACTGCTCTGTGCTTCAGTTTCCTCATCTGTAAAATGGGGGTTAAATACCTGTTCTCCCTCCCCCGCAGACCCTGAATCCCAAGTGTCTGACCTGATTGTACTGTAGATACCCTACCACTTAGTACAGTGCTTGATTCCTACTGAGTGCTTTAACAATTACCACGATTATTATAATGGAAGGAAATGGCTGTCAATGGAAATGGTCACATATGCATTCATGGCATCAGAAGAAAGTCTCTCTCTCTCACACACACACACACACACACACACACACACACACACACACACACACGTGCCCTGTTGAGTGATTCAGTCCTGTAAATGAACATATCTAACCATCTCTGTTATGGAGTACTCTCCTGAACACTTAGTACAGTGCTCTGCTTGGAGAAGCAGTGTGGCTCAGTGGAAAGAGCCCGGGCTTTGGAGTCAGAGGTCATGGGTTCAAATCCCTGCTCTGCCAATTGTCCACTGTGTGACTTTGGGCAAGTCACTTCACTTCTCTGGGCCTCAGTTCCCTCATCTGTAAAATGGGGATGAAGCCTTGTGAGCCCCCCATGGGACAACCTGATTACCTTGTACCCCCTCAGTGCTTAGAACAGTGTTTTGCACATAGTAAGTGCTTAATAAATGCCATTATTATTATTATTATTTTACAACTGAGGAACCTGAGAGTCAGCGATGTTAAGTGACTTGCCCTTTGAGAAATCCTGAATCTCAGGCCCATCCATTTAATTGAGTCCAAGTCCAAAGAGGTCCATTTCTTGTAGATGCCATCCATGCCTTAAATCTTATGGTTCACAGTCGGATGAGGGAAACAGAGATTGGGGCGGAGGGCTGGTAGGATATGAGTGGGACACAAGAAGAGAGATGGAAAGGGAAAGAGAAAGAAAGACTGACAAATGGCCCAGAAAAGAAGAGTTAGGGAAGCCAAAAAGAAAACAGGAGCTGACAAGGGAATGAAAGGAAACAGGAAAATTGCATGACTATTCACAGGCTTCAGTTTGTGTACCTTATGTGATTGAAAGTTACCAATGAATTTTTCCCAAACATTTCCCAAAATGGCAGAAATGATGGGCTGAAGATGCCTGGGTAGGGGAGAGGGTTGTTCATGTTTTCATGAGTCCTATTACTTGCATGAAGTGTCTAAAATTACTCAGCTCCAGCAGTGGCAGTGTAGTTTGAACACATGACAAAACACCATGTGTTTGAACACAGTAGAATCTATTCAATGTCTGATTAAATGACTCAAACACATAGGAATGGTCCTCTTTCTATTCAACTGAATTAATCTTCTGGGAGAGCCAGAACAATAGTATAACCCCTTGCTGTTCCAGAAAATTCATACTCTCTTTCTTACAATCATTTTACAATATTAATGAGTTATAATATGGCAGCTAAACCCAGGGTTCACAGGATTCTCTGTTCTTTGACAGCTCCAATCATACAGAGAAATTGAGTGTCCTACTGTGTGTAGCCAAAACAGAGACATTAGGATTCTACTCTTTTCTGTCATTATTTTAAAGTTGTATTGGAAGATTTTTGAGATTAGAGCCCTTTAGCAAACAACTAGAATTGAGATCAGATTATAATTATGGTTGTTGCCATAGCTATTTCCATGCAGCTGTAGGGCACCTCAGCTGGAAACAGCATGCAGACACCCATCCTCTTCAAAAGAGCTTGTCTGGGATCAAAAGGTACATCTCAAGTCTGATGAAAGGCATTAAAGGTGGATTCCAAGCACCGTGTATTCTGGAATGGCCAAAACAGACATTGGCTCTTCTGGGATTTGGACTTCCTTGTTGAGCCTTGGGACTTCACAATTCCTTGAGCCATCCCTGTTTGCTTCCAGGCAGGTTTCAGGGGAATTTGGAAAGAACTTGCAAAGAAAGGATTCCAGGAAATGCTGAGAGATTAGCTGTAAAACAGAGGTTTCACCTTAGAAGAGACACCCAGGCCTTTGAGGGTTCACAAGTGAGGTTACTTTTGCAAATGATCCCTTGCAAACAAGACTGCAAGTAGACCCTAGGGCTTAAGCATCCCATGGTGTAACTCTAAAACACAAGCCATGCTGCTTGCCGTGGTGATTTGGAGGCTCCACCAGCAATGTTACACCCAATAGCTGTGAGCAAGATAATTCCCTCCAATCTGCCCCTTCACCTTGCCATGCTCCCTCCCCTTCCTCCCCTTTCCAGGTTGTCTGCTTCTTTCCAGAGCCCCTCCCAACCCCCACCCATGCACTCTCCATGTGCTGAATTGGGTGGTTTGGGGTTTGGGGCCAGTTTGGGGTCCTTTTTTGTTGTTTATTTTTTAATGGTATTTGTTAAGCACTTACTACGTGCCAGGCAGTGTTATAAGCACTAGGGTAGATATACGCTAATCAAGTTGAACACAGTCTCTGTCCCACTTGGGTCTCCCAGTCTTAATCCGTATTTACAGATGTGGTAACTGAGGTCCAGAGAAGTGAAGTGACTTGCCCAAGATCACACAGTAGGCAAGTGGCAGAATCGGTGTTAGAATCCAGGTTTTTCTGATTCCCAGGCCCGTGCTTCTTATACTAAGCCAACCTACACCACTATGGAAACCTCCCTCCCACCCCTCACTGCTTCCCCTTCACTAGTTTGCATCCCAGATTCCTCACTTTGGGCTTATTTGTGGGAATGGAGGCTGCACTGGATAGGAGCAGAATGAGAGTAGCAGCCTTAGAAGATTCCTTCTATTTTCTCCCTCGGCCTCCAATCCATCATGTAGCCATCTCCATAGCCCTGGCCAGGTTTCAATCCAGAAAATGGGAAATGGCTGGGTAGAGGTTGGGGGAGAGCAGCACAGTAGTGAGAATGGCGATTTCATGATGGGGTGGCACATTTTTCGCTATGGCTTGTTATTCAGGTGAAATCCTTCAGGCTGTGATATCAGACAGCATTCCTAAATCTCTCTGGGGATCTCTAACATGTTGTTTGAAATACTAGGTTGCCTGATCTGAAGAGTAGGGGGAGGAGATGGGTAAGGGGGAGGTGGGACTTTGGGTGAAGTTGGGGAGGAAGGAACCCAGGATGACTGCGATGGCACATGTGGTTTCCTCTGAAACTAAAGTGTGTGTGTGTGCACACCTGGGGCTGGCTCCTGCAGCACTGTGGGGAGGGGGAAGGCCCAGTCTATGCGGCTACACCTGGTCACAGAGAGCTGCTGCTCTGCCGCCAGTGCCATTACTGACCTTGGGGCTGCAGGAAGGGAGGTGAAGGAGCAGGAGAGCTATCATTAGTGCTTCTATAAATCCCCTGTCTGAAGATATGACTGCAATGGTGGGCATTTGTTTTGTAATGATAATAATAAGATTGTTAAATAAGATTATCAATTTGTAATGATAATAAGAGAAGCAGTGCGGCTCAGTGGAAATAGCACGGGCTTTAGTGTCAGAGGTCATGGGTTCAAATCCCCGCTCCACAAAGTGTCAGCTGTGTGACTTTGGGCAAGTCACTTAACTTCTCTGGGCCTCAGTTACCACATCTGTAAAATGGGGGTGAAGACTGTGAGTCCCCAAGGGGACAACCTGATCACCTTGTAACTTCCCCGGTGCTTAGAACAGTGCTTGTACATAGTAAGCGCTTAATAAATGCCATAAGTATTATTATTATTATCAATGATAACAATAATTGTGGTATTTGTTAAACATTTACTGTGTGCCAAACACTGTACACCAGGATAGATTCAAGGTAATTGGGTTGGACAAAGTCCCTGTCCCACATCGAGCTCCTAGATTTAATCTCCATAATCTCAAGCGCTTAGTACAGTGTTCTGCACACAGTAAATGCTCAACAAATACAATTGAATGAATTTTATGGATGACGTAACTGAGGCACAGATAAGTTAAGTGGCTTGCCCAAGATCACACAACAGACAAGTGGCAAAGCCAGAATTAGAACCCAGGCCCTTCTGACTCCCAAGCTTTTGCTCTATCCACTAGGCCACACTGCTTCCCACCCTTTAAAAATAAATGTAAAATATACCTCCTGGCCCAGGTGAGTTCAACCTCTACCACTTCTGGGTCCACCCTTCAGATTCTTCTCTGTCCACCTCCTTGGCTCTGTGCACCAAGGAGGTAGAGGAATATTAATGCCCTCTCCAAACCCCTTCTGTAATGAACAGTGAGGCCAGAGATGGAGAAGGATGGGGAAGGATATGGATTTTGATTTTTCAGGAACATTCTCTCTGTCTTTGGGGCTCTGTGTCCTACTATGATCTCACTTACAAAAAAAAAAAAATAATAAATGATGGCATTTGTTAAGCACTTACTATGTGCAAAGCACTGTTCTAAGCGCTGGGGAGGTTACAAAGTGATCAGGTTGTTCATGTGGGGCTCACAGTCTTTATCCCCATTTTACAGATGAAGTAACTGAGGCACAGAGAAGTGAAGTGACTTGCCCAAAGTCACACAGCTGACAATTGGTAGAGCCGGGATTTGAACCCATGACCTCTGACTCCAAAGCCCGGGCTCGTTCCACTGAGCCACACTGCTTCTGATATACCTGGTAACAGGATAGGTTTTCATAAAGCTTCAGAGTACCCCCACCTTCCCCCTTCCTCCATCTTCTGAGCCGTGGGGACCCTGACTACTCCTCTGGGAGCTGGGGACAGTGACAGGGAACAGTATTGATTTTGAGTTTTGGGGAAACATTGTCTCCACCTCTCCGTCTCTAATAAAGTTTTAATTAAGTTTCAGATACTGTTGGCAGGAAAACCCTGGCTCTAAACGCCTCCCTCAGAAGGGGTAAATGGAGCTAGGTATCAGGAAGGATAGTGAATTTGATTTTCTAGAAACCTTCTCTCCTCTCTCCATCTCTGATAAAGTTGTAATAAAGTGTCAGAGCTTGTTGATAGGAATCAATAAAAACACACATCTCATGTCAGCAGAAACCAATCAAAAGAGGTGGACCATAAATGAACCCCTTCAACTGAGTGAAAGAAGATTAGATAGCGATACCCGGGGGTGGTCGTAATCCAATCAGAAGTAGCTTAGGCAGTTCACACCTGTGCCATGTACCCCCAGTGGCTTCTGTGGTGACCACTAAGAATAGACTTTAGGTCAAAGGAAGAGAAAAATAATGGTACTTAACAGCATAGTTCGGCACATAAGGAACAAGGCTGTAGTGCTGGCAAATATCTGGAAATAGATGAGGATGGGGTGAGGCTGAGAAGACATAGGAAGCGAGAGGGAGAGCCAGGACCACCCATCCCATTTGAAAATGCATTCTGGGCAGCCTGGGAAGAGTGACTGAGCTGATAGGTATCACTTAGGGTTAAGGTGAGGATCAGCAGTAGGGTAAAGAATCTCTTCTCATTTTTGTTGAACGTTTTTGTTTTAATAATTTTGAGTGAAGGTCATTTTCATATTTATAATAAAAATTTGTTAATTTTGTGATGATAGACTTTGAACTGGTTTTGCAAAGACTAAACAATTATATAGTGATTTTTAACATTATAGTAGAGAGCCCATAAAGAAGCTCCATATTTTTTTCCAGTGGTTCTATAGAGCATCCTAAATTATAACATATATCTTAGGGGAAAATATACCCCATGATAGATCCATTAGTGATAATGGTATATTTTCAAGGAATGTAACTGAACTGTCCTCTGGATAAGTTATACTAGCTAAGTTTCACCGGCTTCGGTTCATAGTCAACCCTCCACCTAGACCCTGCAATGAATAAGACATTCCAGGTAGCTAGGCAGTTCCCACAACCCTGAACCTTTCATTTATTTATTTTTAATGGTATTTTTTAAGTGTTTACCCTGTGCCAGGCACTGTGCTAAGCACTGGGGTAGATACAGGGTAATCAGGTTGGATACAGTCCATGTCCCTCATGGAGCTCACAGTCTTAATACTCATTTCACAGACGAGGTAATTGGGCTTAGAGAAGTTAAGTGACTTGCCCAAGGTCACACAGAAGACAAATGGTAGAGTCAGGACTGATAATTGGTAGAGTCAGGACTAGAATTTAGGACCTTCTGATTCCCAGGCCAGGGCTCTATCCAGTAGGCAACGCTACTTCTCATAACCTATGTTTAGATATTGTACATGCCAGGACCTATTTTTCCATTCCATCTTCACTGCTCCTTAGACTCTTTCAGGTTGAATTTGGGGTTGGCACACTATGGCCTGGGTACTGAATCCAGTGTGGTGACAAGATCCAATGGTCTGATCCAGTTCCGAGTCATAATAGCAGTAGCTAAACTCTGGACCATCATGAGTCATCCCAAGGTTCCAGGGTTAGGGATAGAGAGGTGTTAAAAGTGTGGAAACCCATTCAATCTCTACTCCAAACAACATTATGAACACCACTGCCTCCCTACCCCTCTTGAGAGGACTCCAGGTGGCAAAGAATTCCAAGCCCTAAGACACCCCACAGCAGCCAGTGAATTCATTCAATCATATTTACTGAGCACTTACGGTATGCAGAGCACTGTACTAAGTGCTTGGGAAGTACAAGTCGGCAACATATAGAGATGGTCCCTACCCAACAATGGGCTCACAGTCTAGAAAATGTCTAGGCTAGTGAATGAGGGTTCTTCCTTCCTCTCCCCTTTCATATAAACTGGGAGCCTGATTTTGCCTATCAAATAACTAATCAGGCTACTTGAAGGTGATTTGATGAAACTGATTGGGAACACAAATGTGATGTCCTTTTCAACTTTCAGTCACCTAGAAGGTTACATCCCTCCACCATCCTCTTTAATTTCCACCCAAACTGATCTTCAATTCCCTCTAAGCACCATTTCTGCCTGTCAACTTTCTAAAGGAAAGGGTGGCTTACCCCACCACAGAAATTATGTACGAATCCATAATTTATTTATTTCTATTAATGTCTATCTCTCCCTCTAGACTGTAAGCTACTGGGGGCAGAAATCATGTTTACCAACTCTATTATGTAGCACTCTGCCAAGAGATTAGTACAGTACTCTGCACATGGTAAGCACTCATTAAATACTGTTGATGGTGTGCTGCCTAGGTGCCATTATTAGTTCTGTACTGATGATTCAACACAAATACTAGCCCCAAGGACTTGCAGAGTGTGTGCTGGGGGGACAGTTATTCCTAGTCTGAACTACTTTTCAGTGTTTCAGGGTAATTATGGAATGAAGGAAAGCTAGGGATTCAAAATTTGAGGTTCAAAGCAAAAAAAATCACACAATATTGGAGGGCTGAAATGTCCATGTCATAATACCCCTCTAGGATTACAACAATGCTAGTGTCCTCTTTAAATGGGCACATGATGCAGCTTTTTTTGTCTGCAATTTTGCATTTAATCACATATAGTTATTTGAATTTCTGGCTTGGAATACTGCTAAAGGTAAGGAGATTCATGTTGGCTTTTTTACTTAAAGAAGAACTTTACTTTGTTGTACAACTACTCATTCAATAGCTGTACAGTCTGACAATTCAACAGTTTTGGATATGAAAACTTATTAAAATAACCCCTAGTCAATTCACAATGCTTGTCTATCTCCAGTACCAGGGAGATAGTGAAGATCTATGAGACTTACAATAAAAGAGTGTAATCATATAGGAGAAACATGGCTGTTATGAAAAGGAGTCTGTAGATGCTTTATCTCCTTTAAGGATAAGCATTGGCTTTTGATCTGACACCTCATTTATAAATCAAGGCATAAGTCATTCGAATGAAGATCTAGGACTTGCTTTAACTTCAAAACAGCAGGGATACGTCTGGGAGAGTAATGTAAGCACTTTAAGAGCAATGACAAAGAAATTAATTAACGATAAACTTACTGTGCAAAGAAGAGCACAGAATATGGAAGACCTGAAATAAATTCGCAGCAGGAAAGAAGGATCGGAATTGGAGGTGATAGCAGCAAGCAGTCCAATGGACACCTCGTGTTGGCCCGACCTCTGAGGCATTTCAATTTTATTGTAAGTAGTACAAGATCTATTTTTGGAATTTGAGATCTAACTTCAAGCTTTATAAAAGCTCTACTTTACAATGGGGTTCAAATGGGAAACCGTGTGTCCTAGTGGAAAGAGCACCAGCCTGAGTGGCTCTGCCACATCAATCAATCAATCATATTTATTGAGCGCTTACTATGTGCAGAGCACTGTGCTAAGCACTTGGGAAGTACAAGTTGGCAACATATAGAGACAGTCCCTACCCAACAGTGGGCTCACTTATCTGCCACTTGTATGCTGTGTGACTTCAGGCAAGGCTCTGTGCCCCAGCTCTCTCATCTGTAAAATGGGGATTCAATGCCTCCTCTCCCTCCTACTTAAACTGGGGGTCCATTGTGGGACCTGATTATCTTGTATCTACACTAGCACTTAGTATGATGCTTGGCATATAGTAAGCACTTAACAAATACCACAATTAATATTATTCAGAATATCACCTATCCCCTCCCACAGCCTGCGAATGTTTTCCCCAACACTAACAATAATAGCATTTGTTAAATGCTTGCTATGTGCCAAACACTGTTCTACGTGCTGGGGAATAACCCCTGTCCCATGCAGGGCTTACAGTCTAAGACGGAGATGGATGGGTGCCTTTCCCCATTTTATAAATGAGGAAACTGAGGTATACTTGAGTGATTTATCCAAGGTTTCACAGCAGAAAAATAGCATAGTGGGGCTTGGAATCCAGGTTTCCAGACTCTCAGGCCCAAGCTCTTTCAACTAAGCTAAAATGATTCTCCCTGGGAAAAGGTTGAAGCAGATGTAGGCTGCAGCTGACTTTTTTAGGTGAGTGAGAACCCACCAGTCAGGTGATGATCCAAGCATGCTGGAAGCAAAGGATATTCTGTCAGTCCAAAAAACTTACTGCTGTGACTGGGGACCCCAACAGCTTTCTCCGGGCCAAGAGGGTTTCAATCTTAATTTCTCTCTTTTCAAATTCCAAATTTCTCTTGGAATTTGGATCCAAGTTATCCTATCCCTTGAGCTCTATGTTAGGTTGAAGCATATGACAAATAGAAATATTTCTATTATTTGCCTTATTTTGGCACACTGCAGGTCCCCCATTGGTATCATGAATATATTTGTCTTATTTATAGAGTGTGCATAGCCTATTAGGGTAATTATTCATTAATGATGTAGTGCATGCCAAATGCTCAGAAAATATTATCAACTAAGGGTACATTTGTAAGCCTGGCTTTAAAAAACCCAAATCAAAAACCACGAATGAAATTAATCTACCTATGTACTCATCCGTCCATTTGTTTTCCTTTTTTGTGGGGGGATTTGTTAAGCACTTACTATGTCCCAGGCACTCTACGAATCACTGGGGAAAATACAAGCTAATCAGGTTAAACAGTCTTTGTCCCACAAATAGGGCTCCCAGCCTTAATCCCTATTTTACAAATGATGTAATTGAGGCACAGACCAGTGAAGTCATTTACCCAAGGTCACATTGCAGATGATTGGCAGAGTCAGGATTAGAACCCAGATCCTTGAGACTCTCAGGCCTGTTCTCTAACCATTAGGGCTCCCTGCTGCTCTATACATTGTCATTCATTCAATCGTATTTATTAAGTGCTTACTGTGAGCAGAGCACCGTTCTAAACGCTTGGCAAAGTCCTTTCTAGTCACCTGTCCCATCCACCCAGAGATGCATATACTGTGCATCCAAAAGACTGTCCACCTATCTAAAGTCCCGGGTCTAACCCTTCAAAATTAATTAAGACCTTTGCCCCTTCCCTTCTTCCTTCTGGGTCACCACTTTCAACTTCTCACTCTCCAGTGGCTCCTTCCCCACTGCTTTCTAACATGCTTATACATTCTCTATTTTAAAAAGAACCTTCTTTGATACTCAGAAGCCTCCAGTTATAGCCCCATCTCCTTCCTACCTTTCCTATCCAAACTCCACAATGACCTATTTATACCTGATGCCTCCACTTCTTCTCTCCTCCAATTCCTTTTTTAATGGCATTTATTAAGCGCTTACTATGTGCAAAACACTGTTCTGAGCTCTGGGGAGGTTACAAGGTGATCGGATTGTCCCTAGGGGGGCTTACAGTCTCAATCCCCATTTTACAGATGAGGTAACTGAGGCCCAAAGAAGTTAAGTGACTTGCCCAAAGTCACAAAGCTGACAATTGGCGGAGCCGGGATTCTCTCCTTAAACCCCTGTAATCTTGTTTCTGACCACTTCATTGCACAGAAAATGCCATCTCTAAAGTAATCAATAACCATCTTGCCAAATCCAATGGCGTCTCCTTCATCCTAATCTTTCTTAGTCTCCCAATTGCCTTTAACACTTAAGACAATTCCCTTCTCCTGGAAAAATTCTCCAGTTTGGGCTTCATTAGCCTCTGTCCTCTCCTGGTTCTCTTCCAGTAACTCTGGCTGCTCCTTCTCAATGTCTTTTGCCAGCTCTTCCTTGGCTTACCACTCGCCAACTGTGGGAGTCCCTCAAGGAACAGGTCTGTGTCCCCATCTATTCTCTATCTACACTGATTCACTTGAAGAATGCAATCAACCCCATAACTTCAGTGACCTTCTGTAGATGGATAATTTCCAAATTCACCTCTCCAACCCTAATCTTCTCTACACTTTCAAATTTTCAGGACATCTCTACATGGATATCCTACTGTCACCTTCAACTTAGCATGTCCAGAAACAGATCTCATTTTTTAATCAATCTACCAATTCATCAATTGTATTTACTTTATTCATTCATTCAGTTCATTCAATCATATTTATTGAGTGCTTACTGTGTGCAGAGCACTGAACTAAGCACTTGGGACAGTTCAACACAACAATAGACACATTCCCTGCAGACAACAAGCTTGCAGTCTAGAGGAGGGGAGACAGACATTAATACATGCAAAAAAATTACAGCTATGTACATAAGTTTAGTTCTTACTTTGTGCAGATCACTGTACTAAGTGATTGGGAGAGTACAGTATAACAGACTGGCTTACAGTCTGGAAGACCTCTTTGAGAGGATTTCCCATACAAACTCTATCCTCTCCCAGGCTTTCCCATCACTGTAGGAAACATGACCACCCTCCCTGTTTCACAAGCCCATAAGCATGGAAATATCCTCAGATCACCTCTTCCATTTAACCGGTTAATTCAGTTTGTCATCAAATACTGTCAGTTCTTCTTCCCAATATTGCTAAAATCCACCCTTTCCTCTCCATCCAAACTTTTACCATGCTGATCCAAATACTTATTATATTTAGTGCCTTCACTATTACATCAGTCTCCTCACTGACCTTCCTGCCTCCTGCCTCTCCCCTCTCCAGTTCTTACTTCATTCTTCTGCCTGCATCATTTTTCTAAAAAGAATTAAATCCATGTCTTCACACTCCTCAGAAACTTCCAGTGGTTGCCCACACATCATCAGATCAAACCAAAATTCCTTCCTATAAGCTTTAAGACACTCAATCAGCTCTCCCCCAACTATCTCACCTTGCTGATCTCCTACTATAACCCAACTTGGATACTTCACTCTACTGCCAGCCTACTCTCAATACATCAAATTCTTCTGTCTCACTGTTTTCCCCTTGTCCGTGTCCTCCCACTGGCCTAGAACTCCCTCCTCCTTCATTTCTAGACTGTGAGCCCATTGTTGGGTAGGGAGCATCTCTGTGTGTTGCTGATTTGTACTCCCCAAGCACTTAGTACAGTGCTCTGCATCATCATCATCATCATCAATCATATTTATTGAGCGCTTACTATGTGCAGAGCACTGTACTAAGTGCTTGGGAAGTACAAATTGGCAACATATAGAGACAGTCCCTACCCAACAGTGGGCTCACAGTCTAAAAGGGGGAGACAGAGAACAAAACCAAACATACTAACAAAATAAAATAAATAGAATAGATATGTACAAATAAAATAAATAAATGAATAGAGTAATAAATATGTACAAACATATATACATATATACAGGTGCTGTGGGGAAGGGAAGGAGGTAAGATGGGGGGATGGAGAGGGGGACGAGGGGGAGAGGAAGGAAGGGGCTCAGTCTGGGAAGGCCTCCTGGAGGAGGTGAGCTCTCAGCAGGGCCTTGAAGGGAGGAAGAGAGCTAGCTTGGCGGATGGGCAGAGGGAGGGCATTCCAGGCCCGGGGGATGACGTGGGCCGGGGGTCGATGGCGGGACAGGCGAGAGCGAGGTATGGTGAGGAGATTAGCGGCGGAGGAGCGGAGAGTGCGGGCTGGGCTGTAGAAGGAGAGAAGGGAGGTGAGGTAGGAGGGGGCGAGGTGATGGAGAGCCTTGAAGCCCAGGGTGAGGAGTTTCTGCCTGATGCGCAGATTGATTGGTAGCCACTGGAGATTTTTGAGGAGGGGAGTAATATGCCCAGAGCGTTTCTGGACAAAGATAATCCGGGCAGCAGCATGAAGTATGGATTGAAGTGGAGAGAGACACGAGGATGGGAGATCAGAGAGAAGGCTGATGCAGTAGTCCAGGCGGGATAGGATGAGAGCTTGAATGAGCAGGGTAGCGGTTGGGATGGAGAGGAAAGGGCAGATCTTGGCAATGTTGTGGAGCTGAGACCGGCAGGTTTTGGTGACGGCTTGGATGTGAGGGGTGAACGAGAGAGCGGAGTCGAGGATGACACCAAGGTTGCAGGCTTGTGAGACGGGAAGGATGGTAGTGCCGTCAACAGAGATGGGAAAGTCAGGGAGAGGGCAAGGTTTGGGAGGGAAGACAAGGAGTTCAGTCTTCGACATGTTGAGCTTTAGGTGGCGGGCAGACATCCAAATGGAGATGTCCTGAAGGCAGGAGGAGATGCGAGTCTGGAGAGAGGGGGAGAGAGCAGGGGCAGAGATGTAGATCTGGGTGTCATCAGCGTAGAGATGATAGGTGAAGCCGTGGGAGCAAATGAGGTCACCAAGGGACTGCGTGTAGATCGAGAACAGAAGGGGACCAAGCACTGAACCTTGGGGAACCCCCACAGTAAGGGGATGGGAGGGGGAGGAGGAGCCTGCAAAAGAGACTGAGAAAGAACGACCGCAGAGATAAGAGGAGAACCAGGAGAGGACAGAGTCTGTGAAGCCAAGTTCAGATAGCGTGTTGAGAAGAAGAGGGTGGTCCACAGTGTCAAAGGCAGCTGAGAGGTCGAGGAGGATTAGGACAGAGTAGGAGCCGTTGGATTTGGCAAGCAGGAGGTCATTGGTGACCTTTGAGAGGGCAGTTTCCGTGGAATGTAGGGGACGGAAGCCAGACTGGAGGGGGTCGAGGAGAGAGTTGTTGTTGAGGAATTCTAGGCAGCGAGTGTAGACAACTCGTTCAAGGAGTTTGGAAAGGAATGGTAGGACAGATATGGGGTGATAACTGGAAGGTGAGGTGGGGTCAAGAGAGGGTTTTTTTAGGATGGGAGAGACATGGGCATGTTTGAAGGCAGAGGGGAAGGAACCAGTGGAGAGTGAGCGGTTGAAGGTGGAAGTTAAGAAGGGGAGCAGGGATGGAGCGAGAGATTTCATGAGATGAGAGGGAATGGGGTCAGAAGCACAGGTGGCCGGAGTAGCACTTGAGAGGAGGGAGGAGCACACAGTAAGTGCTCAATAAATACAATTGAATGAATGAATGGATATCTGACAACCACTGCTTTATCAACTTCAAAGCTCTTCTAAAATCATACCTCCTCCAAGAGGCCTTCCCTGAATAGCTCCTCATTTCCCCACCCTATTATCTTACCCTTTGCATGGGCTACAAACTTAGTTGTACACCCCTCAAGCACTTTGACACTCCACCTCCAGCCCCCCAGCATTAAGTATCTATCCTTATCCCCTCAATTTCCCCTATTTGTGATTTATTTTAATATCTATCTCCCCCTCTAATAATGTTAATTATGGCATTTGTTAAGCACTTACTATGTGCCAGGCACTGTACTAAGCCCTGGGGTGGATACAAGCAAATCAGGTTGGACACAGTCCCTCTCCCATGTGGAGCTCACAGTCTCAATCTCCACTTTACAGATGAGGTAGCTGAGGTACAGAGAAGTGATGTGAGTTACCAAAGTCACACAGCAGAGAGCCTGAACTTTGGAGTCAGAGGTCGTGGGTTCAAATCCCAGCTCCAACAATTGTCAGCTGTGTGGCTTTGGGCAAGCCACTTAACTTCTCTGTGCTTCAGTTACCTCATCTATAAAATGGGGACTAAGACTGTGAGCCCCCTGTGGAACAACCTGATCACCTTGTAACCTCCCCAGTGCTTAGAACAGTGCTTTGCACAAAGTAAGTGCATAATAAATGCCATTATTATTATTATTATTATTATTATAAGTTGCAAAGCCAGCACTTGTGATTCCTTGTGTCCTTGTGATTCCCAGGCCCGTGTTCTATCCACTAAGCTTCTAGACTGTGAGATCCTTGGGGGCAAGGATTTTGTCAGCTGACTGCATTATACTGTACTCTCTCAAGTGCTTAGTATAGTGATCTGTATCTACAATGCTCAATAAACACAATTGAATGAATGAATGAATCTGTACCCAGTAAGAGCTCAATACATATAATTAATCAATCAATTGATCATTCAAATTTACTGAATGCTGACTGTGTGCAGAGCACTTTATAAATCATTCAATCAGGCTTGGGAGTCAGAGATCGTGCGTTCAAATCCCGGTTCTGCCACTTGTCTGCTGTGTGACCTTGGGCAAGTCATTTCACTTCTCTGTGCCTCAGTTACCTCATCTGTAAAATGGGAATTGAGAGTGTGAGCCCCATGTGGGACAGCGACTGTAGCTAACCCAGTTACCTTGTATCTACCCCAATGCTTTGAACAGTGTTTGGTACATATTAAACACTTAACAAATACCATAATTTTTATTATAATTATTTATTGAACATTTACTATATATAGAGCAGTCAGGAGAGTACAATATGACAGATGTAGTAGATTAATTCCCAGCCCACAGTGAATTTACAGTCTAGGGAGGAAACAGACATTGATAAAAGCAAATAAATTATGGATATAATATAAGGGCTTAATCAGGGAAGGGCTCTTTGAGAATAGGGGCCTTCAATAAAGCTTTGAAGGTGGGGAGAGTGATAAGTCTGTTGGATATGAAGAGAGAGGGCATTCCAGGCCAGAGGCAGGAGGTGAGGGAGAGATCAGCAGTGGGATAGCTGAGAATGAGGTACAGTGAGTAGATTAGCATTAGAAGAGCAAAATGTGTGGGACAAGATTGAGTGCTTTAATGCTGAAGGTAAGGAGTCTGTGTTTGATGGACAGGTGGATGGGCAACCACTGGAGGTTCTTGTGGAGTGGGGAAACATGGACTGAATGTTTTTGCAGACAAATGATCTGGGCAGCAGAAGAAGTATGGATTAGAGTTGGGAGAGACAGGAGGTAGGGAGGTCAGCAAGGAGGTTGGTGCAGTAGTCAAGGTGGGATAGAATGATCGCTTGGATTAATGTTTGGATTGGAGGAAAAGGTGGATTTCAGTCATGTTGTGTATGTTGAACTGATAGGATCTGGTGACATTGAATATGTGGGTTGAATGAGAGAGATTTGTTGAGGATAACACCAAGGTGATAGGCTTGTGAGACAGGAAGGATGGTGGCTCTGTCTACAGTGACAGAAAAGTCAGGCGGAGGACAGGATTTGGGTTGGGGGGAAAGGAGTTCTGTTCGGAACATGTCGTGTTTGAGGTGTCGCGTCGGTGAGACATGAAGGTAGAGATGTCCCAACGGCAGGAGAAATTGCAAGATGACAGAGAAGGAGAGAGATCAGAGCTGGTGAAGTATATTTGGGAATCATCTGCATCGATATGGTAGTTGAAACTATGGAAGTGAATGAGTTCTCCAAGGAAGTGGGAGTAGATGGAGAATATAGAAGGAGGGGACCCAGAACTGAGGCTCAGGGAACTTTCAGAGTTAGGGGATGAAAGGCAGAATAGGAGTCTGCAGCAGAGACTTAGAATGAGTGGCCAGAGAGGTAGGAAAAACAATCTGAGGATAATGTCAGTGAAGCCAAGTTTATTCATTCATTCAGTTGTATTTATTGAGTGCTTACTGTGTGCAGAGCACTGTACTAAGCACTTGGAAAGTACAATTCGACAGTTTAGAAAATGTTTCCAAGAGAAGGGGATGATCAACAGCATCAAGGACAGCTACAAGGTTGAGGAGGATTAGGATGAAGTAGAGGTTATTTAATTTGGCAAGATCACTGGTGACCTTTGAGAGGGGAGTTTCTGTGGAGTAAAAGGGGTAGAAACCAGATGGGAAGGGGTCGAGTAGAGAGTTGGAGGAGAGGAACTGGAGACAGTGGGTGTAGATAACTCACTCAAGGAGTTTGGAAAGAAGTGGTAGGTGGGAGGTGAGACAATTACGGAAGAGAGCCATGGGGTCAAGGGAGGGTTTTTTAGAATAGGGAAGACATGATCATGTTTGAAAGCAGTGGGGAAAAAGCTACTGGTGAATGAATAGTTGAAGATGACATTCAGGAGGGAAGGGGAGGGCAAATGTTTTGATTGATTGCAGAGAAGATTGAGCAAAACTTCAACTTTGAGGAGCTTAAGTTTTATTTATATCTAAACATCACACTTTCAGCACACTCTGACAGTCTCTTAAAGGTGATTCTGGTCCTCTTGATTCAATTCTCTACTTTCTTATCCACTGTTGCATCATTGGTCGGTGTTCTTCCTAAGTAATAGAAATATGTGATGATATTCTGCTCAGTATTACCCTATATAGAGTTCTGATTGAGTGTATGTTTTTCTCAGTGCAGGCTGATTTACTTCAATTTTCTTTAGTCTTTTCATTAGCCCATTATGTCTGGCTGACTGGGTGAAGTGGCTGACAATTTACATGTCTTTTTGGTGTGTGCCTCTCAGGTGTAGTCATAGACACACAGTAATTTGTGAATGATAGTCTCTAGGACTTTGGATGTTATTTGAAGTCTGTTGAATTGGAAGTTTCCCAGAGGCACAGAAGCATATTTTAACACCTGAATTCAGGTCCCTCGTTTAAATATTATCTCCCAGTATGTCTGTGAAGAATAAAATGAACAGACAAAGGGACGAATTCCTGCTTTGCACCTCTGGCAATGGGAAATGGATTAGACAGGACATCCCTTACTCTGACATGAATATGATAGTCTCAGAAGCTTAATGAACTTCTCAGGGCAGCCACATAAACTGATACTATGTTGATCCAAGCACTTATCCTTTCCTGCCTTGACTACTCATCGCTGACCTTTCTGCCTCCTGGCTCTTTCTCCCCACTTGAGTCCTGACTTGCCTCTGCTGCCTTGATCATTCTTCTAAAAAAAAGAAAAAGAAAAAGTTCAGTTCACGCCTCCCCACTCCTCAGTAACCCCCAGAGGTTGTCCATCAACCTCCACATTGAACAGAAACTCCTTAACAGTATCTTTAAAGCACTCAATCAGCTTGTCCGCTCCTATAATTTCTCTGCCACTTGTCTGCTGTGTGACCTTGGGCAAGTCACTTCACTTCTCTGGGCCTCAGTAACCTCCCCTGGAAAATGGGGACTGAGACTGTGAACCTCATGTGGGGCAAGGACCGTGTCCAACCAATTTGATTGTATCCACCCCAGAGCTTAGTACAGTCCTTGGCACATAGTAATAATAATAATAATGGCATTTATTAAGTGCTTGCTATGTGCAAAGCACTGTTCTAAGCACTGGGGAGGTTACAAGATGATCAGGTTGTCCTACAGGGGACTCACAGTCTTAATCCCCATTTTATAGATGAGGTAACTGAGGTACAGAGAAGTTAAGTGACTTGCCCAAAGTCACACAGCTGACAATAGGTGGAGCTAGGATTTGAGCCCATGACCTCTGACTCCAAAACCCGTGCTCTTTCCACTGAGTCACGCTGCTTCTCATAGTAACCTCTTAACAAATACCATAATTAATTATTAATTATTACTACATTGCAGCACACACGTTTCACTCTTCCAGTGACAACCTACTCACTATTTCTTAATCTCATCTATCTTTCCACCTACCCCTGCCCTCATTCTTACTCTTGATGAAACTCCTGCCCCCTCCATATATGACAGACCACCACTCTCCTGACCTTCAAAACCGTTTCAAAATCAGATCTCCTTGAGGAGGTTAAACCTTCATTTCCCCTCCTCCCTCTCCCTCCTGCATTGTCTATGCATTTGGATCTATAAGCTTTAAGCAGCTGATATTCACCCCCCCCACCCCAACCACTGAGCACTCTTGTACATATTCATAATTTATTTCAATAATAATGATGGCATTTGTTAAGCACTTACTATGTGCAAAGCACTGTTCTATGTGCTGGGGGAAAAATAATAATGGTATTTGTTAAGCACTTACTATATGCCAAGCACTGTTCTTAACGCTGGGGGGTTACAAGGTCATCAAGTTGTCCCAGTTGGGGCTCACAGTCTTCATCCCCACTTTACAGATGAGGGAACTGAGGCACAGATAACTGAAGTGACTTGCCCAAAGTCTCACAGCTGAGAACTGGTGGAGCCGGGATTAGAACCCATGACCTCTGACTCCCAAGCCCGGTTTTGCACTGAGCCACACTGCTTCTCTGCTTTTCAACATATGTCTCTCCTCTAGACTAAGCTCACGGTGAGCAGGGAACCTGTAAACCAATTCTGTTGCATTGTACTTTCCCAAAGGCTTAGTACACTGCTCTGCACACAATAATCATTCAATAAACACTATTGATTGATTGACAGATGGAATTAGTAAGCAATTTCCAGGATCTGAATCTGTTGGTGGGGTTAAGTGCTTTTTGTGAGGTCCTAGAACTGATTCCTGGGAACCCATCTATGCACACTTCTCCAGCCTGAAAGGGAAACATTTAACCTGTCTTTCATTTTTTTACCTTTTAGCCAGTTTTTCATTCAACAGAACATTATTACTCAGGTTTTTACCAAGCCTTTGGGACAGACCCAATTCAAAGGCCTTTTGAAAAGTGAAATCTATTGTGTCCACAGGTTCCTGCAAGCATGCCACTGAGCATGATTTAAAAGGGGAGAGTGGGTCTGCCTCTGCCCCTACAAAAAACTGCTTAATGCCCTTGAGGGCAATGCTGTTCTCCCAGCAGAGAATGGGGCCCGGTGTTGGCAGACTTCTTACGTTCTCTGATTTCCTGCACTCTGTGACCCAGACTGTGATAGAATCTGATTATAGCATGTGGCTGGACACAGACGGTCAGTGTCTTCAGCAAAGGTGAAGGGTTCATCCAACTGAAGAGGCTAATTTTACTCCCAATAATTCATCGCCAGGGGAAAAGTCAATAGACCAATTACAATGCTAACACTTTCCTGGTCAACACTGGCTGATGCCAGGAAATTCATTTAGCACTGGATTTCTTGATGAGTAATATGCATTGTTTCAGGGTGATTCACTGAATAACACCTGTATTTATACAGGCCAACCTGTAAATAGGATTGTAATTGAGGGCTAGGTTATCTCTTGGTCGAACCCATGGCCCATCCCATACAATATACTGCCTCTTACATGAGAGAGTGAAACCAGGCCATCCATCTTCATGATAAGGGATGGACCAGCCCATATCCCTAACTTTCCCATCTCCATCCCTAACTTTCCTTCTAATAACCCAGGATGGACCTCTAGTTCCTTAATCTCTCAAAGCCATTTTTGAATGTACTAAAAAATGCACTCAAAATACAAATGATAACCAATAACTTCCTACTTAACTTCTCCTTTAGACTGAGGCTGTTAAAACTAAGGATAGTGACCTTTTCTGAACATATCGTCCATCTTTTGGCAAATCTTTTGGAAAGATTATGTTTTGGGAACATATCTCCAAATACAATCTCTGGACAACTGAAAACCTTTTTTTCCTCATAAGGATTTGGGCTTTCTGATGATATTATCAAAGTTGACATACTTTAGTCTAAAAATACTTCAGGGTAAAATGAGGAGATTTTAATTGCCAATGAAATTTTCTCCATGTTCTATTTGTAGACTTGGCTGTGTGTAATATGTATTATTCCTTCAGCAAGTCCAGAGAATTCATTATAAACTAGTCCATCTCTTATATCTTATATTAGAGATAATTGGGCAAATCACATAGAATTTTGATTTGTAACAATCTGGCATAATATTTCTGATACATTTTCTTTAGAAACATAACATTTTCTCTTTGAATTCATGTTACTGTAGGACTTTTCATACTCTATGACTCAGGAAAAGCTCTTGAAAAGCTGAAACAGGCTCTCTGAAAAGTTAACATATTACACTATTATACATCTGTTATAAATTTCCTTATGTGGACTACTATCATGATCATAATGACTGTCCACTGTATTTAGGAGAAGCAGTGAGGCATAATACAAAAATCACAGATCTGAGAGTCAGAGGACCTGTGTTTTAATTTCAGTTCCATCACTTGGCTGCTTTGTGACCTTGGGCAAGTCACCTTTTTGTGACTCAGCTTCCTCACCTGCGAAATAGGGATTTATTGCTTGTTCTCCCTCCTACCTAGACTGTGAACCCCATATGAAACAGGGAATGTAGCTAACCTGATTATCTTGAATCTATCACAGTGCTTAAAAGAGTGCCTGGCACATAGCAAGTGCTTAACAAATACCGCAATTACTATTTTTATTGTTATTATCATTTTTATCATTACTGAGCATAACACACTAAGAGGCATTTGAAGGCAAGCAAGCAGAAATACCTTTACGGGTATACAGTAATCAACAACAAAGGAATGTGCTTAATTATTACTGTCCTTGGGATGTTCAACAGAACAGAAGACACAGTCTTCTAGAAACAGAATCTAATGCGAAACAGGAAACCAAATACACATTAAGTGAAAGATAAAACCAGGTTTAGGTAAAATTGGTTAAAAACAAGAACAAGCAGTAAGATAATTAGATATAGCATTAAAAAAATATACATACACAGATGCTAAGGTAGTGGATTGGTTGCATTAACACCAAAGTTGGGGATGGGTCAGGGGACATGTCTTGGAAGAGGGGACTTTTTAGGAGAGTTTCAAAGATGAGACTGGGCGAATTTGCAAGTGATGGAAGTTCCGTGCCGGGGGGAAGAACAGGGCAATGGGGAAGAGAAGGAAGAGTCTTGAGTAAGGAATAGTTAAAAGGTAATCATAGGAAGGAGGTGAATTTGGGAGGGTGAAGTCGCGTGAGAAGATGATCTTGGGTTGTAAGGGATGAAAACGATTAGGTAAGAGGTAGTCAGCAACAGTTGGGAATTAAACCAAGTGGATGATAAACCGTATGGAAAAATAAAGAAGCATTTATGATGAGGAAAGTTGGTTTTATCTCACGTCACTTCTTTTTACTGCAACTTCACAAATACCTAGTACAGCTTACCACACAAAGTGGGTTACCCAATAAATGTTGCTGCTGCAACTACTATTACTACTACTACTTCAAAAATACTGCTACGACTTCTACACTGCTACAGAACAACTACTACCGCTAACAGTACTACTACTACTATTGCACCAATTATTACTACCCCTACTCCTATCATCTGTATATGAGTACAGGAGTATATACATATATACTCCTGTATATATGTTTGTACATATTTATTACTCTATTTATTTATTTATTTATTTTACTAGTACATATCTATTCTATTTATTTTATTTTTTTAGTATGTTTGGTTTTGTTCTCTGTCTCCCCCTTTTAGACTGTGAGCCCACTGTTGGGTAGGGACTGTCTCTACATGTTGCCAATTTGTACTTCCCAAGCGCTTAGTACAGTGTTCTGCACACAGTAAACACTCAATAAATACGATTGATGATGATGATGATCCGAAAAATACTTAAGCTTTTCATGGTTTGCCCTCTGTAGAATTTGTCAGGATCCCCTGGTTCGTGCCAACCAAGACCTTTCTGGACCAGGGGAGCCTCGGCGACATGTAGTAGAGTTCAAACCACACCTTTGATCACCAGGTTTACCGTGGAAAGTTTTTACTTAGTTTAATGGGCGTGCAAAGGAGTGACACATACACACTCACTCACTCCACCACCCAAGGGTTCAATACCAGTCTGTGGTCAAAGGAGCCCGTGCTGCTGCTCTTCTGCTGTTATTTGCGTGCCTCAGTGCTGCTTCCTCTGTGTGTGCCTCCATGACTCAGTGTGCCTTTTGTGTGTGTATGCCCTTTTGTGTACCTCCTTAAGACCACTTTTATCTGCCTTAAACATTGCAGCTGTGGCTCTACGTCGCAGTCACTGATTGGTCCAGGCCCGTTACTGGGCAGAAAAAGGAGAAAAAGCCCCGCCTCCCTCCATGCTCCACCCCCACAGGCAAGCAATCACCTGTCTCAGGTAGAACCCATCAGTGGCTTCACCAATCTGTTCCTTGTTGTTGTTGTTGTTTGTGGGATCACAAACAGTCACTTATAAGTCAACTTACTGTGGGCTCACCACAGAATTCACATCTCTAAAGCCTAACTTAGGAAATGCACTGAAAGTTGGATTTTTAGTACCAAACTCTGCAGCATATTCCCATTATTCCAGTGAGGATAGATTCATATTGAAATTCCAGCCCGTTTTAGTCTTTGTAATGAGCCTAAAATAGCCGCCAGCTTGAAGTGCTGGAATTAATGATAATTAAATGTAACACAAAATGTATTTCCATATTTTGTATTGCTCAAATGATTTCATCTCAGATGTAGTATGATTCTTTTTAGAGATGACTACTTCTATTTAATCTCTTTTCCAATTTTAATTTGAATTTCATATTGTTCCTGACTGTTTAATGAATATTTTGGGAGATGGCCACAGTGTTGTTAATTATACCGGAGACTGAATATAATGAATTCTTTTGGACCCAAAGTCAGCTAGTTAATCGATTTCTGATGAAACTGGAGATTAAACACAGATAGTTCACTTCTTCCTTCATTCATTTTAACTTCTCCCTCTTTCAATTCAATCAGATTACTTTGGGAAGTCGTTGCTGGCAAATCAACTTGGGGAGCAGTTTGGGGTATTATCCAGATGTTAATAGATGGTTGATACTTCCAGATCAGCTACCTAACCACTCATTTCTGAGGGGAAAAATATTTAATTTTGCTTCTTTATAAGTAGATTTTTCCAGCATTATTTGTAATTCTTACTGGAGTGATTTATAAGTGCCCATCAACAGTAAGGACATTAACTAATTATGATTGGCATAGAAAGCATGGGGGGGAAAAAAGAAGGAAATTCACCAATGTCCACAGAACCTTAGAGCAAGCTTAAGAGATTAGAGGTCCTGGTGATAGAGAAGACATCTTTCATATTTCATCTCCTTATCTTCCCTCCCAAACCCTGCCCTCTCCCTGACTTTCCCATCACTGTTGATGGCACTACCATCTTTCCCGTCTCACAAGCCCACAACCTTGGTGTCATCCTCGACTCCGCTCTCTCGTTCACCCCACACATCCAATCCATCACCAAAACCTTCCGGTCTCACCTCCACAACATCGCCAAGATCCACCCTTTTCTCTCCATCCAAACCGCTACCTTGCTGGTTCAATCTCTCATCCTATCTCGACTGGACTACTGCAACAGCCTCCTCTCTGATCTCCCATCCTCCTGTCTCTCCCCACTTAAGTCTGTACTTTACTCTGCTGCCCGGTTTATCTTTGTGCAGAAATGTTCTGGGCATGTTACTTCCCTCCTCAAAAATCTCCAGTGGCTGCCTGTCAACTCACGAATCAAGCAAAAACTCCTCACTCTCAGCTTCAAGGCTGTCCATCACCTTGCCCCCTCCTACCTCACCTCCCTTCTCTCCTTCTACAGCCCAGCCTGTACCCTCCATTCCTCCACCGCTAACCTCCTCACCGTACCTCATTCTCGCCTGTCCCACCATCGACCCCCAGCCCATGTCCTTCCCCTGTCCTGGAATGCCTCCCTCCACACATCTGCCAAGCTAGCTCTCTTCCTCCCTTCAAAACCCTACCGAGAGCTCACCTCCTCTAGGAGGCCCTCCCAGACTGAGCCCCCTTTCTCCTCTCCTCCTCCCCATCCCCCACCCTACCTCCTTCCCTTCCCCACAGCACTTGTATATATTTGTACAGATTTATTACTCTATTAATTTTACTTGTACATATTTACTATTCTATTTATTTTGTTAATGATGTGCTGATAGCTTTAATTCTATTTGTTCTGATGATTTTGACACCTGTCTACATGTTTCTTTTGTTGTCTGTCTCCCCCTTCTATACTGTGAGCCTGTTGTTGGGCTATATCTCTCTATGTTGCCGACTTGTACTTCCCAAGCGCTTAGTACAGTGCTCTGCACACAGTAAGAGCTCAATAAATACGATTGAATGAATGAATCTAACTGTGGTAACAGAGGTAACAGAACTTAGAAGATGCTATGAGATTCTGTTCATTCATTCATTCATTCAATCATATTTATTGAGTGCTTACTGTGTGCAGAGCACTGTACTAAGCACTTGGGAAGTACAAATCGGCAACATATAGAGACACACACACACCACACATACATCAAAAAAAAAAAAACTCAGGAAGAAGTGAAAAGGAACAGAAGGGAGATTATCTTTTCTCAATCAAGAAATATCTTAATCAAGACTCTTTTTATGTAACTACTTTCAAGATACAATAGCTAGTTTTAAAGTTATATTAGTTTATGACCCTGAAATCCTTGTTGGTTAACCCTGATACTGAAACCTGAGACATTCTTACAAAAGTATTATAAATTTAAAAAAAAATCATTGACTTAAATGTAAATCCTTACAGACTCTAGAAGTTAGAAACAGTGGAATTTAGAAAACAACCATAGTTGAAAAATCAGAGAGGACGTATGGAAAATTTTAATTTTACCTTTTTCTAGTTGTTTTACAAAATCCTGTATACTTAGACAATTTGATATTTTAAGCAATATGATTTTATTTGGTATACTTGTTATATTGTATGATTTGTCAGTGAATGCCAAGGAACCTGAAATCTATGCTCATTCCCAGCGCTTAGAACAGAATAAATGCCATCGTTGTTATTATTACTCCCGAAAACAAATGCCTCCAGAATTTCTTATAAGGTAAGTCGATACATATTTCCTTATTTTGCTGAAGGCAATTTTATCAGGTTTAATTTACATAAGCAATACCAACTGTCTTAATGTGCAAATTTTAGTTAAGTATACATGTTAATCACAATTGTGTGCTGCCTATGCCTGAATCAAATATTTTTTAATCATTTTCTTAAGCACTCTTTTTTTTAGGGTGATTACAACTTTGGCTTCAGTGGAATTAATATTAACAAATTTATATTTTACCTGTGATTTAGAAGCACATACAATCAGGAAAACATTTAGTGGTCATGTCCAACAAAATAAATAGCGCTCCAGATAGTCTGTCCCATCAGATCATAATTTGCATTAACTTTCACCAGATCATATTTCCACACTCACAATCTCCCCAGAACCAGATGCACATAGATACAGGCCTCTCCTCCAAAGATTGCCCATTCCTCTGCATTAAACAGAAACTCCTCACCATTGGCTTTAAGGTGCTCAATCCTCTCCTTTGTTACTTTTCCTCATTCCTCTCCCAGTGGGACTCAACACAAAAACTTTGCTCCTCTAAACCCAACCTTCTCATTTGTGCATCATTCTTGTCCTTCTCATTGCTGACCTCTTATTCATTCATTTAATCGTATTTATTGAGTGCTTACTGTGTGCAGAGCACTGTACTAAGCACTTGGGAAGTACTTACTTCCGTACTTCCAACTTCTTACTCATACTCTCCCTGTTGCCTGTAAATTCCTCCCCCTTTATATCACTGCTCCCCCTACTTTCAAAGCCCTTCTGAATTCAAATTTCCATGAGAAGGCCTTTCCCGATCAGTCTCTGATTTTCCCTGGCTCTTAACACTTATCACATCGGCATCATCTATACACTTGAGTCCTCATCCCCAAAGCACTTAGGTATTCACTATCCTTCCCAACTCTAAGCATTCATGTACAGGTTTTTAAATTCTGTTGCTCCCCACTATCTTTATTTTAATGTCTGTCTCCCTGACCAGATTGTAAATTACTTGAAGGCAGGGCTCATCTTTACTACTGAATTGTACTTTCCAAGTGCTTAGTACAGTGCCCTGCACACAGTAAGTGCTCAATAAATATGATTGAATGAATGAGTGAATCTCTACAAACTCCAATATACTCTCCCAAGTACTTAATACAGGGCTCTGAAGATGATAAATACCCAATGGATTATATTAATTGATAGTATACATAAAACTTACCTGCCAATTCAAACCCACAAATTAAACCATGCTGCTTCTTGGACAAAGTATCTGATCTTCATCCTATCAGAGCAGGTGCCTAGTCTGTATGGCAACTGAGGAACTTCTGACAAGCAGCATGGCGTAATGTGTAGAGCATGGCCTGGAAGCCAGAAGGTCATATCCAGCTCTGCCACTTGTCTGCTGTGTGACCTTGGGCAAGTCACTTCACTTCTCTGTGCCTCAGTTACCTCATCTGTAAAATGGGGATTGAGACTGTGAGCCCCATGGGGGAAAGGGACTGTGTCCAACCAGATTTGCTTGTATTCACCCCAGTGCTTAGTAAAGTGCCTGACATATAGTAAGTGCTTAACAAATCCCATTATTTCTATTATTATTCAAAGTATGGGAGATGAAAGGGGAATGTAATGATCTACGGCACACTGCAGAGAGAAGACAAACTGAAGTGAACGAGGAATATATGCACCCTTTGGGTTCAAAGATGATGTCATCGATGCCAGACTAAGCCCTCCTTTTCTTCTACTCCTCCTCCCCTCACCATCTCCCCAACTTGCTCCCTCTGCTCTAACCCCCTTCCCTGCCCCACAGCACTTGGGTATATATGTACATATTTATTATTCTATTTATTTTATTAATGATGTGTACATATAATTCTATTTATTTATATTGATGCTATTGATGCCTGTTTACTTGTACCTGTTTTGTTTTGCTTTTTTGTCTGCCTCCCCACTTCTAGACTGTGAGACCATTGTTGGGTAGGGATTTTCTCTGTTGCTGAATTGTACTTTCCAAGCGCTTAGTACAGTACAGCGAATGAATGAATGCCACCACACTGAACCACACCCAAAGGTAAGGCCAGACTGGAGATGGATTGGAGACTACTGGGCATGCCTCAGATTGGACTGACCCTCCACATTTTAGGCTGCTCAAACTCTGTGAGCTGAAAATGGGAGAGAGGATTTAATTTTTGGCCTTCAGATTGGTGGAAAGAGCAGAAAGGAGTTATGACTTCTGGTTTTGTCTATCTGCAAGGGATTCTAGAATGAAAGTGACTCCAGGTATGCCCTGTGGAGAGGAATGAGGATATTGCAGGACCTGCTCCTCAACCTCAGAGGAGAAGATGTCTCAGATATCCAAGGAAGCACGGCAGTGGGGCCCCATAGCACTTACATGCATATCAGTAATTTATTTATCTATATTAATGTCTGACTTCCTCTATAGACTGTAAGCTCATTGCGGGCAGGGTTTGTGTCTGTTATATTGTTATATTGTATTCTTCTGAGCACTTAATACAGTGCTCTGTACACAGTAAATGCTCAATAAATAAAACTGATTGACTGACTGACTGATTGTTTACAATTACCAAAGGTGATTGAAGGCCTCCATCTTCATTTGATTCACTGTGCATTCCACCTATCGCAGATTCCTACAGGGCCTGAGCCTTGGGAGGAGATATAATAATAATAATAATAATGATAATAATAATAATTTTGGTATTTGTTAAGCGCTTACTATGTACAAAGCTCTGTTCTAAGCGCTGGGGAGGATACAAGGTGATCAGGTTGTCCCACGTGGGGCTCACAATCTTAATCCCCATTTTACAGATGAGGTAACTGAGGCACAGGGAAGTTAAGTGATTTGCCCAAGGTCACACAGCTGACAAGTGGCAGAGCCGGGATCAAGCTTCCTTCCTGATAGTGCCTGGAATTTGGGCCCTGGGGCTCTAAGTCATAAACAACAAGATTCACATCTATAATCTAGCGGGAGTTCATTGAATCTC
This sequence comes from Tachyglossus aculeatus, assembly GCF_015852505.1. Taxonomy (NCBI): domain Eukaryota; kingdom Metazoa; phylum Chordata; class Mammalia; order Monotremata; family Tachyglossidae; genus Tachyglossus; species Tachyglossus aculeatus. The sequence goes on from NC_052070.1 coordinate 26,814,157, forward strand.
AAATTTGGTCCTAAGTTGGTCTGGTAGAACGAAAAGCAATGCTCACCTTTCAATCAATCAATAATATTTACTGAGGGTCTATTAGGTGTAGAGCACCGTACTAAATGTATAGGAGAGTATAAAAGAATCACTGATATGATCCTTGGCCTCAAAGAATTTTCAGTTTAGTTGAGTGGGACAGATAGTAAAAGAAAATACATCACAGCACCTGTATATATGTATATATGGTTGTACATATTTATTACTCTATTTATTTATTTATTTATTTATCTTACTTGTACATTTCTATCCTATTTATTTTATTTTGTTGGTATGTTTGGTTCTGTTCTCTGTCTCCCCCTTTTAGACTGTGAGCCCACTGTTGGGTAGGGACTGTCTCTATGTGTTGCCAATTTGTACTTCCCAAGCGCTTAGTACAGTGCTCTGCACATAGTAAGCGCTCAATAAATACGATTGATTGATTGATTGATCACAGGTCTCTTTTCTTAACCATTTCCCTCCAGAAAATAGGAAACCAAACTCGATAGTTTTAGACACTCTTTCTGCTCTTTTTATTTTCTTTCATTTCTCTTTCATATGTAATTATATTCATAATGATGATGATAACTCAAACAGCTGGAGTTGTTTAATGCACTGCAGACTAAATTAGTTTCACTTATTGCAAAATCTTCAATCTATCATAGCTGCTGAAGATCATAGATATTAAGGGGGCATAACTCACAAGGGAAGATAAATATATGTGTACGAATCTGCGATAGGTGGAATGCACAATGAATCAAATGAAGATGGAAGCCTTCAATCACCCTTGGTAATTGTAGTCAGTCAATCAGTCAGTCAGTCAGTCAATTTTATTTCTTGAGCACTTACTGTGTACAGAGCACTGTACTAAGTGCTCAGGAGAATACAATATAACAATATACGAGATACAAACCCTGCCCTCAATGAGCTTACAGTCTAGAGGGGGAGTCAGAGGGGGAGTCAAATAAATTTGGGAGTTATGCACAGTGTCAGATGAAGTATAATCGGAAAAGAAAGTGGAGAAGTAAAGGGGAGAGAGCTGATGGAGTGCCTTAAGATAGGTAAAATTCATTTTCTATCTCCTTATCACTTGAAAAATAAAGCAAATCACAGTGGCTATCTGTTCCAACATTTACCTTTCCAATCTGTTCAAAGATAAGGTCTTCATTAACAAACCAATTTGTGCATAAAATACTACTGAGACTATAATCAAAGCTCCTGTTGATGTCAAGGAAATCTCCCAATTAAGAAGAGGGACTAAGTCATTTCCTTCCAGTTTCACTTATTTTAATAAGGTGAGTTTATACTTAAACAGGATTAGATACATGTAAACACAAATTAAAAGTATTTTTGTAAACTGATTACTGCAGAATTCCAGCAAAATTGCCTCTTTGGTAATGGTAACAGTGGAATTTGCTTCCTAAAATGGTTCTGAACCATCAACCTGACTCTCAATAGTAGGACAAAGAGGGTAACCATTTTTGTATAGGAGGAAATGTTTCAGTTAATTTAATCTTTGTAAGCAGCAAACTAATTGTTGCAGTTCTCTTGTAAGCATAATAATGATGTATGCACTTTAATTGAAGTCATTACTAAGATTTATTGACACACATTTGCTGATGCTAGAATCTAAAGGTCAGAAAGTCAGAACAGTGACACAGAACTATCAGTTTTAAAGATTTGCTGCCAAGGACGAATCAATTTCAAAAACACCATTTTAATTCCTAAAATTACTTGGCTTTGTTAACCCCAAATATCATTTCCCTAAAAACTGTTCAAATACTCAATATCATTAAGACTTTATTCATCTTTCATGTGTTTACTCTCAAATATAATACAGACATCAACATTTCATAGCATTCTTAATGTATTGTGGAATCAAACGGCATAAGAAGATGTGCCTTCAAAAGAAGCTAGGGATAATTTGGTTGCTTCATCAATCAGGGAGGAAGCACTCAAAGTTCTGCAATTAATTAATTGTAGACAACAAGAACAGACACATCTAGGAAGATGTGTGCTCATGTCGTATGTGGGTTAAGGGATTATTTCAGAGAATTGGTCTGCTAAATAGCCCACCTGGCCTAGATACTCTTGCTTGACAAAACAGGGGAAATGGACTCTTGTCCACACTGGCTAAGAAGAAAGAACATGGAAGCTCGAGGGGAAGGTAATTTGCATTGCTAGGACAAGAGTTGCCATTCTATTTAGTGAACAATCAATAATCTTTTTTTGAATACTTACTGTATGCAGAGCACTGCACTAAGCTTTTGGAAGAGTACAGTATAACGTATTCCTTGTCCACAAGAAGCTTATGGGCAAGAGGGGGATACGGACAATATAATGAATTATAGATATGTACCTAAGTACTATGGGGTTGAGGGTGGGGTGAATTATAGATATGTACCTAAGTACTATGGGGTGAGGGTGCCTTCAATAAGTGCAAGGATGACACAGAAAGGAAAGGGAGTAGGGGACATAAGGGATTAGTCAGGAAAGGCTCCTTGGAGGTGATATAATTTTAATTAGGCTTTGAAAGTGGGGAGAGTGATGGTCTACCAGACATGAACCTAGTGGAAAGAGCTTGGGCCTGGGAGCCAGAGGACCTGGGTTCTAATCCCAGCACCACCATTTGTCTGCTGTGTGACCTTGGGTAGTCATTTAGCTTCTCTATGTTTAGTTACCTCATCTGTCCCTCCTCTGCAACATCGCCAAGATCTGCCCTTTCCTCTCCATCCAAACCGCTACCCTGTTGGTTCAATCTCTCATCCTATCCCGACTGCATTACTGCATCAGCCTCCTCTCCGATCTCCCATCCTCCTGTCTCTCCCCACTTCAATTTATACTTCACGCTGCTGCCCGGATCATCTCTGTGCAGAAATTCTCTGGGCATGTCACTCCTCTCCTCAAAAATCTCCACTGGCTACCAATCAACCTATGCATCAGGCAAAAACTCCTCACTCTCGGCTTCAAGGCTCACCATCACCTCGCCCCCTCCTACCTCACCTCCCTTCTTTCCTTCTGCAGCCCAGCCCGCACCCTCCGCTCCTCTACCGCTAACCTCTTCAGTGGGCCTCGTTCTTGCCTGTCCCGCCATCGACCCCCAGCCCACGTCCTCCCCCTGGCCTGGAATGCCCTCCCTCCGCACATCTGCCAAGCTAGCTCTCTTCCTCCCTTCAAAGCCCTACTGAGAGCTCACCTCCTCCAGGAGGCCTTCCCTGACTGAGCCCACTTCTTCCTCTTCCCCTCCTCCCCCTTCCCGCCTTACCTCCTTCCCCTCCCCACAGCACCTGTATATATGTATATATGTTTGTGTGTATTTATTACTCTATTTTATTTGTACATGTTTATTCTAATTATTTTATTTTGTTAATATGTTTTGTTTTGTTCTCTGTCTCCCGCTTCTAGACTGTGAGCCCACTGTTGGGTAGGGACCGTCTCTATATGTTGTCAACTTGTACTTCCCAAGCACTTAGTACAGTGCTCTGCACACAGTAAGCACTCAATAAATACAACTGAATGAATGAATGAATGACTGGAGTGGGGAGAGACAGAAGTAAGGGAGGTCAGCAAGGAGTATGTCTGATTCAATAGTGTTTTGTTTTGCTTTGTTGTCTGTCTCCCCCTTCTAGACTGTGAGCCCGTTGTTGGGTAAGGACCGACTCTATACATTGCTGACTTGTACTTCTCAAGCGCTTACTACACTGCTCTACACACAGTAAGCACTCAATAAATACGATCGATTGAATGAATGAATGAATAGTGAAAATGAGACAGGATAAGTGCTTGGATCAACCTTATAGCCTTTCGGATAGAGAGGAAAGGATGGATTTCAGTGATGGTGTGATAATAGAACTAACAGGATTTGATGACAGACTGATTATGTGGGTTGAATGAGAGAGATAAGTCTAGGATAAGGTCAAGGTTAAGTGCTTGGGAGACAGGGAAATTGGTGGAAGCAGCATGGTATAGTGGTTAGAGCACGTGCATGGGAATCAGAAGGTCATGGGTTCTAATACTAGCTCTGCCACTTGTCAGCTGTGTGACTTTGGGCAAGTGACTTCACTTCTCTGTGCCTCAGTTACCTCATCTATAAAATGGGCATTGAGACCATATGAGCCCCACATAGGACAGGGATTATGTCCAACTTGATTTGCTTGTATCCACCCCATTGCTTAGTACAGTGTCTGCACATAATAAGCACTTAACAAATATCATCATTATTTTTATTAAAGTGATAGGAAAGACAAAGGGAGGATAGGGTTTGGGTGTTAACATGAGGAGTTCTGTTTTGGACTTGTTAAGGAGGAGAAGTCAGCAGGACATCCAATTAGAGACATACGGAAGGTAGAAAGAAATATGAGACTTTAGAAAATGTGAAAGATCAGGGCTGGAGATGTAGATTTGGGAATCATCCACATTGAGATGATTGTTAAAGCCACGGGAGCAAATGAGTTTTCCAAGGGAATGGGTGCAGATGGCAAATAGAAGGGACCTAGAACTGAGCCTTGAGGAACTCCCGCAGTTAGGGGAAGGAAAACAGAGGAGGAGCCCATGAAAGAGACTGAGAATGAGCAGCCATTGAAGTAGGATGTGAACCAGGAGAGTACAGTGTCAAAGACAGCTGAGCAGTCAAAAAGGGAGGGTGGTTTTCAGGTCGGGGGCAAACCAGCATGTTTGAAAACAGTGGGGAAGAAGCCGTTGGAAAGTGAACATTTGAACATGGCTGATATAGAATGGCTTTCCTTGACAAAAGCAATATTATTTTCTTCACCCAGAAAGTTCTAGAACCGGAATTCCACTTATGGGCCACCTGCTCAAGACCTTATCATTGGTGAAACGAAACCCAGCCATTGGTGATGAAGTAGTAGTGATAATAATAATAATGATAATGATTGCATTCGTTAAGTGCTTACTATGTGCGAAGCACTGTTCTAAGTGCTGGGGGAAGATACAAGGTGATCAGGTTGTCCCACATGGGGCTCACAGTCTTCATCCCCATTTTTACAGATGAGGTAACTGAGGCTCAGAGAAGTTAAGTGACTTGCCCAAGGTCACACAGCAGATATGTGGCGGAGCCGGGACTAGAACCCACGACCTCTGACTCCCAAGCCCGGGAGGAGGAGGAGGAGGAGGAGGAGGAGGAGGAGCAGGAGGAGGAGGAGAAAGAAGAAGAAAGAAGAAGAAAGAAGAAGGAAGAAGAAGGAAGAAGAAGAAGAAGAAGAAGAAGAAGAAGAAGAAGAAGAAGAAGAGGAAGAAGAAGAAGAAGAAGAGAAGTAGTGTGGCATAGTGAATAGAGCACAGACCTGGGAATTAGGAGGTCATGGGTTATAATAATAATAATAATAATAATAATAATAATAATAATAATGGTATTTATTAAGCACTTACTATGTGCAAAGTACTGTTCTAAGTGCTGGGGGGATACAGGGTGATCAGATTGTCCCACATGGGTCTCACAATCTTAATCCCCATTCTACAGATGAGGTAACTGAGGCACAGAGAAGTTAAGTGACTTGCCCAAGGTCACACAGCCGCTAACTGGCGGAGCTGGGATTAGAACCCATGACCTCTGACCCCCAAGCCCGGGCTCTTTCCACTGAGCCATGCTGCTTCTCACCCCAGCTCTGCCACTTGTCTGCTGTGTGATCTAGGGCAAGTCACTTCACTTCTCTGTGCCTCAATTACCATAATACCATAATTATTAGAAGTAGGAGGAGGAGGAGTAATAGCATTTATTAATCACTCATCTTGTGCAGAGCACTTACACAGGTGTAATGAAAACTGCTTCAATACCCCAAGGTGCAGTGGATGTGGCATTTCCTAGTGGCTCCCATTAGTAAGGAGCTCTAAGGCAGCAGCTTTCCTCAAAGTAATTGTTGATGATAATTACGGTGGTATTTGTTAAGTGCTCACTACGTGCCAGGCACTGTACTAAGTGCTGGGGTGGATTCAAGCAAATCAGGTTGGACACAGTCCCTGTTCCTCATGGGGCTCACAGTCTCAGTCCCCATTTCACAGATGAGGTAATGGGGGCACAGAGAAGTGAAGTGACTTGTCCAAGGTCACGCAGCAGTTGTTCAGCAAAGAATAATATGCAACTTTCTCCTTCATGTAGCCTGGAAATGATGATAGTTTTTCCCTGGAATACTTGAAAATCCCAAGGGTATATTCAGAGGAAAATTTTATGCGAGGAGATGCTGAAACTAAAGATTGGTGAAGCTGGAATTTTTTGTCCTTTTGTCTTTCAGTCTGTAAAATTATAATAAAGAAAACAGAGTTATGCTGGTAATCTACAAAATATTCTTCAACATATTGGCGTCTGCAAACAACTGATTCATTTTTTTAATTAATTGGGTGAGTTAATGAGGAGAAGGAGGATATTGTCTGAGTCAATAAAGATTTGCTTAATCTGCCCATATATGGCCTGGGGAACATGAAATTAACTGCAAATAAAACAAAGAAAAATGGCAGTATTGGAAAAAAAACCCAAAACAAACATGAACAATTAGACTGTAAGCAACGGGAGTTCAGTGTAAATGAGTTTTGTTAACTGAAATGGAGCAAATAGCAGAAATATTAGCTGTGCCTGGAAGCCATCAAACCCCCACAGTGATGCTGATTTCTTTATGCATCCAGCTCTCTTCAGTCAGTTTTCTTATAAAGTACCCTAGGCCTGAGGTAAATTTAAGAAAACAAAACACAAAACAAAACAACAACAACAACAACAATATATATATATATATATATATATATATATATATATATATATATATATATATATATATATATATATATATATATATATTAAGGCTCTTGGATATATAAATACATATTTATATATCCAAGAGCCTTAATACCAGCCCCAGGGAGGTCTGTAAGTGTAAATTCAATCTGCTTTGTCCTCTTGATAGTAAGTATTTTGCTATTTGCTCTTGAAGATGGCTTTGGCTCTTTTCCTCCTTATCCCATAGTGAACATTTTATTTTTGGTGGAAAGGAAGGAAGCATTTTATAAAACATTTAAACCAAAGCTATGCTGAATTATTCTCCGACTCCGTTTCTGAAGTGGGGAATCTCTCTGGGGGTTTGTTTCTGCCAGCCAGATGCACAGATCATTGTTTTCTAGACTGCAACATTGGTGACTTGGAATTCAATTAAGTCTCTCTCATGTCAGGTCACATTAAATGATAGCTCAAATTCTGGTCCTTTGACATCAACAAGAGTTAAAATTCATAGGTAATGTCTCATCAGATGTCAAAAGACTAAACCAAGACTAAACCAAAAGTTCTAACTTTTGTCAAGAAAATAAAATTAGAGAGTGGGGATGATTTAGCAAGGCCCATTATTTGGAAATAGTATTCATTTGCTCCTCTAACTCCTATATAACTGAGATTCAAGAGGCTCATTACATACTTTGTATATTCAATTTAGAATTGAGGATTAAAGCCTATTAGACTTCAAATTTAAATGAGTATCTTCTTTTTAAAACTGTACAACTGTAAAATTGAAAAAGGGTAATGAAGTTCTGGATACAATAGAGAAAGGCCTTCCAGAGCAACACTGAGTAAGGGACACAGAGTCATCACCTGGTCCATTTTTCTAAACAGCCGGAATTTTGTGATTTTTTTTCCACTGGGATTTGCCCTCTTTACAATTAACCGGAGTAGCAGTGACCAATATATATATTAATATAATATATACATATATATGTAAATATAATATATATATGCTATATAAATAGTGACTAATACATAGATGCTAATTATATATTGTGTGGTAAGTATATCATAATATATATACATTATATATGTATATATAGAGAGAAGCAGCATGGCTAGGTGGAAAGAGCAGGGGCTTTGGAGGCAGAGGTCATGGGTTCAAACCCCGGCTCTGCCAATTGTCAGCTGTGTGACTTTGGGTGAGTCGCTTAACTTCTCTGTGCCTCAGTTCCCTCATCTGTAAAATGGGGATTAAAACTGTGAGCCCCACGTGGGACAACTTGATCACCTTGTAACCTCCCCAGCGCTTAGAACAGTGCTTTGCACACAGTAAGCACTTAATAAATGCCATCATTATTATTACTATTATATAATTAGCATAACTATTAGTATAACTATTATATACATTATGCCAAAATGAAGAATTGTTCTCTTTACCATCCTTACATGATAATTTATCGCTAATTACTGATGGTGATTCTTTAGTGATATCGTAGAATAAAGATTTAGGTCTGAGAGTCAGGGGATCTGGGTTCTAAACTTTGTTCTACCACTTGGCTTCTAAGTGATCTCTGTGGCCTCAGTTTCTTCATCTCTCAAACGGGGGTCCAATATCTGTTCTCCTGACCCCTCAGACTGTGAGCCCTGGTATGTGACTGTGAAGACTTTGTTCCACCTGATTACCTTGTATCTTTCCCAGAAATTAGGACCATACTTGGCACATAATAAATCAATCAGTGTTATTTATTGAGTACTTACTGTATGCAGAGCACTGTACTTAACCCTTGGCAAAGTACAAGACAGTAGAGTTTATCCCTGCCCACAAAAAGCTTACAGTATAGTAATATCTTAGCAGACACCAAAATTATTGGTAGTATGACACATGTCTGCCACTTTTCAAAAACCTTCAGTGCTCTGAAGCAGTTAGCTCTCGTGCTCCTGTTTATTCATTTTCTTCTCCCACACCTGAGCTTGCAATCAGTCAGTCAATCAAATGTATTTATTGAGTGCCTACTGTGTTCAGATCGTCTGGCACACTTTGCTTCTCTAATGCAAACCTTCTCACTGTGCTTCCATCTTGTCTATCTCTCCATTGACCCCTCACCCACGTCCTGCTTCTGGCCTGGAATGGCCTCCCTCCTCAAATCCAACAGACAATTACTCTCCCCAACTTCAAAGCCTTATTGAAAGCACATCTTCTCCAAGAGTTGTTCCCTGACTAAGCCCTCCTTTCCTTTTTTTCCCACTCCCTTCTGCATCACCCTGACTTGCTCCTTTTAATCGTCCCCCCTTCCCCAGTCCCACAGCACTTATGTGTGTATCTAATTTATTTTTTTATATCAATGTCTTTCTTCCCCTCTAGACTGTAAGTTCACTGTGGCCAGATAATGTGTCTGCTTATTGATATGCCATAATAATAATAATAATGACAGCATTTATTAAATGCTATGTGCAAAGCACTGTTCTAAGCACTGGGGAGGTTACAAGGTGATCAGGTTGTCCCATGGGGGGCTCACCGTCTTCATCCCCATTTTACAGATGAGGGAACTGAGGCCCAGAGAAGTTAAGTGACTTGCCCAAAGTCACACAGCTGACAAGTGGTGGAGCCGGGATTTGAACCCATGATCTCTGACTCCAAAGCCCGTGCTCTTTCTATTGAGCCACGCTGCTTTTCGAGATATGAGAGATATCTTGAGGTAGGAGATATGGGGCTGAGTGAGGGAATCCCTTTTGTAGGAAACATGATTTTAGAGGGCCTTTAAAGGTGGGGAGAGGAATGGTCTGTCCGAAATGAAAGAGAAGAGAATTTCAGGCCAGAGGGAGGATACGTGCAAGGGATTGGCAGTAGGATAGAGGAAACTGTGGTACAGAGAATGAAGAGAGAAGCTTGGGTTGTGTTAGGAGAACAGCAAGGTAAGGTAGGAGGGGGAGAGTTGATCAAGTGACAAAGCAGAGAGTAAGAAATGTTTATTTGACACACAAGTGGGTGGACAGACTCTGGAGGTTTTTAAGGAGTGGGGAGATGTCGCCTCAACATGCTTCTGAAAACATGATCTGGGCAAAACATGAAGTATGGACTGGAGAAGGGAGAAACAGAATGCAAGGAAGTCAGAGAGGAGGCTGATGCAGAAGGCAAGGTGGGATATGATACAGTGCTTGGATCAGAGTGGAAGCAATTTGGATGGAAAGAAAGGGGTAGATTATAGAGTTGTTGTAAAGGGTTTGTTAGATTGAATAGGCAGGCTGAATGTGAGAGATGAGCTGAGGATAACGCCAAGGTTACAGGCCTGTGAGACAGGAAAGGTGGGGGTGTTGTATAATGTAATGGGAAGTCAGGGGAAAAACAGGGTTTAGGAGGGAAGATGAGTTTTGTTTTAGACATGTTAAATTTTAAAGATAATGGTGGGACATCCAGTTAGAGATTGAAGACAAGAAGGATGTGATACTGCAGAAAAGGAGAGAGGTAAGGGCTGGAGAGGTAGATTTGGGAATCTTTCTTGTAGAGATGGTAGCCCTGGAAGTGAATTAATTCTACAAGGCAGGAGTTGTAGTTGAGAGAATAGAATGGGATCCAGAACTGAGCCTTGAGGAACCCCCACAGTTAAAGGGTAGGAAGTAGAGAAGGAGCCACAAAAGAATCTGAAAAGAAGCTGCCTGGGAGCTAGGAGTGGGATCAGAAGAGGACAGTGTCAGGGAAGCCAAAGTTGGATAATGTTTCCACGGAGAGGGAGTGGTCCACAGAGTGAAAGGCAGCAGAATAATCAAGGTGGCTTAACATTCATTCATTTATTCATTCATTCAATCAATCATATTAATTGAGCACTTACTGCCTGCAGAGCACTGTACTAAGCACTTGGAAGAGTACAATACAACAGTGAACAGACACATTCCCTGCCCACAACGATCTTACAGCCTGGCAGGGAAGACAGACAAAAATACAAATAATTAAATTACAGATATGTACGGAAGTGCTATGGAGCTGGGAGGGAGGAAGAACAAAGGGAGAAAGTCAGGACTACATAGAAGGGAATGGGAGAAGAGGAAAGGGGTTGGGGGACTTAGTCTGGGAAGGCCTCTTGGGGGAGATGTGCCTTCAATAAGGCTTTGAAGAGGGGAAAATAATTGTCTGTCTGATTTGAGGAGGGAGTGCATTTCAAGCCAGAGGCAGGATGTGGGCCAGGGGTCAGCAGTCAGTTAAGTGAGAACTAGGCACAGCGAGAAAGTTAATATTAGAGGAGCAAAGTGTGCAGATTGGGTTGTAGTAAGAGAGTAGCGAGGTGAGGTAGGAGGGGGCAAGGTGGTGGAGTGCTTTAAAGCCAATTGTGAGTCATTTTTTAATTCAGAGTTGGATGGGTAACCACCAGAGATTTTTGAGGAGCGGGATGACATGTCCTCAATGTTTTAGTAGAAAAATGATCCAGGTAGCAGAGTGAAATATGGACTGGAGTGTGGAGAGACAGGTGGTTGGGAGGTCAACAAGTAGGCTGATGCAGCAATCCATGGGGGATAGGATGAGTGATTGTATTAACAAGGTTGCAGTTTGGGTGAAGAGGAAAGGGTAGATTTTAGCAATGTTGTGAAGGAAGGACTGCCAGGATTTAGTGATGGATTGAGTATGTGTGTTGAATGAGAGAGAGGAGTCAAGCATAACACCAAGGTTATGGGCTTGTGAGACAGGAATGATGGTGGTGCCATCTACAGTGGTGGGAAAGTCGGGGAAGGACAGGGTTTGGTGGGAAGATAAGAGGTTCTGTTTTGGACATGTTAAACTGGATGTGATGGGAAGACATCCAAGTAGAGATGTCTACAACTAAGTAGAGATGTCTTGAAGGCAAGGGGAAATGTGAGACTGCAGAGAGTGAGAGAGAGTAAGGCTGGAGATATAGATTTGATTATCATCCACTTAGAGGTGGTAGTTGAAGCCTTGGGAGTGAATGAGTTCTTCAAGAGAGTGTGTGTGTGAGAGATAGAGGCCACTGGATTTGGAAAGGTCATTTATTGCAATCTTCATTTCCCTCAAGATACTATTCTCACTTTGCCTTATTCTCATTTCCCTCACTGTCAACCACTGTTCAAACCCCATTCTCACATTCCCTCCTTCTTCACATCTGGTAGATCACAGCCTCTCTCTCCACAAAACTCTTCTGAGAACACATCTCCTCCAGAATAATTTCCCAAGTAATCTCTACCCTCTGTCAACAATGTACCAGGGTCCTTTTAAAGAACCTTCTCAGAAGCCATGATCCAACCCCTACTCCCCTGATATCCCCACATAGTTACCAAAGAAGGACCCCAGAAATCCAGCAGTCCAAAGCAATGCCATTTACTGGAACTTGAGGTATTGGAGTGTAGTCGCCTCCCACTGGTCAGTAGCCATTCCCTCATCAGTGACTCCTCTTGACCCATTGAGGTTGGGAGACACCCCCAAAGCATCAAAAGAGACTCAGAGAAAGCACTAACATTCCTCTAATCCTCCTTTTGCTCCTTCCAATGTTCCATTCCCCTCTCAGTTCCACCCCAGAAGGGAGTTTCCTTAGCTCCAATATCACTTTGGAGTAATCTCACGTGTTCCTGAGGCTCATTCATTCATCCAATCATATTTATTGAGTGCTTACTGTGTGCAGAGCACTGTACTAAGCGTTTGGGAAGTACAAGTTGGCAACATATAAAGACAGTCCCTACCCAGCAACGGGCTCACAGTCTAGAAGGGGAAGACAGACAACAAAACAAAACATGGAGACAGGTGTCAAAGTCATCAAAACAAACAGAATTAAAGCTATATGGACATCATTAACAAAATAAATTGAAAAATAAATATGTACAAGTAAAATAAATAGAGTAATAAATCTGTACAAATATATATACAAGTGCTGTGGGGAGGGGAAGGAGGTAAGGTGGGGGGGATGGGGAGGAGGAGAGGAAAAAGGGGGCTCAGTTGGGGAAGGCCTCTTGGAGGAGGTGAGCTCTCAGTAGGTCTTTGAAAGGAGGAAGAGAGCTAGCTTGGCGGATGTGTGGAGGGAGGGCATTCCAGGCCAAGGGAAGGATGTGGGCCTTTACAAATTAACCATTTCCTTTCTCAAGCTTACTAAGATTCAGTTTTGGCAGTGCTAGCAAAGCGGAGTGGGGTGAGGGGAGGAGGAGGCAGGTGGGAAGGGAGGAGGCTGCCACGTTAGCATTAGGCAGTTTGGGGTTCAGAATGGAGCACCATACATTTCCTAGGAGATTAGCTTGCATGCCTGCTTCTCTCTGAAACATTCTCTTTACAGCCCCCCTGGGTTCTGGACCTTCTCTGGACCTGCTCCTTTCCCCCTACCATCTGTTACTGCACATCTGAGGACAGGGAGCCCACTGTTGGGTAAGGACCATCTCTATATGTTGCCAACTTGTACTTCCCAAGCGCTTAGTATGGTGCTCTGCACACAGTAAGTGCTCAATAAATACGATTGAAGAAGAAGAAGAGCTGGGACTCTGGTCTGGGATGGTGAGGGGCCAAGTGTGCCCCATGGGAGGGAGAAGGAAACTTCAAGGAGCCTAACACCATTCTAAGACTTTCCCAGGCTTCCCCAAAACTGTGCTGAGCTCTTGAATGTGGCACCCTTCCAGTCACATTAAAACTGTTTTGCTGTCACCCTCTAATCTCCTGAAGTTTCTGATAACTCTTTCCAGAGTTTCTGCTTTTGCTACAGAGAGAGCAATGACCTTGTGGTCAGGAGACCTGAGAAATGGAGTTTTTGTTCCCTTGAAAAGCAGGATACAATGGATGCTAAGTATCTTACCATACCTACCCTCCTGTCCTCAAAACCAGAGGAGATTGGCTCACTAGAACAAGGCAGATTTTCCTAACAATTAGAACCTGCTTGGGGGAACCAAGGGAGGTGCAGCTTACAAATCAATATTTTAAATGGAAGAATTGGAACAGAACAGGTTGTCTTGAAACCTTTCATTTGTTTTGGAAGTCATAGATAAACATTTGTGGTACTACACCCTGAGGTACAATCCAGATAATTGAGTAAGACACAGTCCCCATGAGGCTCACAGTCTAAGTAGGAGGGAGAACAGCTACTGAACCCCCATTTTACAGATTAGAAACTGAGGCACAGAGAATTTTGTTAACCCTTGCCTTCCTAGGGCTCAGACTCCATGGCAAGGAGGTGAACCCCTGGCTACTTCCACCATGGAGCCAGCACTGTTCCCTGCCCCCTTTCCTTCTGTCCTCACTCCTCCCCTTCCTTCAGATGTCATGAGGTCCTGACCATGGAACTTCTTCTAGGGTTCCTCCAATCCACACTCCTTCTCCTCTCCCCATCGTCATCCTCACATACCAAGGTGGACTCCACAATGTAAAGGAGCTCGAAGCCACTTTGACATCATCACTGCAAACTGAGAAGGGACTCCAAGCTGCTTCCACCATGGACTCAATGCCCATCTCTTACCTCTCCCCTGTTATCCATATGGCCACACATGTTGATGCACTGCCACTATGGAGCATCTCTGCGATGCCAATTCCTCCATTCCTGCATGCACCCCTGACTTACCTCCCCTCAGCTAGTCCTGGGATCCATCAGATTAGCTACAGTAGGTCAGGACCACCAACACTTCCCACACTGATACCTGACATCGAGGTGCCATGCCCAGACTCCCATCCCGGGACGCAGCACTACAGCAATGCCTGCAGTCACAGCTGGAGCAGGACACCTCAGCCCCCTCTCCGTTACAGCTTGGGATTAATCCTGGGGTCCCAATTTTTCCCAATGGCTTGGTTTCAGTCAATCAATGTCAGTCATTTGTATTTATTGAGCACTTACTGTGTGCAGAGAACTATATTAAGTGCTTGGGAGAGTACAATGTAAAAACATAACAGACACATTCCCTGCCCACAGTGAGTTTACAGTCTAGAGGGAGAGATAGATATTAATATGAATAAATAAATTAAAGATATGAACATAAGTGCTTAGTACAGTGCTCTGTACATAGTAAGCGCTCAAAAAATGCGATTGAATGAATGCTGTGGGACTGGGAGGGGGAATGGATAAAGGGAGCATGTCAGGGTGATGCAGAAGGGAGTGGAAGAAGAGGAATGGAGGGCTTTGAGAAAGCCTCTTGGAGGATATGTGCCTTCAGTAAGGCTTTGGAGAGTGGGGAGAGTAATTGTCTGTCAGATATAAGGAGGGAGAGCATTCTGGGCCAGAAGCAGAACATGGTCGAGAGGCCAACAGTGAGATAGATGAGCTCAAGGTACAGCGAGAAGGGAGCAAACTGTACAGGCTGGGTTTTAGTAAGGAGATTTGTGAGGTGAAGTAGAAGGGGGCAAGGTGATTAAGTGTTTTCAAGCCAGTGGTGAGGAGTTTCCATTTGATGCAGAGATGGATGGGCAACCATTGGAGGTTCTTGAGGTGAGGTGGGGGTGGGGGGGTAGGCAATCCCCATCGCTGGGCCACAAGTCTAGAAGGGAGAAATTAGCTGTAAAATTGGAAGAGGGACCAAGAGTGATGAATGGGTGCTTCTGGAGACTGAGGGGTGCCAGCTTCCTGCTCAACCACCTATGAGAAGCTGCAGAATTCATCTAATAGCAGGGGGACTATTGATGCTTCTCACCAGTGGAATCATCTATGTGAAGGCCAAGGGGAGCTGACTGCATCAGCTAGGGGTGAGCTTATCTAAATGGATGGGTGTGCTAAAATACTTAACAGTCTACACTCAGTGCCTGAACCAGAGGCTACATGCTGAGGCCTCCAGGGAAGAAGCGGAATTACAGGTGTCTGACTTGGAGTGAGCTCTTGTCCCTGTATTCTCTTTGCTACATTTCTCTGAAAGTGATGGCAGGGTTAAGCGACTTGCCCAAGGTAAGTGGCAGACCCAGAATTAAAAACCAGGTCTTTTGATTTTTCAGGCTAGACTTTTAACAAGCAAGTCATAGACTTAGAATATACTCAGCGTTCCCTTGCGTTGAACATGTGGGGAGAATGAGCAACAGCAGGATAACCAAGGAACTTCTATATGGAAAGATAAAATTGGGAAACTGAAAGCCATGTGGTCAAAGCAAATGTTTTAAGGACACAATGAAACAATTGTTCATTGTTCAGGCAATGTTGTATTCCAGCCGAAAACTGAGATTCCATTATGAGGATAAATCAATCATATTTATTGAGCACTTACTTTGTGTAGAGTACTATACTAAGCACTTAGGAGAGTAAAATATAACAAAGTTGGCAGATATGTTCCCTGCCCCCTATGATCTTTAAACCAGCATGGTGTACTGCTATTAAGATAGAAGTAGTTCTTTATGAGCAAAAATTTTAAAATTCATTCATTCATTAACAATCGTTTTTATTGAGCGCTTACTGTGTGCAGAGCACTGTACTAAGTGCTTGGGAAGTACAAGTTGGCAACATATAGAGACGGTCCCTACCCAACAGCAGGATCAGTCTAGAAGGGGGAGACAGACAACAAAACAAAACATATTATCAAAATAAAATAGAGTAGATTTGTACAAATAAAATAGAGTAATAAATACATACAAACAAATATACATATATACAGGTGCTGTGGGGAGGGGAAGGAGGTAAGGCGGGGGTGATGGAGGGAGGAGGAGGAGAGGAAGGAGGAGGCTCAGTTTGGGAAGGCCTCCTGGAGGAGGTGAGCTCTCAGTGGGGCTTTGAAGGGAGGAAGAGAGCTAGCTTGGCGGATGGGCAGAGGGAGGGCATTCCAGGCCAGGGGGAGGATGTGGGCTGGGGGTCGATGGGGGGACAGGTGAGAACAAGGCACAGTGAGGAGATTAGCAGCAGAGGAGTGGAGGGTGCGGGCTGGGCTGGAGAAGGAGAGAAGGGAGGTGAGGTAGGAGGTGGGGAGGTGATGGACAGCCTTGAAGCCAAGGGTGAGGAGTTTTTGCCTGATGCGTAGGTTGATTGGTAGCCACTGGAGATTTTTGAGGAGGGGAGTAACATGCCCAGAGCATTTCTGCACAAAGACAATCCAGGCAGCGGCGTGAAGTATGGATTGAAGTGGGGAAAGACAGGAGGATGGGAGATCAGAGAGGAGGCTGATGCAGTAATCCAGTCGGGATAGGATGAGCGATTGAACGAGCAGGGTAGCGGTTTGGATGGAGAGGAAAGGGTGGATCTTGGCAATGCTGCGGAGGTGAGACCGGCAGGTTTTGGTGACGGATTGGATGTGAGGGGTAAACGAGAGAGCAGAGTCGAGGATGACACCAAGGTTGCGGGCTTGTGAGGCGGTAAGGATGGTAGTGCCGTCAACAGTGATGGGAAAGTCAGGGAGAGGGCAGGGTTTGGGAGGGAAGAAAAGGAGTTCAGTCCTGGATATGTTGAGTTTTAGGTGGCGGGCAGACATCCAGATGGAGATGTCCTGAAGGCAGGAGGAGATGTCAGCCTGGAGGGAGGGAGAGAGAGCAGGGGTAGAGATGTAGATTTGGGGGCAGAGATGTAGATTTGGCCCCAAATGAAAATGAGTGACTAGGTGTCAAAATTGCTGTGGCTTCAAGAACTTGCTGGGGAAAAAGGGAAAATGATACATCAATTAAGAGAAAAAATTGGCCTAATGGATAGAGCATAGGCCTGGGAATCAGAAAGTCCTGGGTTCTAATTCTGCATCTGCCACCAGTCTGCTTTGTTACCTTGGAGAAGTCACTTAACTTCTCTGTGCCTAGGTTACTTCATTTATAAAATGGGGATTAACCTTGGGAGCCTCTTGTAGGACATGGACTATGTCCCAATTAGTTAACTTGTATCTAACCCAGTGCTTAGTACAGTGCCTGGCACATAGTTGGTACTTAACAAATGGCATAAAATATATACATATATATATATTTTAATGTCATGACCATAACTCTTTTACACATCTGTTTACAATTACCTATGTACAACCATTACATCATACAAAGACTATGTCTGCCCTCTGAGGATGTCATCAGTGACTCATGAAATCCATGATTTCATCATATACACAAAATTCAAGAACCTCCACGTCTGCTGGGAAATTTAGAGGAATCCACACAGAATATGTAGAAATAGCCTAAACATGACTTAGTGAAAACACCATCCCTTTGGTTGTTCAGAAATGTGTTCACCTTTTGGAATATTTGATCAGAAGGAACACAACTACTGTTCTACAAAGTGCTAAAACTTTTACAAATGTGTTCAACGCCTCTTCCTATGAAATATTAGCTATTCTGCCAGCACCTTCCAATGTCCAAATACTTGGATAGATAATTGCATTTGATGTGCAGCTGTGGACAAAATAATTTACTAGCAGTCAACTGTATTACTGTGAGTTTAATGCTGTGAGGTCTCTCCCAGTGACACTGGCTTTGCTCAGATGCATTCACAATACACTCACTCTTGTTTTTTTCTGGTTATTTCATTTTGGTTTGTATAAGGGGCTTAAAGGGACATCGAGGAATGTCCTCTACGAACACAGCTACCAAGAAACTGATAATTGTGCTACTGAAATTACAGGATTTTATTTCAGATAGGACATAAGTGGATTGTCAACCACAGTCATTTGATTTTGATTGTGTCTTAGTTACCAGGACCATAATGCCAAAATAATGTTATAATGAAGAAATTCAGGCTTGAAAATTCAAACGCTATGTTCTTTTGTCATGGTGTTGAGCCAAAATCTCAAATCTTAGGTGTTTTGGGTTTCAGAAAGGTAGTAATTTAAGGTTCAGAATCAGGGGGTGAACACTGCTTAAGGAATTTAAAGATCCTTTTCTAAGAATACAATTTTGCCATTTTTACACAAGCGTTGGACTTAGGGACATGGGTAAACAATGCAAGTGTTTTCAGAAAAAAACAAGTACAGTCTAGTAATCACCAGTAGCATTGAGATTTTTAATTGAAATACATTTGATTAGGCTAGTAAAATATCACATAATCCATTTTTTAAATTGAAATATGAACTTACCCACAGCCTCTAGAAAATGAAAACAGAATGTGAGAAAATTGCAAATGTTTCCGTATTTTTCTTTATATATTTATAAATATATAATACAAATATATATAAATATGTAAAGGGAAAAATATATTCTATATAGGTCATTCAGTTCTCCCATACAAACCCACATGGGACAACTCGATTACTTGGTATCTACCCCAGTGCTTAGAATAGTGTTTGCATATAGTAAGCACTTAATGAATTATCATTATTATTATTATTATTATTATTATTATTATTATTATGAATTCAGTATTTTATAAAATTGGAAAAGGAGTGTGATTTACTAAACTAGAGCTCCATAAGTTACACATGATTGAAATACCACAGTAGTCCAGGCAAGAAACATCACTATTATCATTTTTCATTATACCATTTTCGATGGAGAAAATACTGCTTTTGTCTCTGCAGGTGCAAAGTGCTTTCACCACGGAAATAGACACTACCCAAAAAGAGGCTTTCTTCAATACATTGGAGCTTTTGTGTACTAACAGTCTCAACCGCAGTGGGGGAAAAAAAAGATAATACTACTTTTACTTCGATTGAAATGAACTATTATCCTGAGAAGGATTGTGTGATAGAGACAGGCACCTATTTCTTTCCTTTATCAGTGCAAACAATGACAAAAGAAACTATGTTAGAAAACGTTGCTTTTCAGACACTCAGCCCAGTTCTGGGGTAAAAATGCCCTTATCCTGTGGGAAATTGTGTTAGAAGATCTGTTTCAAATGCACAGTATTTTCAGGAGAGATCATGGAGCCTCCCTCTCTCACTGATTTTTTAACTGGGAAATTGGGATTTAACAAATACTTGACCAGCTGAACCTCACTGGCCAACAATATGTCATGCCAGTCATATTGTTTTTCCTCAGGGTTTAACAACGCTTTTACATGCCTAACTCCTGAGGTAGAAGTCCTTACACAGCGATAGGTACACAGTTCTTTGAACCTGCTATGTATACCACATGTATCTGTCAACCAATCAGAGGTATTGATTGAACACTTAATATTCATTCAATCGTATTTATTGAGCACTTACTGTGTGCAGAGCACTGTACTAAGCACTTGGGAAGTACAAGTTGGTAACATATAGAGACGGTCCCTACCCAACAGCAGGCTCACAGTCTAGAAGGGGGAGACAGACAACAAAACATATTAAAATAAATAGAATAAATATGTACAAATAAAATAAATATGTGCAGAGATCTGTACTATACTCTTGGAAGAGAAAAATGCAGCTGGCAGACCTAATCCCTGCCCACAAGGATATTACAGTCTCATGGGGAGGCTTAAGTATAAAATCCACAAGGGACCCTATCAACGGGAGATTGCCTTTCCACCCTACTATCAGGTGCACACAATAGGTATTTGAAAAATACTATCGATTCAATGATGCTATTGCCATCTCACTGTTCTAACAGCTTAATCTGCAAGGCTTGCCAACCTTGGAGTGGGGGTAAAGTTACCTAACCTGTTAATTCATCCATCTGAGAAACAGCAAAGCCTCGTAGAAAGAGCCCAGGCCTAAAAGTCAATGGTGACGACACCTGTCCCCATGTTTTTTGTTGTCTGTCTCCCCCTTCTAGACCGTGAGCCCGTTGTTGGGTAGGGACCGTCTCCATATGTTGTCGACTTGTACTTCCCAAGCGCTTAGTACAGTGCTCTGCACACAGTAAGTGCTCAATAAATACAATTGAGTGAATGAATGAATGAATCTGGGTCAAATCTTGGCTCTGCCACTTGCCTGCTGAGTGACACAGGCAAGTCACCACTTCTCTGTGCCTCACTTCCCTCAGCTGCAAAATGGGAATCCAATACCTGGTCTCCCCGCTCTTAGACTGTGAGCTGCAGGTGGCCTAGTGGATAGAATGTGGATCTGGAACTCAGAAGGACCTGGGTCCTACTCCTGGCTCCACCACTTGTTCGCTGTGTTACCTTAGGCAAGTCACTTAACTTCTCTGTGACTCAGTTACCTCATCTGTAAAATGGGGATTATGACTGTGAGCCCAAAGTGACATAGGGATTGTGCACAACCTAATCTGCTCGTATCCTCACAGCCCCGGCTCCCGCCAGCACTTAGTACAGTGCCTGGTGCATAGTAAATACTCAATAAATACTACAATTATTGTTATTAATATCATGCCCGACCTGATTACCTTGTAACTACCCCAGTGCTTAGTACAGTGCATGCACATAGAAATACAATTAATATTGTTATTGTGCTTACTGCTGAAAATAATAATAATAATAATGGTATTTGTTAAGCACTTACTATTTGCAAAACACTCTTCTAAGCACTGGGGCGATACAAGGTGATCAGGTTGCCCCACGTGGGGCTCACAGTCTTAATCCCCATTTTACAGGAGAGGTAACTGAGGCTCAGAGAAGTTAAATGACTTGCCCAAGGTCACACAATGCAGATGTCTATCCCATTCTACCAAATTGCCATGGATCCTTTCCCCTGTGTCCCACTGTGTACTAGTCCAACCTTAGTGACACAGTGCACTTGGGAGATTAACACAAATATTGCATCCAGCCTCATCCTCCAGTCAGCTTACAATGCACGGGGGTTGTTAAGTGGTCATAAATCACCCAAAACACGATAGCTAATGAGAGAGTAGATCCCAATAATGAATACACCAGAGGACACATAAACAAATGAAAAAGTAATCTACGTACACATACATATGTGTCAAGGTGGCTGAAGAGATGCAATGACTAGGAAGGTAAATCCTTGTTCACGGGAGGACTCTTGGAGGAGATGACTTTTTAGAATGAT
Source organism: Tachyglossus aculeatus (assembly GCF_015852505.1). Classification (NCBI taxonomy): domain Eukaryota; kingdom Metazoa; phylum Chordata; class Mammalia; order Monotremata; family Tachyglossidae; genus Tachyglossus; species Tachyglossus aculeatus. Next base: position 26,835,623 of record NC_052070.1, read on the forward strand.
TTTAAAGGACTTTGAGAGATCAAGTTGGGAAAAGTGAAAGAGAGAGGGAAAGTCTTGAGGAATTCACTGGAGGAGGGAGAGGAGCAAGGAAACACATTGTTAAAGGTTTAGGTTGGGTGGAATGGATTGATTGAGAATGCGGAGCTATTGCTGGTGTGTGATGGGAGAGTGGATGTTAAGAGCACTCAATCACCTTGCCCCCTCCTACCTCACCTCACTGCTCTGACACTTCACTCACACACTTCACTCTTCTAATGCCAACCTTCTCACTGCACTTTGATCTTATCTAACTTGCTGCTAACCTCTCACCCACATCCTGCCTCTGGCCTGGAACATCCGATCTCTTTTTTTTTTTAATGGCATTTATTAAGCACTTACTATGTGCAAAGCACTGTTCTAAGCTCTGGGGAGGTTACAAGGTGATCAGGTTGTCCCACAGAAGGCTCACAGTCTTAATCCCCATTTTACAGATGAGGGAACTGAGGCACAGAGAAGTTTAGTGACTTGCCCAAAGTCACAAAGCTGACAACTGGTAGAGCCTGGATTTGAAACCATGACCTCTGACTCTTTCCACTGAGCCACGCTGCTTCTCTATCCAACACTCACTCTCCCCACCTTCAAAGCCTTATTAAAAGCGCATCTCTTCCAAGAGGTTTGCCTTGCGTAAATCCTAATTTCCTCTTTTCCCACTCCCTGCTACATCACCGTTGCACTTGGTAGATTTACACCTTTTATTCACCTCTTCCATAATCCCACAGAATTTATGTACATATCCATAACATTTATTTATTCAGTCATTCATTCAATCGTATTTATTGAGCGCTTACTGCGTGCGGAGCACTGTACTAAGTGCTTGGGAAGTACAATTTGGCAACATATAGAGATGGTTCCTACCCAACAAGGGGCTCACAGTGGTTTCCCACTCTAGAATGTAAGCTGGTTGTGGGCAGGGAACGTACCTACCAACTCTGTGGTATTGTACTAGGGAAGCAGCGTGGCTCAGTGGAAAGAGCACAGGTTTGGGAGTCAGAGATCACGGGTTCTAATCCCAGCTTTGCCACTTGTCAGCTGTGCAAGTCACTTAACTTCTCTGTGCTTCAGTTCCCTCATCTGTAAAATGGGGATTAAGACTGTAAGCCCCATGTGGGACAACCTGATCACCTTGTATCCCCCCAGCACTTAGAACAGTGTTTTGCATATAGCAAGCGCTTAACAAATGCCATTATTATTATTATTATTATTACTCTCTTGAGTGCTTAGCATACTGTTCTACACTTCTGCACACATTTAAACAGTCAATAAATACGATTGATTGATTGAGGAAATCATTAATGATAGCTATTTAATAGCTTCAAAGCCAAAGTTTCCATGTGAAAATTAGCAATCCAGTTTGTCCCATACAGAATCTTTCTCTGTTTTCAAGCCTGCTTCTTGGTGTCCCAATTTTCACAAAGCTTTTGCTCAAAGAGAGCTAACATCAAGTTCTGTCTTTCAGGTTGGCTGTCTGTTTCAGTAGTCTCCCAGTGATTCCCTACTCTGTCACATTACTTGAGTATGTGCTTTGCTATGCCTTTATATTTTTCTTTCTGCCACCTGGTTTTAGGATACCCCCTTCAAGTCCATCAGAAAGCAGCTGCTTGTGTATCCTGCTGTAGCTCATGGTCCTTTCATGTCCCACTCGGTGGAGTTTTTCTAATCGCTTCAGTGCTGATGAGGTAGCTGCTTCTTAAAACCTCACTGTTGGTAATGTTTTTAGTTTCATTTGATGATGGGTTTGTTTCATAGATGCTCGGAAAGCTGAATGTTATTTTTCTTGTAGGTCCATATTTCACAGCCCTAAAAGAGGTTGAACACCGCAACTACTTTTTAGACATGCAACTTGGTGCTGAATTTGAGGTCCCTTTGCTGTCGTGCTATATTTTGCAGTGTCCAGAAAGCCGTACTGGCCTTTGTGTTTTATTTATTTATTTATTTTTATTTCCCTACATCACCGGGTAGTATATTATCTATGGAGCAGAATTTGAGGAATTCTTTCAAGTTCTAAATTACCAATGAAATCTTGGATCATGTGTATAGTGTTAAAGACTTAGGTTAGCATATCACTTTCAGACATAGATCTGTGCTGAATCTGCAAAAGTATACACAACTATTTAATCAGTCAACTGATCATTGGTATTTGTTGAGAGGTTACTATGTGCAGGACACTGAACTACATGCTTGGGAAAATACAATACAAGAATTGGTAGACATGATCCTGGCCTCCAAGGACCTTGCATCTATTATTTGTATTTCCTCTTGTACCTGTGCCTAAAGACCAAAGTCATTTGCCTATAGCAGCCATGAAGTGATCCATATGCTGGGCTTTTATTATTCTATTATTCATTTTTATCGAGCACTTATTGTGTACAGAACACAGTACTAAGCATTTGGGAGGGTATAATGCAACAATAAACAGACAGTCCCTGCCCACAAGGAACTTAACAGTCTAGAGGGGGAGACAGACAATATAGAAAAATAAATAAATAACAGCTATGTACACAAGGGCTGTAGGGCTGGTTTGGGAGGTGAATAAAGGGAGCAAGTCACGGTGACACCGAAGGGAGTGGGAGAAAAAGAAAGGAGGGATTAGTCAGGAAAGGCCTCTTGGTGATGTGATTTAGAGCAGAGAGACTGGAGAAGGGAGGCCAACAAGCAGTCAATGGCAGTAATATAAGTAATATAATGTAGTGAATAGTGTTTGAACTTGGGTGATGCCAGTAAGTATGGAGAAGAGCTGTTGATCTTACAGAGGAAATTCAGCAGATGTTGGATACCAACTGAATGCATGAGATAGCTGAAAAAGGAATCAAAGATAATGCTAGAGTTATGAGCTTGTGGAAAGAGAAGTCTTTGGGGTCACTGGCAGTGATGGACAAACTTTTGACCACTAAGGTATCCTCCAACCTGAAGGGGGTTGGTCTTTGGGCACTCAGAAGTAAATCTTTTAATGGCACTGAACAAATCAAGTTTACGATGAATATTGGTAGAATATAAGGATCTCTAGAAAACAGGAATGCTATAATGTAGGCATAAGCAATAACAACCATTGAACTACTGGATATCAGATTCATAAACAAAGGCAAACCATAAATTGTGCCAAGTTGCTCAACCAATTTATAATCCATGTTAACAGGAGAAAGATTGATCATTTATTTTCCAATTAATTTTTTCCAGCAAATTTGATCATTCACTATTTCAATTGTATTTGTAAAATTAGTCTATGCCTTCCCAACCAGTCAGGGGGTTATCCAGAAGTTGAACTGTGTGACTCCAGCCCAGGCACTGTTGGTGATTAGCATAAAACGTGATCTGAACAAAACATAATGATTGTGTGCTGCCCATAGATTGCTCTGTCATCTGTGGATCTTTAAGCGACTTGCCAATATCAGTTAATTAAACCTCAACAAAGCTTCTTTCTGAGGGAGATTAATCTCCATTAAAAAATGTTCCAAGTGTCAGAACTGAGAGATTCTAGTTTCCCCAGGAATCACAGAAATTTAGAAATGAAAACTACTCATGCAGGTCCCCAGTGCATTAATTTTAATGATAAAGCCTACACTAATTTCCTTCCCAGGGTACTATTTAGATGTCTGTGTATTTGTCTATTCTCTGGGTGTACAGGTTTGCACAAAGACACACAAACAGAGTCCATTCTACAATATCCTGCACTTTCTTTATGGAATTGGGATTGCATCTTATCAGGAAGTTAAGGGACTTTCTTCACACATTGCATGCTTGACTGGGTACAACAAAATGAAGTGGAAAGAAATAATAATAATAATAACGTTGGTATTTGTTAAGCACTTATTATGTGTCAAGCACTGTTCTAAGCATGGGGGTAGATACAAGGTAATCAGGTTGGCTCACGTGGGGCTCACAGGTTTCATCCCCATTTTACAGAGGAGGTAACTGAGGCACAGAGAAGTGAACTGACTTGCCCAAGGTCACACATCTGACAAGTGGCAGAGCTGGAATTAGAACCCATGACCTCTGACTCCTAAGCCCGGGCTCTTTCTACTAAGCCACACTACTTCTCTGTATAATAATAATAATGATGGCATTTGTTAGGCACTTACTATGTCCAAGCACTGTTCTAATCGCTGGGGTAGATACAACTTAATCAGGTAGTCCCAAATGGTGCTCACAGGCTTCATTTTACAGAGGAGGTAACTGAGGCACAGAGAAGCAAAGTGACTTGCCCAAAGTCACACAGCTGACAAGTGGCAGAGGCGGGATTAGAACCCACAGCCTCTGATTCCCAAGCCCGGGCTCTTGCTGCTGCTTTTTCTGCATGCACGTGCTATCAGCATTGACGTGAAAAACATAAAAGACGTTTTCAGTAATCATCCAATCATATTTATTGAGCATTTACTGTGTTCAGAGCACTGAATTTAGCACCTAGGAGAATGTGATATGACAGAGTTGGTAGACACATTCCCTGCCCACAACAAGCTACAGTCTAGAGGGAGAGACAGACATTAGTATACAATAAGTAAATTATGAATGTAAATACTGAGGGGCCAAGGGTGGGGTATTTGGCAGAGTACAATACAATAGAGTTTGTAGACATAATCCCTGCCCTCAAGGAGCTTACAGTCTACAGAAGGAAGAGAGACATTAAAATAAATATGCAGATAGCAGAAATGTCAGAGTATAAGGATTTGTGCATAAGTGCTGTGAGTTGGGGGTGGAGCGAGTATCAAATTGTTTAAGGGGTACAGAACCCAAGTGCAAAGGTGTTGTAAAAGGGATGGGAAATGGGGGAAATGTGGGTTTATTCAAGGAAAGCCTCTTGGAGGACATGGGATTTTAGAAGGGCTTTGAAAATGGGGAGAGTCAGATATGAAAAGGAAGGGAGATCCAGGTCAGGGGGAGAATATCGGCAAAGGCTTGGCAGTGAGATAAAACGAGAATGAAGTTCAGTGCTCTTTCCACTGAGCCACACAGCTTCTCTGCATTCTCAGTAGAATGTAAGCCCCTTGAAGGCAGGGATAGCTTCAAAATTCTAGGTTAGCATTAGAGGAGTGTGTGTTAGTTTGTAGTGGGAGATCAGAGAGATAAGGTAGGATGGGGAGAGCTGATGAATTGCCTTAAAGACAGTAGTAAAGACTTTCTGTTTGATGCAGAAATGTATGGGCACGAGTGGGGAGTTATAGACTGAACTTATTTTTTATTTTTTTATATAAAAATCTTCTGGGCAGCAGAGTGAAATATGGATTGGAGAGGGGAGAGTCAGGAGGCAAGGAAGCCAGTGAGGTCAATCAATCATCAGTATGTATAGAGTACTTCCTGTGTGCAGAACATTGTACTAAGTGCTCAGGAAAGTACAATCAATTTTGAAGCTATCCCTGCCTTCAAGGGGCTTACATTCTCCTGAGAATGCAGAGAAGTAGCATGGCTCAGTGGAAAGAGCACGGGCTTTGGATTCAGAGGTCATGGGTTCAAACCCTTGTCAGCTTTGTGACTTTGGGCAAGTCAGAGAAGGGCCTCAGTTATCTCATCTGTAAAATGGGGATGAAGACTGTGAGCCCCCTGAGGGACAACCTGATCACCTTGTAACCTCCCCAGCACTGAGAATAGTGCTTTGCACATAGTAAGTGCTTAATAAATGCCATTATTATTATTACTATTTTTACTGTGTGCAGGGCACCGTGCTATATAGTTGAGAGACTACAGTAATTTTAGTAGAACAATCTGCTCTCAAGGAGTTAAGAATCTAGCTGAGGGAGCCAGACTTTTTTTTTTTTTAATGGCATTTGTTAAGCACTTTCTATGTGCCAGGCACTGTACTAAGTGCTGAGGTAGATACGATCTAATTAGGTAGGACACAGTCCATGTTCCAGGTGAGTTTCACAGTCTTAATCCCCATTTTACAGGTGAGGTAACTGTGGCACACAAAATTTAGGTGACTTGCCAAAGGTCACACAACAGACACGTGGCAGAGCCTGGATTAGAACCTAAATCCTTCTATCACATCTACTAGGCCAAGCTGCTATTCATTAAAATCAGTATCACAGAGGGCAAGCAACATAATTTAAATATTTCTTTTTTTTATTAGAATACAGCCCATGTTTGAACTGGGTCTGAACCAAACCCATCTAGAGGCAGGTTTTACCTAGCCTGCCTATAATTTATGGGTCTCATGGTGTATAACTCATTAGTCAGTCAAGATCTGAAACCTCCCTCAGTGGCAAATGGGGCAAGGATCGGCTTTGGATGGGCGAAATGGGTATTCAATCAAGTGGGTGTGTTGACAACAGTGTTGCTGTGATAGACAGCTTCACCCAATGGAAAGTACATGGAACTGTGAGTCAGAAGATGTGGGATCTGGTCTTAGCTCTTCTTCTGGCTCACCGTGTATGAGTCACAACAATCAATCAACCAATCAGTCACATGGGCCTCCTCTGTAAAATAGAGTTGAGAAACCTACACTCCCTACTGCTTAGATTGTAAGCCCCGGGAGGGACAGGAATTTTACCCCATATGATTAACTTGTATCTATCCTAGTGCTCAGCAGAGTGCTAGGCACATACCTCAGAGGAAAGACTTAGAGATAATTATAGAGAAGAAATCTGATAATTACAGAATGAGCAAATATTAGGCCATAAGAGCAGAACAATCACACCTCTCCCACCAACCTATCCCTGATTTTTTCCTTCCATCTTAAATTATTTCATCTCTGCAGCTAATTTTAGCACTTTTAAGCTTATTTACTCCCTCCTTAGCACTCTATTCATCATCTATCGATTTGGGTTCAAATCCTGTCTCCGCCAATTGTCAGCTGTGTGACTTAGGGCAAGTCACTTAACTTCTCTGTACCTCAGTTCCCTCATCTGTAAAATGGGGATGAAGACTGTGAGCCCCACATGGGACCACCTGATCACCTTGTATCCCCCCAGTGCTTGGAACAGTGCTTTGCACATAGTAAGCACTTAACAAATACCATCGTTATTATTATCTATCTATATATATATATATATATATATCCATCTATATATCTGTTTGCTTCATTCATTTTGACCTATCTAGTTACATACATGTTTATATTTGTCTCTCCATTACAGTGTAATATGATTTTGGGCAGGAAATGCGTCATTGCATTATTCTCTCCCTCCCCTATGCTCAGTCCAAGTGCACCATACCAGTTGCACTTTCAGTAAATGCTGATTCTACAGCTACTACTACTACTACTGCTACTTCTTCTTCCACTAATACTACAGTTTGAGGGGCTGTGAAGAGAGAGACAGAGTGGGAACGGGAAGAGTAGGCAATAGAGAGAGAAAGAGATGGCAAAAGACTTTGTGTTTTCACATCTTTGCCGGAGACAGCGCTATGATCCCTGAACAGTCTACCCTTATTGTGATACTATTTTAACTGTAAAATCTGTTATTGGCTATTTCTTTAGCCAAAGCATTTTGAGTTGTTTATTCCTTTACAGTCAGCAGACAATTCTTCATCTCACTCTAATGGTTGTGATACTGTCCTTATTCTTATTATATCTTCCAACCATGAGCCCTGTTGTTTTTTAAATGTTCAAAATAATAACAATAATAATAATGGTATTTGTTAATCACTTACTATGTGCCAGGCACTGTACTAAGCCCTGTGGTGATACAAGCAAATCGGGTAGGACATAGTCCCTTTCCCGCAGAGGGCTCAAATTCTTAATCCTCATTTTACAGATGAGGTAACTGAGGCACAGAGAAGCCAAGTGACTTGCCCAAGGCCACACAGCAGACAAGTGGTGGAGCCGGGATTTGAACCCATGACCTGAGACTCCCAAGCCCAGGCTCTTTCCACTAAGCCACGCTGCTTCTCTGTATAATCATAATAATGATAGCATTTGTTAAGTGCTTACTATGTCCAAGCACCGTTCTAAGTGCTGGGGTAGATGCAAGGTAATCAGGTTGTCCCACGTGGGGCTCACAGTAGTTATTGCTGTACACACTGAGTCTTGCAAGTTTTGGTATCTGTCCCTCCACACAAATGCACGTGTGCCCACACAAACACACACAGGTGCAAAACTATTTGCCAGAAATCATCCACTAACCTGACCTTGGGACTTCGTATTATATTTGGCATTGTAGAATTGGGACCAGAACATAGTTTCTTCAGAAAAATTAACTTGAAAAGACCTGCCTGGCCCATGCAGGCGAGGTCTCTGGGAAAGGACTGCGGGAACAAAAAAACAGTGAGTTTTCAGTTGGGTTAGAGGCAGTGAATTTTGGAATAGGTGGGATAGACCTCAAGCTTTTTCTAGTGCTGTTTCCAGTTCTTTGCTACATTTGAAAGTTGTCCAAAGTCTCCTCCAAGTCTTGGGTATGGATGTGTGGGCATAGTCAATGTTTCTGAGTGATGGAAGAATATGACACTGCATGAGTTGCACAGCTAATTATACGGGAGATCAATCCATAAATTCATTTAGCCAGATATTCAATTGCCTTCAAAGATCTGATGACTCACTGAAATGCAAAATAAAATAATATGCCATCATCTAATCAAGTTGTGAACTATTGGGTAGAGGTAGGAGTTGAAGCGTTTTCCTTTCTGATGCCCTAGGCAATGAGCTTATGCACTAAACCATGAAGTTTGAATATTGTTATAATTTCCTTTATACAGAATGATAAATGTTATTTATTACAATAAAAATATCCACTTTTGCAAAACTTCCACCAGTACCATTTGTCTCAATGACCTAGAGCAGCAGCGGATACCATAGATAGACTCATGCAAAATACCGGCTTTCCATTTGTTTTAAATTCTGTGATTTTTCACTTTCATGCATTCCTTGTTCTCAGTTTTAGCAAAAGCGTCCCTTGATGAGTACTTTAATTTACCCCTTTTATAATCTTAACGATTTCAAGCCCCTTCTCTCCAATTTATTCTGTAGCTGTGGTGTAAAATTTGTCCTTCCCCTTTGAACCTGCCGAGTTATCACAAACAGAAAAAAAACTTGCGAGGTGGGATCGTATTTCTAAAAAAGAAAAAAAGGAAAAAAGAATCAGAGGAGAATATTCTGGCATGTGGAGAAGCAGCATGGCCTAGTGGAAAAAGCACGGGCTTTGTGGAGTCAGACAAGCTGAGTTCTAATGCCTCCTCTGGAACTTATCAATCAATCAATCAATTGTATTTATTGAGCACTTACTGTGTGCAGAGCACTGTACTAAGCGCTTGGGAAGTACAAGTTGGCAACATATAGAGACAGTCCCTACCCAACAGTGGGCTCACAGTCTAAAAGGGGGAGACAGAGAACAAAACCAAACATACTAACAAAATAAAATAAATAGAATAGATATGAACAAGTAAAATGAATAAATAAATAGAGTAATAAATACTTCTCTGTCAAATTAAGGTTCAATTCCTGTTGCATCTCCTATTTAAACTATGAGTCCCATGTGGGACAGGGACCGTTTCTCAACTGGTTATTTTGTATCTACCCCAGTGTTTAGTAGAGTGCTTGGCACAAATTAAGCGCTTAAATGCTATTAACACAATAATAGTAATTATTGTTATCCTTATGATTACTATTGCTATTTATTTTTATTGAAGAACAAACACATTAAGGAAGAAAATTACTAATCTGCAAACAATCCACAATATTTCTCGGCTGCTACTGGCTTCTGCAAACCACCTTCTAGGGGCAAATCATTTTTCAGCTTGAAAGTTATCCTTTGTCACCAGGGACAGTGTTTTTAATTGTTTTATTGTAACTGGCAAGGATGTGGAAGAAGCTATGTTGATGAACGCTATGTCCCTGGAATCTTCAACAGATTTGGGAATAATCATCTTAGACCATATGCCTTTCAATGTTATATCCGTTTCAACCTGTGATGATTACGGACAGCTCTGTGTTCTTTGTTTCTTTCTGTTGTCTAATAAATAGCTCTTAAAAGCATGAGTTGAAACCAAGGGAAGCAGCATAGCCTAGTGGATAGAGCACATACCTGAAAGTCAGGAGGACCTGGGTTCTAGTTCTGGATCTGCCACTTGTCTGCTGTGTGACCTTGGGCAAGTCACTTCTCTGTGCCTCAGTTGCCTTTTCTGTAAAATGGGGATTAAGACTGTGAGCCCCATGTGAAACAGGAATTGTGTCCAACTTGATTACCTTGTATGTACTCCAGTGCTTGCAACAGTGCTGGACACATAGTAAGTGCTTGAAAAATATCATAAACACCCCCCAACAGTAATCCTAAAATGAATCCATATTTAGTATGCATCTTGCTGAAGAAAATAGCTTTGGAACTTTGCAATATAAAAATATTCTACTAGTGATTCTTTAATAATAATAATGATAATACTAATGGTATATTTTAAGTGCTTACTATGTGCCAAGCACTGTTATAAACACTGGGGTAGATATAAGGTAATCAGGTTGTCCCACATGGGGCTCACAATCTTAATGTCCATTTTACAGATGAGGTAACTGAGGCACAGAGAAGTTAAGTGGCTTGCCCAAGGTCACACAGCAGAAAAGTGGTGGAGCTAGAATTAGAACTCAAATCCTCTGACTCTCAAGCCTGTGCTCTTTCCACTAACCCATACTGCTTCTCTAATCAATAATAATAATAATGATGATGGCATTTATTGAACGCTTACTATGTGCAAAGCACTGTTCTAAGCACTGGGGAGGTTACAAGGGGATCAGGTTGTCCCCCAGGGGGCTCACAGTCTTCATCCCCATTTTACAGATGAGGTAACTGAGGTCCAGAGAAGTTAAGTGACTTCAATCAATCGTATTTATTGACTTGCCCAAAGTCACACAGCTGACAACTGGTGGAGCCGGGATTTGAACCCATGCCCTCTGACTCCAAAACCCGAGCTCTTTCCACTGAGCCACGCTGCTTCTCTACTAGTCAATCCCCTCCCTCCTACCATTCCTCACCGATCACCTACTCCAACCAAACTCGGAAATAGGTGTGATGATGATTTTCCAATTTCATACTAGTTCTAACATCAGTTTGGGAAAAGCTCAGCCTATTGCCAGGAAAAGCTCAGCCTATTGCCAGAACTGGACTCAGAACAAAGATTCCTATTGGTCAAAGAAGCTGGGTATTTGGGAGTCAGGTATTAAAATTTTCACATCTTTGTGTGGTTACAAAACAGTGTGTGTGTGTGTCTGTGTGCATGTGATTATTAAGATTTACTTATGATCTATCCAAAGCAGAGAATTATCCCCACTCTAGACATGTTTACCAACTCTATTGTACTCTCCCAATCACTAAGTACAATTGGCACACAGAAAGCATTCAAAAAATACCAGTGATTGATTGAGAGTGCTTTACCCGGAACCGCAAGAACTGTCTAAGGGAAAACAATCAACTTTTGTACTGCCCACATTAATTAATTGATCGATCAATGTTAATAATATTTAATTCATTCATTCAATCACATTTATTGAGCGCTTACTGTGTGCGGAGCACTGTACTAAGTGCTTGGGAAGTACAAGTTGGCAACATAAAGAGACGGTCCCTACCCAACAGCGGGCTCACAGTCTAGAAGGGGGAGACAGACAATAAAACAAAACATATTAACAAAATAAAATAAATAGAATAAATATGTACACATAAAATAAATAAATAAATGGAGTAGTGAATATGTACAAACATATATACATATATACAGGTGCTGTGGGGAAGGGAAGGAGGTAAGGCGGGGGGATGGGGAAGGGGAGGAGGGGAGAGGAAGGAGGGGGCTCAGTTTGGGAAGGCCTACTTAGTGCTTGGAAGAATACAATAGACTTGGTAGGCAAATTCATTCCAGCCCTTAAAGAGTTGACAATCTAACAGGGGAAATAGAAACTTCAATGAATTACAGAAAGGGGAAGCAACAGAATTTAAAGTTATGAACACGAGTGGTTAGGTGATGTGGAAATAGTGGAGTGGCAGCACGTGGAGGAATAGGGAAATGAGGGAGGTGAGAGATTTATCAGCGTAGGCCACCTGAAGAAGATATAAATTTAGAAGGTTTTGAAGGTTGGGAGAGCAGTAGCTGGATGTGAAGGGTGAAAGGAGCTCCAGGCAGATGGGAGAGTGTGAACAAGAGTTTGGCAGAGAGAGTGATGAAAATGAAGTCCAGTGACTCGTTCTTTTTTAAAAAAAAAATTCTAATGGTGTTTGCGAAGCACTTACTATGTGCCAGGACACTGTACTAAGTGCTGGGTTAGGTACACGATAATTGGTGAGACGTAGTCCATTTACCACAAGAGGCTTAAATCTCCAATTTACAAATAAGGTAACTGAAGCAAGGATAAGTTAAGTGATTTACCCATGATCGCACAGCAGACAAGTGGCAGATCTGGGATTAGAAACCAGGTCCGGGATTAGAAACTCCAAGTTCCATTAGCCGCTGCCCACTTTTCCTCAACAAGGATCCTTAAGGATCCCTCTAATGCCAACCTACTCACTGTATGCTACTCCATCTCATCTATTATCTCCCCACCTACCCCTTGCCAACATCCCCACTCTGGCCTGGAACTCCTTCCTCCTTCCTATTAGACAGATCACCACTTTCCCCACCTTCAGAGCCTTCCTAAAATCAAATTCCTTCCTGGAGGTCTTCCCCAATTAAGTCCTCTTTTTCCCTACTCCATCTCTCTTCAGCATAATCTGTGCACTTGGACCTGTGCTCCATAAACACCTGATATTAATTTAATTATTTAAATTTAATTTAATAAATTTAAATATTTATTGAGCACTTACTGTGTGCAGAGCACTATACTAAGCTCTTGGAAAGTACAATTCGGCAACAGAGACAATCCCTACCCAACAACGGGCTCACATTTACCAATTCATTTTTCAGTGCAGTCATAATAAGGAGAACGTTAACAGGTGGTGTCAGCTAAACAACTACCTTAGGACATAGAAGCTGAGCTACATGAAGGTGCCAGTTTTAAACTGTTACAGTTCACCTAGCATGTTCCTTTAAGCCTGGAATTTTTCATTAAAGTGAAAGGTATGTTATTTTCGATAGTTCTATTCATTCTATAGAATAGACAGCAGCTTCATTGTTCTGCTCTCTTCTACTTGAGAATGTCATGCTGGGCAACCTACATAGAAGCAATGCTTGAACTGGAAATAGGGAAAACTTTATGTATTGCCCTAGAAATGATTTTTAGTGGGAAAACTCAGTTATCTCTTTGAAGACCCTGAAAGACTAGGTAGACACTCCCCAACCTTGGTCAAATAAGGGTCTTGTGTTCAGTGCCCATATTAACTCTTATTTATGGATGTTTCAGATGAACTTGGGAGCCACTATTTTGGGTATTTGGATAGGGAAGCAGTGTGGCTTAGTGAAAAGAGCACACAGGCTTGGGAGTCAAAGGTCGTGAGTTTTAATTCTGGCTCTGCCACTTGTCAGCTGTGTGATTTTGGGCGTCACTTAACTTCTCTGTGCCTCAGTTACCTCATTTGTAAAATGGGGATTAAGACTGTGAGCCCCACATGGGACAACCTGATTACCTTTTATCTACCCCAGAACATAGAACAATGCTCAGGACATAGTAAGTGCTTAATGAATACCATTATTATCATTATTATATCCTTATCTTCAGACTATATCCAGGTATGCCCGATGAGTGCCTACATGCTGGAAAGCTGAAAATCCCACTTGAAACTCTCTAAGGGCACTTTCCACCTGTCCGATTGCAGGAGGCTCCAGTTGAATGGAAAGACTGAAATATATCCAATTATACTTCACAATCTGGGTCCACCGCCATAGACCCCTTTTAGACTGTGAGCCCACTGTTGGGTAGGGACTGTCTCTATATGTTGCCAATTTGTACTTCCCAAGTGCTTAGTACAGTGCTCTGCACATAGTAAGCACTCAATAAATACGATTGATGATGATGATGATAGAATGGAAACTCTCCATTCCATCAGGAACTGATGGGAAGTACCATGGCCTAGTGGAAAGAACATGGACTTGAGAGTCAGAGGACTTGGGTTCTAATCCAGATCCATCTATTGTCTATTATATGACCATAGGCAAGTAACTTAAGTTCCCTGTGTCTCAGTTTCATCATCTGTAAAATGGGGATTGAATACCAGTTCTCCCTCCTACTTAGACTGAGTATGACCTGATTATCTTGCATTTACCCCATCGCTTAGGGCAGCCCTTGACATATAACAAGCACTCAACAAATATCACCGTGATGATTATTATGGGAGGCAGTGGGATTTCAAGTAGAAAGCATGGGACTGGTGTCAGTTGACCCAAGTTCGAGTTTCAGCTCCATCACTGGCTTATTGTGTGTGTTCTTTGGCAAGTAACTTAACTTTTGTGTCTCTCAGTTTCCTCATCTGAAAAATGAGGATAAAATACATTGTGAGCAGTGTGTGAGACAGGGATCATGACTGCTTCCATTACCTTGCATCTGTCCCAGTTCTTAGCAGTACCAAACTATGGATTATTAGGAGTATGGTAGTGTGGTAAACAAGTTGAGTCCTGTAGTAATGAGAGCTGTGAAAGTGACAGTTTTTCCTCATTTTATCCAGCCACCCTAACTTCAATATATTTTAATCTCATCCTCAAATATCTTTAAATAGATGATATTGTACATTTCTTCTTAGATGCCTCATTTTACCCAGGATTATTACAAAGTAGAACGTTCATTTCTGGCTGTCTGAGGATTCTGAAACTGGGCAGAGTCAGGCTATACTCCTATTACACCTGGTTGTTCAAGCTCTCATCCTATCCCATCTGGACTACTGTATCAGCCGCCTCTCTGATCTTCCATCCGCTTGTCTCTCCCCGCTTCTATCCATACTTCACGCTGCTGCCCAGATTGTCTTTATCCAGAAATGCTCTGGGCATGTTACTCCCCTCCTCAAAAATCTCCAGTGGCTACCAATCAACCTGTGCATCAGGCAGAAACTCCTCACCCTCGGCTTCAAGGCTGTCCATCACCTCTCCCCCTCCTACCTCACCTCCCTTCTCTCCTTCTCCAGTCCAGCCCGCACACTCCACTCCTCTGCCGCTAACCTCCTCACTGGGCCTCGTTCTCACCTGTCCCACCATGTACCCCTGGCCAACATCTTACCTCTGTCCTGGAATGCCCTCCCTCCACACATGCGCCAAACCAGCTCTCTTCCTCCCTTCAAAGCCCTACTGAGAGCTCACCTCCTCCAGGAGGCCTTCCCAGACTGAGCCCCCCTTTCCTCCCTTCCTCCTCCTCCCCTCCCCATCACTCCCCTCCCTCCCTCTGCCCTACCCCCTTCCCCTCAGCACTTGCATATATTTGTACATATTTATTACTCTATTTTATTAATGATGTTAATGATATTATAGCTATAATTCTATTTATTCTGATGGTATTGGCACCTGTCTACTTGTTTTGTTTTGTTGTCTGTGTCCCCCTTCTAGACTGTGAGCCCGTTGTTGGGTAGGCACCGTCTCTATATGTTGCCAATTTGTACTTCCCAAGCGCTTAGTACAGTGCTCTGCACACAGTAAGTGCCCAATAAATACAATTGAATGAATGAATGAATGAATGTGGGAAATAGGCACTAGCAGCCACTACTTAAAAAAAAGAACACTTGGCTGATTCACTTAATGATCATGCATATTGGGTACCATTACGTTATAGTGTAATGAACTATGAAACGCAAAGAAATCTACCCTTATACTGAGTTTCACAGTTTGCTATAATGGAATTGAAAATAAGTTAAAATGAAAAGGTAGTTGAGATTAAAACAAACAAAAAAACAAAAACTGCAATGAGGCTTTCCTTGTAACTATATTTGGTATATTGTAATTCCACCAGTAGAATAAAAAAATGCATTTTGCTGTTGTTTCATATTGTATCAAATTTATAAATTGGTATGTCAAGGTGAGCAAAACATGCCTTAAAATAGTTTGGAATTGTTCTGTGGATTGAAATGGAAAAGCAGAATTCAGATAAATATTGATGGGATTGAAGTTCCCATGATGCTTTGATTCAGACTGGAGCATTAATATGGTCACAGTAATCAGGTTTCCTAAAGGAAAAACAAGAATAAATTCTTTGGAGGGAAAAGAGAAAAGCAGGAGAGGGTGCATTTGAGGGCCTGGGAAATCATCGGTGGCTCAAGTGTCGGTTCTGGCTGGAGATTTTTAACTGCTTGCCTTTACAGGGTTGTGGCACTGTTATTACTGATAGAAGGGACCATTAACAGCCTGATAAAGAACAGTAATAGCATTGTTGAATGTGTTTTTAATTCTTCATTAAATGCATTATGAAAAGACCAGTTTCTTTCAACCCTCTTAAATCCTGTCTTCCCACCGTATTCTTCCTCCCTTCTGTGTCACCCATGAATTACATCTGTACTCACTAACACTTAGATACTCACCCCACCCCTACCTCCACAGCACTGATGTACATATCTTTATATTCTAAGGCCTCCCTTACATGTAATTTATTTTAAAGTGTCTTCCCTTCTAGATTGTAATGTCCTTGAAATCAGTAATTGTATTTACCAACTATGTTGTACTGCATTCATTCATTAATTCAATCGTATTTATTGAGTGTTTACTGTATGAAGAGCACTGAACTAAGAGCTTGGAAAGTACAATTTGGCAACACAGTTCGTCACAATTCGGCAATACTGCACACTTAATTAATCTGCTCCTTTATCTTTCCCATCCTTCCCAGGAGTATCTCAAGGAGAGATCTCCCACCTTCTCTCAAAATTAAACCTCTCCACCCGTGCCTCCAACCCCATCCCTTTGCACATAATCAAAATACTTTCCCCCTCCCTTCTTCCCTCCCTGACTGCCATGTTCAACTGTTTGCTCTCCAATGGCTTCTTCCCCACTGCTTTCAAACATGCTCCTGTCTCCCATAAGCAGCCCCTCAAAAAAAAATAATAATTCCCTTGACCTCATGGTTCCCTCCAGTCATTTCCCCATCTCCCTCCTACCATTCCGCTCCAAACTACTTGAGGAAATTATTTACACCAGCTGTCCCAAATTCCTCTCCTCTAATTCTCTTCTTAAGCTCCTCCAATCTGGTTTCCCACCCCTTCACTCAACAGAAACTTCCCTCTTAAAGGTCACAAATGATCTTCTTGCCAAACCCAAAGGCCTTCCAATTCCTCCTCAGCCTCTCAGCTGCCTTCGACCCTGTGGACCATCCCCTTCTCCTTGGAACACTATCCAACCTTGACTTCACTGACACTGTTCTCTCCTGGTTCTACTCCCAGCTCTCTGGCAGCTCATTCTCCTGAGAACAGAGTCACTGATTCTGGCTTAGGGTTAGCATCAGTGTTAGTAGGGACCCAAAGGAGGTAAAGGGAGTAGCACGATGGCTCTGAAAGAAAGACGGAAGCCAGAGGTGATCAAGTGGATAGAGGATGGACATGGGAATCAAAAAGAACTGGGTTCTAATCCTGGTTTCATCACTTGTCTGTTGTGTGGCCTTGGGCAAGTCATTTTGCTTCTCGGTGCCTCAGTTACCTTATCTGTAAAATGGGGATTAAGACTGTGAGCTCTGTGTGGGACGTGGATTGTATCTAACTTGATTAGCTTGTGTCTGCCCCAGCACTTACTATACAGCCTGGAACATCATAAGTGCTTAACAAATACCATAAAAAAATTTGAAAAAGTATCTCATGAGAAATATTTTATACTTGGTTGGATATGGGTGGTCTTCCAACAAATTTTCCACATGACCAACCTTCGCAGTGAAATACATTTCACCCACACCCAACACACCCCATCACTTGTGCCTTGGCGTCTGGTATCCACAGCTGCTGTCCCTGGAGACCCCATTCACACACAAGACAGGCTCCAGTGGCAGGTGTGAAGGGTTTGGCATGAGAGAAGGTGGTTGTGAGAGAGGGTGATTGTCATGGGGATGGTTCTGAGTGGATATGAGTGTGAGGCGAGACTGAGTGTGAAGAGGCAGTATGCCAGATGTAGGGAACTGAGTCAAGGTGAACTGGGCATCTGCCACCTGAAGGTCAAAACTCTACCTCGTGACTGCCCGAGCTAGCAAAGAGGAACTCAAAAGCACTGGTGGGACACTGCCCCCGTGACCAAAACCACTGGTTACCACAGGCCAGGAATGTGGAAGAGGGTGTCCCTCACCCCTGTGTCAATAAAGTAAGCTATGGAGGACCAGCGTGGGGGTTGGGGGTAGAGACTGGTTGAGCAGAATCCTGAAGCTCTAACAATGTGAAAGGACAGGTAATAAATACCTGCCACCTCCGACATGCTGGGCAGCGGATAGGGACTTGCAGTGGTCAGCTGTGTGTTGCTTCTGCTCAGAGTGGGGGATGCCCTCTCCCAAGTGTGCCAAGTGAGGGGCCTAGGGACAAGTGAGAGTCCCGTGATGCACTTGTAGGGCTGAAAGCGAGGTCCTCTGCCCTGTGTGTGGAACCAATCAATCAATCAATCAATCAATCGTATTTATTGAGCGCTTACTATGTGCAGAGCACTGTACTAAGCGCTTGGGAAGTACAAATTGGCAACACATAGAGACAGTCCCTACCCAACAGTGGGCTCACAGTCTAAAAGGGGGAGACAGAGAACAGAACCAAACATACCAACAAAATAAAATAAATAGGATAGAAATGTACAAGTAAAATAAATAAATAAATAAATAAATAGAGTAATAAATATGTACAACCATATATACATATATACCGGTGCTGTGGGGAAGGGAAGGAGTTAAGATGGGGGGATGGAGAGGGGGACGAGGGGGAGAGGAAGGAAGGGGCTCAGTCTGGGAAGGCCTCCTGGAGGAGGTGAGCTCTCAGCAGGGCCTTGAAGGGAGGAAGAGAGCTAGCTTGGCAGAGGGGCAGAGGGAGGGCATTCCAGGCCCGGGGGATGACGTGGGCCGGGGGTCGATGGCGGGACAGGAGAGAATGAGGTACAGTGAGGAGATTAGCGGTGGAGGAGCGGAGGTTGCGGGCTGGGCTGGAGAAGGAGAGAAGGGAGGTGAGGTAGGAGGGGGCAAGGTGATGGAGAGCCTTGAAGCCCAGGGTGAGGAGTTTCTGCCTGATGCGCAGATTGATTGGTAGCCACTGGAGATTTTTGAGGAGGGGAGTAATATGCCCAGAGCGTTTCTGGACAAAGATAATCCGGGCAGCAGCATGAAGTATGGATTGAAGTGGAGAGAGACACGAGGATGGGAGATCAGAGAGAAGGCTGGTGCAGTAGTCCAGACGGGATAGGATGAGAGCTTGAATGAGCAGTGTAGGGGTTTGGATGGAGAGGAAAGGGCGGATCTTGGCAATGTTGCGGAGCTGAGACCGGCAGGTTTTGGTGACGGCTTGGATGTGAGGGGTGAATGAGAGAGCGGAGTCGAGGATGACACCAAGGTTGCGGGCTTGTGAGATGGGAAGGATGGTAGTGCCGTCAACAGAGATGGGAAAGTCAGGGAGAGGACAAGGTTTGGGAGGGAAGACAAGGAGCTCAGTCTTCGACATGTTGAGCTTTAGGTGGCGGGCGGACATCCAGATGGAGATGTCCTGAAGGTAGGAGGAGATGCGAGCCTGGAGGGAGGGGGAGGGAGGAGGGGCGGAGATGTAGATCTGGGTGTCATCAGCGTAGAGATGATAGTTGAAGCCGTGGGAGCGAATGAGGTCACCAAGGGAGTGAGTGTAGATTGAGAACAGAAGGGGACCAAGCACTGAACCTTGGGGAACCCCCACAGTAAGAGGATGGGAGGGGGAGGAGGAGCCTGCAAAAGAGACTGAGAAAGAACGACCGGAGAGATAAGAGGAGAACCAGGAGAGGACGGAGTCTGTGAAGCCAAGGTCAGATAGCGTTTTGAGGAGAAGGGGGTGGTCCACAGTGTCAAAGGCAGCTGAGAGGTCGAGGAGGATTAGGACAGAATATGAGCCGTTGGATTTGGCAAGCAGGAGGTCATTGGTGACCTTTGAGAGGGCAGTTTCCATGGAATGAAGGGGATGGAAGCCAGACTGGAGGGGGTCGAGGAGAGAGTTGTTGTTGAGGAATTCTAGGCAGCGCGTGCAGACAACTCGTTCAAGGAGTTTGGAAAGGAATGGTAGGAGGGATATGGGACGATAACTAGAAGGTGAGGTGGGGTCAAGAGAGGGTTTTTTTAGGATGGGAGAGACATGGGCATGTCTCCCAAGTGGAAGTGTTTGTGGGGCAGGAACTAGGTGCATCATCATGTACAAATAACTCAGTTTGAATGAACACAGGGCATGGTAGGGTACAGCAGTCCACACTAAAAATAAGTGTATTCCTTCCAAGAGGGAAGTTCAATTTTTTATAGCATTTATTAAGTGCTTACTATGTGCAAAGCACTGTTCTAAGCATTGGGGAGGTTACAAGATAATGCAGTTGTCTCATGGGGGGCTCACAGTCTTAATCCCCATTTTACAGATGAGGGAACTGAGGCCCAGAGAAGTTAAGTGACTTGCCCAAAGTCACACAGCTGAAAAGTGATGGAGCCGGGATTTGAACCCCTGACCTCTGACTCCAAAGCCCGTGCTCTTTCCACTGAGCCACGCTGCTTCTCTCTTCAATTCATCATGTGTGAATAACTAAAAATAACTAAATAAGTATAGTCTTCCTGAGAAAGAACTTCAATTCACCATGTGGAATAAACTTTGCATGGCTCAGACATTCTGACTCTGGTCTCTCCCTCTCATCGTGCTGATCTTCTAACCCATCCCCTCACGATGGGTGACAGGAACTAGTTTCTAAAATAAATGTGTTGTTCCTTATTCAAGTACTTACTAGGTTTTACTTTTTTGCATATCAGTGGCTATTTGAGTAACGGATTCCAGGTTGAAACATAAAACTCGAAGTCCTTTTGTTTTGTTTTGTTTTTCTTTGAGAATCAAATACCAGTGTTGCAAGTTAACAATAGGAGTGAATCAATTCTCGAGTTTCAGAGAAAATGAGAAGGAACCAAAATAAATCTAGCTTTCCCTGCAGGCTCTCAAACTAAATGAAAGGGGAGCAACAGACAAAAAGAGGGATCACTGAATATTGATTTCAATTTAAAATATTTTCCTCCTCAGGACCGAAACCTGACAAGTCTTTGCAGGAATCAAAGGAAGTCAGTGTGTCTGGGTAATAAGAATTTGTATTTATTTATTTATTCATTTATTTATTTATTTATTGGTTGTTACCAGCCTCAATCTTAGTTTCCTCTGAATAGAGCCTGGTGAGCTCGGGGAAGGAAGAGAAGTAATAGTAGAACCTATATGGAAATCACCAGGCTTCATCTCCACAACTCGGAGCTCGACTCTGCCCCTTGTCTCCTGGGTGACCTTGGACAAATCACTTAACTTCTCTGAAACTCAGTACCTCATCTGGAAAATGGGTATTAAGACTGTGAGCCCCAAGTAGGGCAGGGACTGTGTCCAATCTGATTAGCTTGTAGCTAACCCAGTGCTTAGAATAGTGCTTAACAAATACCCTCGTTATTACTATTATTATTATTATTACCGTTATTAATTCAAAGCAGCACCCCTGTTTCAACTTCTGTTTCCCTTATCATCTAATCTGGGCAGGAGATTTTACGTTGAGGTCCAACCCCTATCTCATTCCACTACTCATTAAGATACACTAACAAGTAATGAAAGGCAATTAAAATCAATCATAGCTATGTTATTTTGGGTCTTTCAGACGTAGAATTATTCTGGTGGAGCTTTCTAATTGCTAATCTGCATCAAGTGGTATATCGACACTGATTATTGATTTTAAACTATCCATCAGTGCCACTGCAGGATATAAATATGGTGATTATGATCAATGAGCTCCTCTGCAAATGCCTTTACCAGATATTCCTGTCAGGTATTTCTTCATACCTGGAAAATATCGAAGTTCCACCTTGGATGTCATCCTTTCTCTAGGTATTGCTGGTTTTCATTTTCTGGGTGGATCTTCTCTGATCAACACCATCTTTCTAGAGACAAATCAATAAGCAAAGAAATATAATGCTATTCCCTAAAATTTGTTGGTTAGAATAAGAGCTTCCTCCCTCCTACCTCAAATAGCCAAACCACATCCTTCCTCACATTTGAAGCCCTCCTATTGAGCCATCACCTCCAAGAGGCCTTCCCAGGTTAATCCCCACCATCCTGGTCATATCCTCATCAAACACCTTAGGGAAGTAGAATGGCCTAGCGGCAAAATCACAGACCTGTGAGTCAGGGGATCTGGGTTCTAATTCTGGCTCTGCCACTTGTCTTCTGTGTGACCTTGGACAAATCACTTAACTCTTCTGTGCCGTAGATATCTCATCTGTAAAATGGGGATTAAGTCCTATGTCCTCCTATGTAAACTGTGATCTCCATAAGGAACAGGGACTGTGTCCAACCTGATTATCTTGAATCTACTCCAGTGCTTACTACAAGGCTTAGCACAAAATAAGGCCTTAATAAGTACAGTTTATTTTTAAAAAATGCAAGGGTGTATTTGTTTGTTGTGCATTTATTTGAATATTTCCTTACTTACACATTTTAACTTTCAGGCATAAGCTCTTTTTTTTAGGGTGGCAGTGAAAGCCTGCTTGTCTCTTGTAAAATCTTTAAGGTCAGGGACCACATTTTTTACCTTTGGGTGTGTCTGTTGTAATGTCAAAGCTGGCTTCAAACCCGGTTCTACTTTAGAAGAGACATCCTGCTCCTGGAGCAGTTTCACCAGCATCACTTGGGGGCCTTTTAGAGGTTCTACGTCCAATGCCAGGACAGGATTTCCAACAGTGAGTTTCTAAATGCAGTCAATCCACCAGCCCTGATCCAGTGCTCATGGAAGATGTGAGGAGAATAGATGATAGCAAGATTCCCCAAAAAGCTGCTGTATAGGAAATGGAAAGGAAATTATGCAAACCTGGGGGACAGAATTACTGATCAGTCAATCAACCAATAGCATACCTGGAAAAACTGAGTACTTGATCTGTGCAGACACTGTGTAAAGCACTTGGGAGAGTGCGAAGGAGTTGATAGACTCAATCTCTGCCTTTAATGAGTTTACAGTCTACAGGGAAAGACAGATGTTAAAATTAATTCCAGTTAGGAGAAGCAACAGATGTACACCGGTGTCACACGCCTGGGTGGAGGTGAGAACCTAAGTGTTTAGGGGATATGAATTTAAGTGCATAGGTGACATAGAAGGGAGGGAGAATTGGGTGGGGAAATGAGAGATTAGTCAGGGAAGACTTCCTGGATCAGATAGGATTTTAGTAAAGTTTTGAAGATGGGAAGGATGTTGGTCTATAGGATATGAAGTAGGAAGGAGTTTCAGGCAATAGGCAGACAGGAAAGAGGAGTTGATGGTGAGAGAAATGAGAATGAGGTACAATAGTAATAACTGTGTTCTTTGTTAAATACTTATTATATGCCAAGTGCTGTACTAAGTGCTGGTGCAGGTAAAAGATAAGCAAGATGGACACAGTCCATGTCCCACATGGTGCTCACAGTCTAAATAGGAGGGAGAACAAATATTGAATCCTCATTTTGCAGATGAGGAAACTGAGGCTCAGAGAAGCTAAGTGACTTGTCCACGGTCACACAGCAGACATGTGGCAGAGCAGGGATTAGAATCCATGTCCTCTGACTCCCGAGTTTGTGCTCTTTCCAATAGGATGCACTGCTAAGTAGGTTGGCTTTAGGAGAGTGAAGTGTGTAAGCTGGGTTGTAATAATAGGGGAGTGAGGGTAGGTAGGAGGGAGAGATCTGAGTGAGTGTAGTCAATCTGGAGGCTAGGTTGTCCCCCTGACCCATTGGTTGACTACAACTCTGACACTATTGTCCCCTTTTCCACCTTCTCCCCCTCCCACCCATGAGATCCCCTCCTGATGCTGAGACTTGGTCCCAGGAGATGGTATTTTGAGACAGGACCATCAAAAATCACAAGTTGAAAACTTCTAGTGAGTTTAAACCTTAATAACATTGGAACCAAAGACTAAGTAGAAGCAGAGAATCCGCGTGGCTCAGTGGAAAGAGCATGGGCTTGGGAGTCAGACTACTCTATTTATCTGTGCATCAGGCAGAAACTCCTCACCCTGGGCTTCAAGGCTGTCCATCACCTCGCCCCCTCCTACCTCACCTCCCTTCTCTCCTTCTACAGCCCAGCCCGCACCCTCCGCTCCTCCGCCGCTAATCTCCTCACCGTACCTCGTTCTCGCCTGTCCCGCCATCGACCCCCGGCCCGTGTCATCCCCCGGGCCTGGAATGCCCTCCCTCTGCCCATCCGCCAAGCTAGCTCTCTTCCTCCTTTCAAAGCCCTGCTGAGAGCTCACCTCCTCCAGGAGGCCTTCCCAGACTGAGCCCCTTCCTTCCTCTCCCCCTCGTCCCTCTCTCCATCCCCCCCATCTTACCTCATTCCCTTCCCCACAGCACCTGTATATATGTATATATGTTTGTACATATTTATTACTCTATTTATTTATTTATTTATTTTATTTGTACATATCTATTCTATTTATTTTATTTTGTTAGTATGTTTGGTTTGTTCTCTGTCTCCCCCTTTTAGACTGTGAGCCCACTGTTGGGTAGGGACTGTCTCTATATGTTGCCAATTTGTACTTCCCAAGCGCTTAGTACAGTGCTCTGCACATAGTAAGTGCTCAATAAATACGATTGATGATATATACATATTTATTCTATTTATTTTATTTTGTTAATATGTTTTCTTTTGTTCTCTGTCTCCCCCTTCTAGACTGTGAGCCAACTGTTGGGTAGGGACTGTCTCTATATGTTGCCAACTTGTACTTCCCAAGCGCTTAGTACAGTGCTCTGCACACAGTAAGCACTCAATAAATACGATTGAATGAATGAATGAATGGGTTCTAATCCTGGCTCCACCACTTAGCTGTGTGACTTTGGGCAAGTCACTTAATTTTTCTGTGCCTCAGTTACCTCATCTGTAAAATGGGGATTAAGACTGTGAGCCTCACGTGGGACAACCTGATCACGTTGTAACCTCTCCAGCATTTAGAACAGCGCTTTGCACATAGTAAGCGCTTAACAAATGTTATCATTATTATTATTATCATTAAGTAAACTATTCCGTTCTACGTTTATTCATTCATTCCTTCAATCATATTTATTAAGTACTGACTGTGTCCAGAGCACTGTACTAAGTGCTTGGGAAAGTACAATACAACAATAGAGTGACAATCCTTGCCAACAACAAGCTCACAGTCTAGAGGGGAGGAGACAGATATCAGTACAAATGAATGACATCAATACAAATAAATAAAATTGCAGATTTCTTCATTTTGCACTGACTGCAGTTCTCTCTCTTGGCTCAGTTCTCTCTTCAAGGTCTTTCTTATTCTGCCCTCCTGGACCTTCCTGTCTGGTCTTGTAGTGGCTGTGCCTATTTCTAGTACCAAACTGCACTTCTCCTGGTTTCTTCCTCCAAGACTAGGAAAGTGTTGTTGGGTTGTCTCTGAAGGGCAAATTTTTCTCTTCTGATTTGACAAGGTCCTGCCTGTGACTCACTGCTCCGGGCTACTACCTCTACAAGCTTTCTACCTGGTTGCCACTGGGACCATGGCCACCCCTGGGACCATGGTCATCTTGTAACCAAGGTCTGGCTCTTTCCATACTTCTAGACGGTAAGCTCCTTGTGGTCAGGGAACTTATCTACCAACTAGGCCATACTCTACTCTAACAAGCACTTAGTGCAATTCAAATGCACTTGTTTTGTCTTGTGCCATCGAGTCGTTTCTGACCCGTAATGATACCATGGACACATCTCTCCCAGAACGCCCCGCTCTCCATCTGCAATCGTTCTGGTAGTGTATCCAGAGAGTTTTATTGGTAAAAAATATGGAAGTGATTTATCATTGCCTCCTTCCATGCAGTAAACTCGAGTTTCCACCCTCGACTCTCTCCCATGTCGCCGCTGCCCTGCGTGGCTGAGTTTTGACTTTTAGCAGATTGCTTTCTACCCATTAGCCACTGCCCAAGCTAGGAATGGATTGGGTAGCCAAGCTGAGAGTGGTAAGAGAGTACTGGAAACTCTCCAGGTGTGATCCTGAGAAGGCTCAAACACCCTAGGGCTTCTTAAAGTTTTAGCTTGAATTGAAAGCTGTGGGGCACCTGCGAATCATCGCACTGAAACTGATTTTTTGAAAGAAGCAGGTCACTATTTGCCTAAAGTAGAATAAAAGTGCCCAAAGAGGTGAAAAATTTTACAGAAAAGGAAATAAAAAGATTCCCTAAAGCTTGTGTTTCCCAAGCAGTAGATAGATTGTTCGCTTTTCATTCTTTGCTGCCGTCTTGTTTCTATTTTGACGTTATGGAACCATACTACAATTTTTTCAATTAAAATGCAATGAACAATCATTAGAAATATAACTGATACAATAATAAATTGACAATAGTGTCCATATTATGCAGAATTAATTCATTTATTAATACATGATATGAAAATGTCACCTATTTGGTACATATTTATACCAATATCAATTCATATCATTCATATTATAAGTGACATATTTTTGCTACTCTTTAGATTGATTTTATTGCAATACATGATAATAATTAATTATGGTATTTGTTAATCACTATGTGCCAGACACTGTACTAAGCACTGGGATGGGTACAAGTGAATCAAACTGGACACAGTCCCTGTCCATGTGGGGCTCACAATCTTAATCCCCATTTTACAGATGAGGTAATTGAGGTACAGAGAAGAGCCCAGGGTCACACAGCAGACAAGTGGTGGAGCTGGGATTAGAACCCATGACCTTTTGACTCCAAGGACAGGGTGCTCTATCCACTATATCATGTATACAAATGTATTCTACAAATAACAATTAACTTCCAATGATGGTGTAATAATAATAATAATGATGGCATTTATTAAGCACTTACTATGTGCAAAGCACTATTCTAAGTGCTGGAGAGGATACAAGGTGATGAGGTTGGCCCATGTGGGGCTCACAATCTTAATCTCCATTTTACAGATGAGGGAATTGAGGCACAGAGAAGTTAAGTGACTTGCCCAAAGTCACACAGCTGGCAAGCGGTGGAGCTGAGATTTGAACTATCTCATTTTCTGTTGTCTATCTCATCACTGACCTCTCACCCATGTCCTGTCTCTGGCATGGAATGGCATGGAGGATACAATGTGATAAGATGTGATGTGATGTGGTAAGATTGTCCCACGGAGGGCTCACAATCTTAATCCCCATTTTACAGATGAGGGCACTGAGGCACAGAGAAGTTAAGTGATTTGCCCAAAGTCACACAGCTGACAATTGGCGGAGCTGGGATTTGAACCCATGACCTCTGACTCCCAATCAATCAATCAATCATATTTATTGAGCGCTTACTATGTGCAGAGCACTGTACTAAGCGCTTGGGAAGTACAAATTGGCAACATATAGAGACAGTCCCTACCCAACATTGGGCTCACAGTCTAAAAGGGGGAGACAGAGAAAAAAAAAACCAAACATACTAACAAAATAAAATAAATAGAATAGATAACAAAATAAAATAAATAGAATAGATCCCGGGCTCTTTCCACTGAGCCACGCTGCTTCTCATTCTGTCACCCTGGACCACAAAGGTCAGATGTAGATGTAGACTTCTGCTGCTGATGAAATCTTAGAAGTTCGCTTGAAAAAGACAATGCACAACAGGCCAGTTCACGTCACTTGAACACGCTCAATGATAGCACCATGCTCTACTCCAGCTTTGCCACAAGTATGACTGCTACCTCTTCTCAAAGCCTCTCTTGGTCTGTCCTCTTCCGTGGTCCCCCAGCTGGCATCTACGTGACCGTGGCTCAGTGGAAAGAGCCCGGGCTTTGGAGTCAGAGGTCGTGGGTTCAAATCCCGGCTCTGCCACTAGTCAGCTGGCTGACTTTGGTCAACTCATTTAATTTCTCTGGGCCTCAGTTCCCTCATCTGTAAAATGGGGATGAAGACTGTGAGCCCCACGTGGGACAACCTGATTACCTTGTATCCACCCCAGCGCTTAGAACAGTGCTTGGCACATAGTAAACACTTAACAAATACCAAAAAAAGCAAACAAACTAATTACCAGGGTAGATACAAGCTAGTTAGGGTTGTGCACCTTTCTTGGCCCACAATGGGCTCACAGTCTTAATCCCCATTTTACAGTTGAAGTAGCTGAGGCACAGAGAAGTGAAGTGGCTTGCCCAAGGTCTCACAACAGAGATGTGATAGAGTCGGGATTTGAACCCAGGTCCTTCTGACTCCCAGGCACACACTTTATCTACTAGCATGGCTCAGTGGAAAGAGCCCGGGCTTTGGAGTCAAAGGTCATGGGTTCAAATTCTGGCTCCGCCACTTGTTAGCTGTGTGACTTTGGGCAAGTCACTTCACTTCTCTGGGCCTCAGTTCCCTCATCTATAAAATAGGGATGAAGACTGTGAGCCCCCCGTGGGCTCACAACCTGATTACCTTGTATCTCCCCCAGCACTTAGAACAGTGCTTGGCACATGGTAAGCGCTTAACAAATACCAACAATATATTATTATTATTATTATTATTATTATTATTATTATTATTATTATTATGCAATACTGTTTCCTTACCATGCCTGAGAAAAAGGCAGAAAGGCTGCCTGGCCTAATGGCAGAGCATAGTCCTGAGAGTCAGGAGACCCCTGTTCGGCTATTGGCCCAATGTGTGACCTCCACCTCTCTTCGCCTCACCTTCTTCATCCGTACAATGGAAATAAGATACCTGCCCTCCCTATTTTAAACTGTGGACCCCAAGTTGGATAGGGAGTGTGCCTGAGTTGACTATTTTATACCTACCCCAGAGCTTAGCAGGGTGCTAAATAAAGTACATAGTTAATATCATTAGTAGTATTATTAGTATTAACAGGGAAGCAGTATGTCCTAGTGGAAAGCAATGTTGCCTGCTTAGAGAAGCAGCGTGGCTCAGTGGAAAGAGCACGGGCTTGGGAGTCAGAGGTCATGGGTTCTAATCACGGCTCCGCCCCATGTCAGCTGTGTGACTTTGGGCAAGTCACTTCACTTCTCTGGGCCTCGGTTACCTCATCTGTAAAATGGGGATTAAGACTGTGAGCCCCACATGGGACAATCTGATTACCTTGTATCCCCCCAGCTCTTAGAACAGGGCTTTGCACATAGTAAGTGCTTAACAAATGCTATTATTATTATTATTATTATTATTATTATTATTATTGCCTAATGGAAATTGCACGGGCCTTGGAGTCAGAAACCCTGGATTCCAAGCCCGGCTTTGCCACTTACCTATTGTGTGATCTTGGGCAAGTCACTTAACTTCTCTGTGCCCCAGTTCCCTCATCTGCAAATTGGGGACTCAATATCTGTGCTTCCTCTCACTTAGACTGAGACCCACATAAGACCTGATTATCCTGTATCCATCCCAGAGCTCGATACAGTGCTTGGCATAAGGTAAAAGCTTAACAAATACCACAAGTATTAGTAGTAGGAAAATTTAACAACTGAACAGTAGCAATTGCAAGCTATAACTGTTGATGACTTCTTGGGCTCCTCATTCCTCCAGGCAAATCATCTCCAATAAGAAAAAATTACAATCTCCTAGCTGTTCTTCCACCTCTTCCCCGTGCTTTGCACATAGTAAGCGCTTAACAAATGCCATCATTATTATTATTATTATAGGCTTATCTATCATCATCATCATCATCAATCGTATTTATTGAGTGCTTACTATGTGCAGAGCACTGTACTAAGCACTTGGGAAGTACAAATTGGCAACATACAGAGACAGTCCCTACCCAACAGTGGGCTCACAGTCTAAAAGGGGGAGACAGAGAACAAAACCAAACATACTAACAAAATAAAACAAATAGGATAGATATGTACGAGTAAAATAAATAGAGTAATAAATATGTACAAACATATATACATATATACAGGTGCTGTGGGGAAGGGAAGGAGGTAAGATGGGGGGATGGAGAGGGGGACGAGGGGGAGAGGAAGGAAGGGGCTCAGTCTGGGAAGGCCTCCTGGAGGAGGTGAGCTCTCAAATCTGAAAGACCACAGCTCTCTCCATATTTCAAGTCTAAAAATCCCCCCTCCTCCATCGTCAGCTGAAGAGAGGTTGGAAAGTCTATTTCCTGGATATGTTTCATCCATTTCAGAGCACACCTCTTTTTGCACTGTTCTGCACATCTCTTATTATGCCTCCCCAAAGCAGGGGACAGGAGAGGGTGGGGTGCCAATTACAGATTATTCATTCCGAGGCCCTTCCTTGAGTGACATACATTTGAAATATCAACCATTCCTGTCTACTGACAGGTTAGGGCATTACATTTTCTCCAAACCCATTGCTTTTTGATGTGAGCTGGGTAAGAAAAGCAGAAGGGAAGAGCTTGCTGACATCCAGTGAGAGTGTTTCGTCTGTGGCTTCTATAGCAGTGTGATAGATAATTGTGCTAGGAGAATCTCTCCTCAGGGAGGACAAGAAGTTCTGCTTTCCTGTCTTTTGGCATGCTCCTAAGATCCAGATGTGCTCGGCGCAGGTACGGGGTAATTAGTGTTCTAAATAGGTTGATGGGTAGCTTCATAATTGGGTATAATGGCATACATATTTCCCCTAAACCACTCTTCCCATCTTCATTGTCCATCCATTAGGTGTGTTTGACACCTAAACAGACTTCATTACATTCCCTACATCTTCCTATTTACTGGAAAAAATAAAAAGAAAGGAAAGAGACAAAAAAAAATAGGGAATTCTGCGTTGGCTCTTACAAAACAGACTCTAATTCACCTATTTATTTCTCTCCTCATGGAAGAAATCTCTAAATCTCCTTCATTTCCTAAGGCCAGGTAGAAATGTCTTAATAATAAGGATTGTCACTGAGAAACAGGGGAAAGACTCATAATTTAAAAATAGCTTTTTTTCTGGAACTTTACCCACTGAAGTAGTAAGGCAGTGGACATAGGAAAGAAATATGTCAAAGTCAAACAATAATAATGTTTCAGCAGGAATGTCCTTGGGTGTGCTTCGGGACTGCAGATAGTCAACCATCCCACTCTCTCCAGTTGAAGGAATCATGAAATGAATTAAAATTTCTTGAAGGAAAGGATGCTGAGTCATGAGGAATGAGTAATCCATTACAGCCACTTTGGCATAACTAGAACCCTCATGAATAAATGCCAACGTGGGGCTTCTAAACAATGAACAATTAGTGGTATGATCTAAAGACATTATTGGCTACCAGCTGACAAGTAATACATTTCAAAAGATTGTCATAAGTATATCATGTTTTAGAGTCTCACTCTGTGAACTGATAAAGTTAATCAATCTATGGTATTAAGTACTTTCTTTGTGCAGAGTACTATACCAAATATACATCTAGAAACCTAGATAGTTATCATCTTGATGCAATTAGAAGAGTTTCAAATATGGACTAAAAATAGCCTTAAAAAACCCCAGCCTCCTTCTCCATAATCCATTAATTAATTCATTCATGCATGCATATATGCCTTGTCATTCATTCATAGTATTTACTTAGAGACTATTTTGTGCAGAGCTCTCCACTAAGCAAAATGAAAAAAAAAAAAAAAAGCAAATGCAAAAAAAACCCCAAAATATTCTCCCCGCCTTCAAGGACCTTACAAGTTTATGGGGAAGACAACTATATATAAATTGTATATGTATGATCAATCAAAGAAAGGAAAAAATTGCATATAAATGACAATAGTAAGAATATTGGGAAATGAGATACATTAAATAAATAGTAATAAAGCTCCTGATACCTAGAATTTCCTTACCCTGAGTACCTAAGGTTAATCCAAAATTATAGATACAGATATTATAAAAAAACTTATTCCTTAGCTTGATCCTACATGAACTACAACACTGAATTGTTCTTCACTTCACATAGTGCATCAAGTACACATTTTTTATCTTAGTTTTCAGTGAAATCTTTTCAATCTAAGCAATTGGGAATTTGAATATTTGGAATAAATAGGTTGACCACACATCCCAGTTTATCCAGGACAGACCCAGATTTTCAAAGGTAATTAGACAAATGTCCCAGGAATGGCTCTATCCCAGATAAATGCTTATCTGTTATACACTGACACCCCAGGTCATTCTTGCTCTAGTATTCTGGGATTTGTAGTTTGGATAGTCCATAGTTCTGGGGTATTCTTCCTGAACCCACTTATCCTTCCTTTTCCCTTTTCGTTTTGTTTTGTTCTTCCCATTTCAACCTTCCATCCATCAAAAACTTTTCCCACAACTACAGACTAATATATGTATTGGAACCAATATATGTCTATACTGGAAAAACTTACAAATGAATACATTTGAACACACATACACACACACACACACATATATATATTGATTTTGTATATATATATATATATATATATATACATATATATATATACCAATCTATACCAATCTAGTACCAATCTATGGTACTAAGTACTTTCTTTGTGCAGAGCACTGTACCGAATATACTAAACAACTAAAAACCTAGATAGTTATTATCTTAATGGAATTAGAAGAATTTCAAATATGGACAAAAAAATAGCCTTTAAAACCCCAGCCTCCTGCTCCATGCTCTATTCATTAATATTATATATATATGTTCAAATGTATTTTTATGTATGTAATATATGATATTATATGAGAGAGAGAGACAGACAGACAGAGAGACAGAGAGAGAGAAAGAGAGAATCAGCATGGCTCAGTGGAAAAGAGCCAAGAGTGGAAAAGAGCTCAGGGGAAAAGAGTCCCCCTTCTAGACTGTGAGCCTGTTGTTGGGTAGGGACCATCTCTATGTGTTGCCAACTTGTATTTCCCAAGTGCTTAGTACAGTGCTCTGCACACAGTAAGCACTCAATAAATATGATTGAATGAATGAAAAGAGCCCGGGCTTTGGAGTCAGAGGTCAGGGGTTCAAATCCCTGCTCCGCCAATTGTCGGCTATGTGACTTTGGGTAAGTCACTTAACTTCTCTGTGCCTCAATTACCTCATCTGTAAAATGGGGTTGAAGACTCGAGCCCCCCGTGGGACAACCTGATCACCTTGTAACCTCCCCAGCGCTTAGAACAGTGCTTTGCACATAGTAAGCACTAATAAATGCCATTATTATTCAAATGCATTCTATTGTAAATTTTTCCATGTTAAGGAACTAGTCTTTCTCCTCTCTTGTAAATCCTTTCAGCATTTAGATCTATGCTTTTCACATAGAATCAGCATAGCCTTGATACGGGCATTTTTTTTTACTGACAATTCCTTTGACTGCATAGAAGGATCTCTCTCCTCATGCTACACTGGTCCATTTGCTGCTCACAATTCCTGGTCTGGTTTTCATATATCCCTCTTGGAATTATGATCTGCCCTAGGTTTTGCTTCCAAGTGTAGCGCCTAGATTCTAAATGAAGCATGACAAGCTGCCCTAAGCACTTAGTACATTGTTCTGCACAGAGAAAGCACTTAAGAAAAAAACATTGATTGCCTTGACTGACTCCAATTTCTCCACTGTCTGCAGTTATGACATGTCATTAGAGTTGCAATAATAATAAAGGATTTATAAAGTGCTCATTGTGTGCAGAGCACGGTATTAGTCTTTGGGAGAGAATACATAGGTGGGAATTAGACATGGTGCTGTCTCTCAAGAAATTCCCAATCTAAGAGTGGACTCGCAATCTTAGAGGTTATGCTTCAGAGTGCCTTTAAGGTACTATTTCTTCTATCACTCTATCTGTAGTTACCCCATGTCAGCATGCATTGAGCACTTACTTGGGTTGATTCACTCTTCACACTTGTTCTACCTGGACATGACATGATGTGAGAAAACCACAATGCTGGTGGACTGACTACATTCCAGGACCTCCTTGTTTGGGGTCAAAGTAGGTACTCAGGAAATACCGAGGATGACAATGTGTCTTTCTCATTTCTCCTCCTATATTCTTTGATGGAGAAATTATCGATCAATTACTGGTATGTGCAGAGCACTAGATTAAGTATTTAATAATAATAATAATAATAATAATAATGGCATTTATTAAGCACTTACTATGTGCAAAGCACTGTTCTAAATGCAGGGAGGTTACAAGGTGATCAAGTTGCCCCATGGGGGGGCTCACAGTCTTCCTCCCCATTTTCCAGAAGAGGGAACTGAGGCCCAGAGAAGTTAAGTGACTTGCCCAAAGTCACACACGGACAAGTGGCGGAGCTGGGATTTGAATCCATGACCTCTGACTCCAAAGCCCGGGGTCTTTCCACTGAACCACGCTGCTTCTTTTGCAGTAACTGCAAAAGAAATGAATGCATGGGTCCTGCCCTCAAGCACTATGGTGGGTGGTATTTAAATGTTTCACTAACGTGGAAGGGCTGAAGTAGCAACTGGGGATTTTATAAAGTGTTGAGTTTAAAAATTAGTCAGGGAAGGCCTCCTGGAGTAGATGGGGTTTCAGGAGGGTTTTAAAGGCAGGGAGAGTTGTGGTCTATTAAATATTAATGGGGAGAAGGTGCCAGGTTTAAGGGAGAATATGAGCAGGGGGATGGTGTCTCCCTGTCTCTGTCTCCCCCTTCTAGACTGTGAGCCCACTGTTGGGTAGGGACTGTCTCTATATGTTGCCAACTTGTACTTCCCAAGCGCTTAGTACAGTGCTCTGCACACAGTACGTGCTCAATAAATACGATTGAATGAATGAATGAATGAATGGTGATGAAAGAGATGGGAACAAAGCAAAGGGAGTTGATTCATTTCAGAGGAATGAAAAGAGAGAAATGCAGTGTCTCAGCAAATAGGGCATTAAAAAGTTAAGTGAGGGGAAACAGAAAATGTAGATTTTCCACAAATGGTATATTTGACCCTTGATTCATTGAAGATTGACTGTGTTATTTAGGGAAAATACAATGAAAACATTTTAAGTTGACTAGCACAATATTATTCCCCCTTCTGTGCCAGTCATATGTACAATTATTTGATACTTATGTCTTCTGGGTGAAGCATTTATCACTTCTTCCTACTGAGGTCAATGTGGGTCAGAGAACTGTAGAGGAAGATAAAATCCATAACCCTGGAATTGGAAACTTTGATGAGATTTTTTCTCACAAAGTGTCTAGAGATTTGTGGTTTTGCCAGTTTGGCTGATCAGGGTCCTGCTGTCCTTTATCCAAAATAAATAAGACCTAAGATTCTCAATTAATTACAAATCTTCCTGATTTCACTGGCAGACAAATTGATTCTGTTTTACAATCAATTTGATTTGAGTTTGGCCAGCAAATGACTGAGTTAGTGAGTAAGGGAAAATGGCTGAACCTGGGGATTTAATTAATTCCATTAAATTATACCTCAAATGCAATGTACCCTGAAGAAAAATTCCACCAACCCTTTTCAATAAAGGTTATTTATTAAAGTAATTATTTCTTTAGGGAATTTCTTCTCTAGATATGTGAACATAAGAAAAAGCAGGTCTTGCATTCGTAACCTTGCAGAAACTCTATATGTAGAAAATACTTCCCTTTGCTGAACAGGCTATATTGTTGAAAATAAATGAACTCTTTTTTATTAAAAAACAGATTAAATGAAAGATAGACTTATTCCTTGGAGACTCATTCTACTATTTCTTTTAACTAACACTTCATTCATTAGGGCTGCATGCTTTCAATAATGGTTTCAGGATTTGATCTGCATGGTAAATATAACAGTGTTTATTTTATTTTTTTTTTGTAGGGAACAGTTGGAATATCACAGGGGCTAATAAACAACTCTTACAAATAAAAAACAAAAAACAACTGTCACAATGAAACAGGCCCCTATCCTTCCTCTCTTTGACACCTTCTGAGAACTACTTAGTTGTCAGCAGGAAGTTAGAGGGTAAGTAATGAGATAAAATGATCCAATCGAGCACAAACCCTGTTTCACGTGGGGCTTACCATCATAGAGTGGGGGAGAATAGTTCTTTTACCGCTGTTTTACAGATGAGGAAACTGAGATACAAAAAACTAGGTGACCTGCACAAAATGACATAGCAGGCTAGAGTCAGTCCTCTCCTCTTTCCTTTGGCTATGCTGGATCCCTAGGAATTCATACAAGTTTTGTATTATGATATAAAAGGATGCACGTTCACCCCTGAGAGGTTTGTTTCAAGAAGGTAACAAAATGTTGAAAGGAGATGAGAGCGATGGGATGGGAGGGGCTACAGGAAAACAGAGGTTTGTGTGAATGAATATGCAGAACCACCTGAAACAGTCAATCAATCAATTGTATTTATTGAGCACTTACCGTGTGCAGAGCACTGTACTAAGCGCTTGGGAAGTACAAGTCGGCAACACATAGAGACAGTCCCTACCCAACAGCAGGCAATCAATTCTACTTTGTATCCAGGGCCCAGGAAATATGTTTGGGAAAATAGCATTTCAGTCCTATTTATAAACTTACTCATCCACATATCCACTTTTCCTTTCTCTTCTTTGTCCTACCTGTTATTTCTTTAGTATAAGCTTCTTCAAGGCAGGGTTCCTGTGTCTTTAGCTCTTCTGTACTCCCTCAAGCTTTTAGTACAAGTACTCTGCACAGACACAAAGTTGGATAATACTACTGATTAATGTATTACACTGGGGCATGATCATTAGGAGACAGGTCTTATCTTCAAGTTGGCCTAGAAATCTGACAACTGAAAATCAATTCTTCATTCATTCTATCCTTCAAGATTCATTTGTCCTTATGTTTCACAACATGAAAAACACCACTCCTATCGGAATTACCTGGAAAATACTAAATTTTTGGCTTTCATAAAACCCAATTCAGGCTGAATTATGGGTGAACATAGAATGTGGAACATTTACTAAAAGCAAAGGAATACTAGCCCAAAGCTTTGCAGTCAGCACTTTTTGGGTCCAATTTAACAAAGCCTTCCTGGGGGTACTAGTTAAGATTATGTTCTGCTTGATGAGAAATATATTGCATACTGTCCCCTGACTTACTTGATGACATTGACACTGGCACTAAATAGAATGAAATAGTTGTTTACATCCCAGCATTTATATGGGAACTGTAAGAAGAGAGAAATATAGAGATCTCATATCACAAATGAACCAGCACGAAATGATTAGGGGAACCAGCATGGCTCAGTGGAAAGAGCACAGGCTCTGGAGTCAGAGGTTGTGGGTTCAAATCCTGGCTCTGCCACTTGTCAGCTGTGTGACTTTGGGCAAGTCACTTAACTTCTCTGGGCCTCAGTTCCCTCATCTGGAAAATGGGGATGAAGACTGTGAGCCCCACGTGGGACAATCTGATTACCTTGTATCTACCCCAGTGCTTAGAACAGTGCTTTGCACATAGTAAGCACTTAACAAATACCAACATCATCATTATTATTATTATTACAAAAATAGTTTTGAGAAATCAAGTTGTAAACAAAGGTAGGAGAAAAACAGGAAACTAAAGGCCTTTTTTTTTGCTTAGTGGAAAGAGTACGAGCTTGGGAGTCAGAGGTTGTGGATTCTAATCCTGGCTCTGCCACTTGTCAGCTGTGTGACTTTGGGCAAGTCACTTTACTTCTCTGTGCCTCAGTTACCTCATCTGTAAAATGGGGATTAAGACTGTGAGCTCCACATGGGACAACCTGATAACCTTGTATCTATTCCAGCGCTTAGAACAGTGTTTGGCATATAGTAAATGCTTAACAAATACCAAAATTATTATTCAAGGAGTTTACAATCTATGGGGAAGATAGAGTTTAATAAATTTCAGTTAGGGGGAAGCAATTGAGGTTAAAGATGTATACACGAGGACCAAACACTTCTTATTTTCAGCATGTCTTATATGATGTGGGTTGCTCTATGTTGAACAACTTTCAATTGACATTTCATATTGACTTACAGTCGGTGATCGCAGGCCAAATTTTCTCACTTTGGGTGGACTGTGGGCCCCGGGATTACACCTTAATGGCTGCCTTGGGTGCTGTTGGAACTATACAGCTAGAAGTCATGTTGCCTCACTGAATTTCGCTAGCCTCTCAGTACAGCAGCCAAATCAGAAATAAGATATAGTCAGATGGCTTTGGTGGGGAAAGGTGGGTACAGTACTAAAGGACAGCTAAAGGTAAAGTGGTATTATTATCTCCGATGATCCACTCACGGTCTTTCAACCAAATGGATCAATGCTTTTAATAACCCTGAGTCATCATCATTAATGTTATTCAGTGAGTGCTTACTGTGTGCAGAGAACTGCACTAAGCCCTTGAGAGAGTATAATCCAACAGAGTTCTTAGACATGTTCCCTGTCCACAAACTCAGTATTATCTAGAAGGGAGAATTATTAGAAGGGAATAAATTAGTATTCCATAGTATTAGTATTCCATAAATCCACAGGATGTACTCTGGATACATCTACAACTTGGTAGGGACCTTGATTTTCCAACAGGGATTTTCAGTAGCGGGAGACTGCAAGTTCCCTGTGGGCTGGGATCATGTCAACCAACTCTACTGTGCTCTCCAAACACTTAGGACAGTGCTTTGCACTTCATAAGTGCTCAGTGAATGCTATTTAACAATCAACTGAGATGATTTTTAGTCATCATCTCTTCTGAACAAACAGAAGAGACTTGCAATATAGAGCAGGACCCAGTTAATACAGAGTTCTAAGGGGCTTTATTAATAAATTAATTCAATCATACTTATTGAGCATTTACTATGTGCACAGCTCAGTACTAAGCTCTGGGGAGAGTACAATATAAGAATATAGACACATTCCCTGCCCACAACAAGCTTACAGTCTTGAGGCTGTGTGACTTTGGGCACGTCACAACTTCTCTGTGCCTCAGTTACCTCATCTGTAAAATGGGGATTGAGATTGTGAGCCCCACATGGGACAACCTGATCACCTTGTATCCCTCCAGCACTTAGAACAGTGCTTTGCACTTAGTAAGCGCTTAACAAATACCATCATTATTATTATTAGTGGGGGATACAGACATTAATATAAATAAATTACAGATATGAAGATTAGGGATCTCAGGCTAAGGGTGGGGCCTGAACTGTTCATACTGTGGCCCCAGTCACCTGAGCTGCTTCCCCCAGTCCATCCTCCATACTTTTTAAGTGCTGCCCTTGGGACTGGCCAGAGGAATCACACTTTTCCCCTAAATCCTCCCCTCTTCTGAGTGAAGTTTCCTTCTCTCCCTGACTCTGGCCTATAGCCCAGGATAACATGCAGGAGTCACACGGAAAACTAAAACCCTGGCTCAACCCAGTTCAGAAGACCCGGGTTAGCTTTGTTAAGTTGGAAAGGAGAGAGAGTTCCCAGACTTGCAGGGAGAGAAGTGGGGGTGAGGATATTTCCTGGCCAGACTCCCCTCCCTTTCCTTTTCCCTAAATCAATATCAATCGATCAATCGTATTTATTGAGCACTTCCTGTGTGCAGAGCACTGTACTAAACACTTGGGAAGTACAAGTTGGCAACATATAGAGACAGTCCCTACCCAACAGTGGGCTCATAAAGGCTCTTGGCTGTGACAGGGCTGACTTTCAGTAGCTACACCAGTTGTGACTCTCAGATAACATATGCACTTGAGCCAAATGTGCTAATTGTTCAACTAGCAGTAGCTTAAAGCTGCATCAATTAGCAAGTGTTAATTACAGGGTATTAGGGGTGAATGGGAGAGCTATCCAGAGCACACATTTGAGTGATTTGATCCCACTGGGCTTGGAGAATGGCATATGGGGATTACCCAATTTGTCGATGGGGGAGGCTATGATCAGTTTACCTAGTGAGACTGATCCAAAGCATCATGCAAAAAGAGGGGAACCCCATTAGCCCCAAGATAATGGAGGGGTTAACCTGATCCTAGACTATTGCATCGGCCCCCTTGCTGACCTCCTTGATACATTCATTCATTCAATCGTATTTACTGAGCGCTTACTGTGTGCAGGGCACTGTACTAAGCACTTGGGAAGTACAAGTCGACAACATTTAGAGACGGTCCCTATCCAACAGCAGGCTCACAGTCTAGAAGGGGGTGACAGGCAACAAAATAAAACAAGCAGACATTTGTCTACTTGATCGTGTCTCTCTCCACCAACTCTACTTCCCAGATCACTTTTATAAAAAAAGTTCAGTCTACCTCTCCCCATTCCTTAAGAACCTCCAGTGGTTGCCCATCCACCTCCACATTAGACAAACTCCATACTACTGTCTTTAAAGCACTGAACTAGCCCCCTCCTACCGTATCTTAAGAGAAGGTATGATTAAGAGAAGCAGCGTGGCTCTGTGGAAAGAGCCTGGGCTTTGGAGTCAGAGGCCATGGGTTCAAATTCTGGCTCTGCCAATTGCCAGCTGTGTGACTTTGGGCAAGTCCCTTAACTTCTTTGGGCCTCAGTTCCCTCATCTGTCAAATGGGGATAAAGGCTGTGAGCCCCCCGTGGGACAACCTGATAACCATGTAACCTCCCCAGCGCTCAGAACAGTGCTTAGTACATAGTAAGAGCTTAATAAATGCCATTATTATTATACCTCTTAGATTTCCCAGAGCAACCCAGCCTACATGTTTTGTTGCCTTTATGTCAATCTACTCAAGGTTCTTGAATCTTGTCTGTCTCACGAATGACACCTTGTCCGTGCCTTCTCCCTGGCCTGGAAATCTCTCCCCCTTCATATATGACAGACCCCAACTCTCCCCACCTTCAAAGCCTTATTAAAATCACAGCTCCAGAGACCTTCCCTGAGTAAGCCTTCTTTTCCCTACTCCCTCTGCCTACTACAACCCTTAGGCACTTGGATCTGTACTCTTCAGAGAAGCAGCGTGGCTCAGTGGAAAGAGCCCGGGCTTTGGAGTCAGAGGTCATGGGTTCTAATCCCGGCCCTGCCAATTGTCAGCTGTGTGACTTTGGGCAAGTCACTTCACTTTGCTGGGCCTCAGTTACCTCATCTGGAAAATGGGGATGAAGACTGTGAGCCCCACGTGGGACAACCCAATCACCTTGCATCCCCCTGGTGCTTAGAACAGTGCTTTGCACATAGTAAGTGCTTAACAAATACCATTATTATTATTTAAACAGTTGATATTCACCTCATCCTCAGCTTTTATTTATTTACCTATCTGCAATTTATTTTAATAGCTTTTCAATATCTATAGTATTTCATATTATATTATATATATATGATATTTTAGCATTTTAATATAGAGAAGCAGCGTGATCCAGTGGAAAGAGCCTGGGCTTAGGAGTCAGAGGTCATGTGCTTTAATCCTGGCTCTGCCACCTGTCAGCTGTGTGACTTTGGGCAAGTCCCTTAACTTCTCTGTGCCTCAGTTCCCTCATTGGCAAAATGGAGATGAAGACTGTGAGCCCCACGTGGGAAGCATGGGAAGCAGAGGAGGAGTCTATAAAAGAGACTGTGAAGGAGCCGCCAGGGAGATTGGAGGAGTACTGGAGAGGACAGTGTCAGTGAAGCTAAAGTTAGACTATGTTTCCAGGAGAAGGTTGCATTCCACAGTGTCAACGTTGTCTTAGCTCTGCACAGATGAGGTGCTCAATGCTGGTGTACAGGTATCTGAAAAATGGTGTGATGCTCATAGCATCCTTGTTAAGATGCTTTGCTAATTGTATTTTCACTTCATCATTGTTTTCTATCTTCGGTGAATTTAGGATCCTGCTGAAATGTGGGACTCTGCTGAGGTACATTGTAAGGCAGCACTGAGAGTACATGGGGCAGCTTTTCAAAGTGTCAGTGTACCCTGCAGTTGGTGAGATTTGCTGTAATTACTATATTCTGTGTAACAATTTTTCAGCCTCTATTTTGAATAGCATGAGTCAAACGTCAATGGAAAGATCCATGTCCTGGGAAACACTCATACTTTGGTTCACGTCGATCTGAGGGTCAGTGCCTGATTCAATATCCTGTGGGGGCTGCCTCATTGTTAGTAATCATCCACTCTCTGTTCCTGAATATGAGATCCTGAATCAGACCTGGCTACACGGTCTCTTTTATAGACTCCTCCTCTGCTTCCCATGCTCTATCTGTTCGAGGGAGGCTGTTCAGTTTTGAGTCTCCTTCTATTCTCCAACTACACCCTCTCCTATGGAGAAGTTATTCACTCCCAAGTCTTCAACTCATCAATCAATCCATTAATCATATTTGAGCACTTAGGGAATACAGAACACTGTACTATGTGCGTGGGAGAGAGTACAATATTACAGAGTTGGTAGCCATGTTACCTGCCCAGAATAAATTTACAGTTTAGAGGGGGAGATGGATATTAATGCAAATAATTCACACTGTGAAGTAGTGCTGTCTGGTGGGAAGAGGTGGAGACTGGGAGTCAGAGAGCCTGGATTCTAATCAATCAATCAATCAATCAATCATATTTATTGAGCATTTACTGTGTGCAGAGCACTGTACTAAGTGCTTGGGAAGTACAAGTTGGCAGCATATAGATACAGTCCCTACCCAACAGTGGGCTCACAGTCTAGAAGGGGGAGACAGAGAACAAAAAAAAACATATTAACAAAATAAAATAAATAGAATAGATATGTACAAGTAAAATAAATAAATAAATAAATAAATAGAGTAATAAATATGTACAAACATATATACATATATACAGGTGCTGTGGAAAGGGAAGGAGGTAAGACCTGACTCCATCACATTTTTTTTTCTTAATGGTATTTGTGAAGCCCTTCTATGTGCCATGCACTGTTCTAAGTGCTGCTGTGTGACTTTGGGCAAGTCAGATAACCTCTCTGGGCCTCAGTTTCCTCAACTGTAAAATGTAGATTTAATACCTGTCCTACCTTGTACTTAGAACCTGGATAGGAACTT
This sequence comes from Tachyglossus aculeatus, assembly GCF_015852505.1. Taxonomy (NCBI): domain Eukaryota; kingdom Metazoa; phylum Chordata; class Mammalia; order Monotremata; family Tachyglossidae; genus Tachyglossus; species Tachyglossus aculeatus. The sequence goes on from NC_052070.1 coordinate 26,878,359, forward strand.
ACGTATGTATCCGTATTTTATGTATTTATATTAATGCCTGTATCCAACTCTAGACTATAAGCTCATTTTGGGCAGGGAACGTGTCTACCAACTCTGTTACATTGTATTCTCCCAAGTACTTAGTACAGTGCTTTGCACACAGGAAGCACTCAAATATGATCGACTGATTGATCAAGCAGAAACACCTTGCCATTGGATTTAAAATACTTAATCGCCTTGCTCCCTCCTATTTTAAATCTATGATTGCCTACGGCAACTCAGTTTGCTCACTTCACTCTTCTAGTGCCAATCTACTCACTGTACCTCACTCTTGTCTCGTCTCTTACCCCTTCACCCCTTTGCCCACATCCTGTCTCTGGCCTGGAACTCCTTCCCCCTTCATATCTGACAAATACTTTCCCCAACTTCAAAGTCTTAGGAAAATCACACCTACTCCAAGAAGCTTTCCCTAACTAAGCTCTCTTTTCCCCTACTCTCTTTGCCCTGGGACTTAGATTTGTACTCCTTAGTCACCCCACCCTATCGCACTTAAGTATATATCCACTATTTATTTTAATATCTGTTTCCCCTTCTAGACTGTAAACTCCTTGTGAGCGGGGAACATGTCTACCAACTCTCCCAAGTGCTTAGTACAATGCTCTGCACACAAGTGCTCAATAAATGTGATTGAATGAACTGCATGCAATAAGTGCTCAATAAATACATCTGATTGACTGATTATTATGATAATAAAAATAATAATAATGGTATTTGTTAAGTGCTTACTATGTGCCAAGCAACATTCTAAGCTCTGGATTGGATAGAGAGTAATCAGGTTGTCCAATATGGGGCTCACAGTCTTAATTCCTATTTTACAGACGAGGTAACTGAGGCACGGAGAAGTTAAGTGACTTGCCCAAAGTTATATAACTGACAAGTGGTGGCTTAATGTACAGCGTGGAATAGTTGGTAGAGTAAGGGCCTGGGATTCAGAATGTCATGGGCTCTACACCCAGTTCCACTACTTATCTGCTGTGTGACCTTGGACAAATCACTTCGCTTCTCTGTGCCACAGTTACCTCATCTGTAAAATGGAGATTGAGGCTGTGAGCCCCACGTGGGACAAGGACTGTGTCCAACCCGATTTGCTTGAATCTATCCTGGTGCTTAGTACAGTGCTTGGCACAAAGTAGGCTCTTAACAAATACCATAATTATTATTGTTAGTATTATAACGATGCATTCTGGAGAGTACAATAAAGTAAATAGTAAGGATTCCTAGTACAGCAAAAAGCATTTATGTACATATCTGTCATTTAATAATAATAATAATCATTATGTTGGTGTTTGTTAAGCACTTACTATGTGCAAAGCACTGTTCTAAGTGCTGGGGAGGTTATAAGGTGATCAGGTTGTCCCATGGGGGGCTCACAGTTTTAATTCCATTTTACAGATGAGGTAACTGAGGCACAGAGAAGTTAAGTGACTTGCCCAAAGTCACACAGCTGACAGTTGGCAGAGCTGGGATTTGAACCGATGACCTCTGACTCCAAAGCCCGGGCTCTTTCCACTGAGCCATGCTGCATTTATTTATTTATATTAATTCTGTCTCCCCCTCCAGACTGTAAGCTCCTTGGGGTCAGGAAATGTGCCTACCAACTCCATTGTATTGCACTCCCCAAAGTACAATACTCCACACCCAGTAAATTCTCTATGAATATCACTGATCAATTGATCCCTGCCTTCAAGGAGCCTATACTATAGCATTTATTGTGTTCAGATAAAGAATCAGAAGACCTGGATTCTAATTTCAGGTCTTCCACTTGTCTGCTGTGTTACCTTGGCAAGTCACTTCACTTCTTTGTGTTTCAGTTTCCTCATCTGTAAAATGGACGTTAAATCCTACTCCCTCCTACTTAGACGGTGAGCTCCACATGGGACAGGGTCTATGTCCAATCTGATTATCTTTTAATTACCCCAGAGTCTAGCACAACATTTGGCACATATAAACACATAGATTAACACAACAGATTATTATCATTATTAGTAGTAGTATTATTATCATTCTTCATCCTTAGTGTCCCATGTTTTAATGGTCTTGTAGGGAATGGAACACAGAAAACCCACAGTGCACCTCACAATGAACTGAATGTAAGACATCAATATGTATATTGATGTATATGTATAATATGATGTATATGTATATTAATATATCAGGAACCCTTGCTCCTCTCAAATATTGATTTTGACCTTTTCTCAGTGGATCAGACAGCATGGAAATGAGTTAGTTTTTCAAAAGTGTTACCATCAACAACACTGTCAGAAAGAATCAATTGCAGTTACTGAGTGCTTACTATGTGCAGAGCACTGTGTGAAGAAAGGGTGAAGAAAATGATCATTGAAACCATCAGAAAATCTCACTGCTCTTGTTCCTTACTCAAAGACTTTTGAGACCAGGTACTGAAAAATATTGTTTTCTCTGGGCTGATGTACAAGAAATGATTAAAAATGAAGTGACGTAAAACTGTGAAATTATGGGACATTTTTTGATTCCATATTGCCATTGAAAGTTAATGGTTGTATGGAGGGTTTCCTAAGTGCAGATTACTTCATAATCCTGGTTTTCCATGTTTTTTTTTTTCTATTTTTGCAAGCTTAGTGATATTTGCTTGGCTTCTTGTTTGTGTGTTGCCAGAGCAGTATAAATACTAATAATAATGATGATGATGGCATTTATTAAGCACTTACTATGTGCAAAGCACTGTTCATGATCAGATTGTCCCACGGGGGGCTCATAGTCTTAATCCCCATTTTACAGATGAGATAACTGAGGCCCAGAGAAGTTAAGTGACTCACCCAAAGTCACACAGCTGACAATTGGTGGAGCTGGTATTTGAACCCATGACCTCTGACTCCAAAGCCTGTGCTCATTCCACTGAGCCATGATGCTTCTCTAATAATAATAATAATGCTAGTATTTGTTATGTGCTATGTGCCAAGCACCGTTCTAAGCGCTGGGGGTGGGGGGATACAAGGTAAATAAGGTTGTCCCATGTGGGGCTCACAGTCTTCATCCCCATTTTACAGATGAGGGAACTGAGGCACAGAGAAGTTAAGTGACTTGCCCAAAGTCACACAGCTGACAAGTGGCGGAGCTGGGATTAGAACCCACGACCTCTGACTCCCAAGCCCAGGCTCTTTCCACTGAACCACACTTCTTCTCTAATGGGGGTGAAGGAGTAGGTGGGGTGGTACTCAAAAATCTCCAGTGGCTACCAGTCAATCTGCACATCAGGCAGAAACTCCTGACCCTGGGCTTCAAGGCTGTCCATCCCCTCGCCCCCTTCTACCTCACCTCCCTTCTCTCCTTCTACAGCCCAGCCCGCACCCTCTGCTCCTCTGCCGCTAATCTCCTCACCGTACCTCGTTCTCGCCTGTCCCGCCATCGACCCCTGGCCCACGTCATCCCCCAGGCCTGGAATGCCCTCCCTCCAAACATCCACCAAGCTAGCTCTCTTCCTCCCTTTAAGGTCCTACTGAGAGCTCACCTCCTCCAGGAGGCCTTCCCAGACTGAGCCCCTTCCTTCCTCTCCCCCTCGTCCCCCTCTCCATCCCCCCCATCTTACCTCCCCTTCCCCACAGCACCTGTATATATGTATATATGTCTGTACATATTTATTACTCTATTTATTTTACATGTACATATCTATTCTATTTATTTTATTTTGTTAGTATGTTTGGTTTTGTTCTCTGTCTCCCCCTTCTAGACTGTGAGCCCACTGTTGTGTAGGGACTGTCTCTATATGTTGCCAACTTGTACTTCCCAAGCGCTTAGTACAGTGCTCTGCACACAGTAAGTGCTCAATAAATACAATTGATTGACTGATTGATTGGTAGAGAACAGAGCAGAGAGAAAGGTATGGCTTTTGTGAAATCTGAAATGAAAGTCCCCTAGATTGGAAGCTCCTTCAGGACAGGGATCACATCTACTATCTCTATTGTATCGTCCTAAGAGCTTAGCATAGTGGTCTATGCAGAGAAAGTGCACAATAAATTTGATTAATTGATTGATTGATGGTAGACTCACCACTACCAACACTTCCTCACCCCCAAGAGGAACTTTGGTTCACAGGAGTGTGAGTGACCTGCACCAGGACAAAATATGAGAGCCCCCAACTTGGGCTCAGGGATACTAATCCTTTATATTTTAAAACCGCATCAATGTTCCTTAAACTCATTCTTTCCCAGTGCAGAATCGGGCAAATGATTCATACTTCAATAATGACCTTTTTTCTTTCCTCTAGTGAAGCTGTTTTTCTCAGCACTTCCATCATATGGGTGTTTTATTAGGTCAAAATTATGAAATGAGAAGAAAACACATACCTTTGAGTGAAGTTTCCATAATTGCTCTGCAATTATGGGTCCGTTTGTGAATGTGGATGCATACGGTTTGTTTGTGTATTTATGTACATAATTATGGGTCCTTGTATTAAAACAAATAGTTTCATTAATGATTCACCATTAAAGGTAGTGTGGTTGTTTCAAGTCTAATCATTAACAAAATGTTTTTCAAAGAAAACTCTGAAGGGGAAACACATCATATCAGCTTTATTGTGGTTATAATTAAAATTTTCCCCTGCTCTTTGCATGCAGTTGGAGTTCAGCAAATTTCAGTAGCAAAGAATAATTGGATCATTATGACGTAAATAACTGTAGTAGGAAACAAGCGTTTTTAATTATTCATGATGTATTACCCTTGTATTGTCAGGCTAACTTAGTGGTTTTGTTTAATTACTGTATGATATCTGTTTTGGGATCCACAAACACACTCACAGGACAGGTTACATTTAACAGCTTTTACCACTCTCTGATATATAATGATTCTTGTTACGGGGTTGAAGTTCTCATCAAATGCTTCTCAGAAAATTATTTCATTACCCTTTGTTCAGATACTTTCTATACTAGATTGCGAGTTCTTCTATTAGATGGTAAACTTCTAGGAAGCAGAGAACACATCTACCCACTCTATTCCACTCTCCCAAGCACTTAGTAAAGTTTTCTGAACAAAGTAAGTGCTTAATAAATACCATTGATGGATTCCTCAAATTTGACCCTTTTAGAGAGATTCTCGAAAGTATTTTGAGAGGGTTTACTGGATTACTAGGATATCAAGAAAAGATGACATAGAAGTTGGAAATTTTCAAATTATGAAGTATCTCAACATTTTGAATCTAAATATTTGAGATTATATTAACAGTATTTTTCAACTCTGATGGGGAAGTTGAGTGGAGGAGAGGATTTGCTTTTGGTTTTTGTGGCTTTTTTTATGGTATTTGTTTAGGCACTGTACTAAACACTGGGATAGATACAAGCTAATCAAATTGGACACAGTCCATGTTCCACATGGGGCTCATGGTCTTTTCCCCCATTTTACAGATGAGACAGCCCAGTGTTAATATTGAATTCGGCTACTTGGACAACACATTGGCCAAAGATTTCGGTTGGTGTTTGAGAAGTTCAGTTTTAAACATATTAAGCTTGGGGTGTGAACAGCATCATCTACGTAGAGATGTTCTAGGAAGAAGAGGAAATTCAAAATCCTAGTGGGAATGAGAGGACCAGATTAACAAACTAGATTTGGAGGTCAAACTCTCAGAGATGATATACGGCTTCTATGAGGAAATGAGTGTAAAGTGAGAAGAGATGGGGGTGCGAACAAGGGCCTTAAGGGGCACCCACAGCTCAGGGTGGGGGCCGGGGTGAGCCAATAAAAGAGATTGAGAAGGTGAAGACAAAAAGGTAAGAGCGAGACCAGGAGACAACTGCAGCAGTGAAATCAACACTTGATAGTGTTTCCAGCATAAGGGAGTGATCTACAGTCTCAAAAACACCTGAGAGATTGAGATTGAGGAGGATTAGGATAGGGTAAAATCATTATAATTTGGCAGAGAAAAGGTCTTTGGTGATCTTGGTAGGGCAGTCTCAGTGGAATTTGGGGGTTGGAAGAAGTCAGGTTTTGAAGGGGCAAGAAGAGAGTTGGAGGAGAGGAAATAGAGTCAGAGTGGGTATACAACTTGTTCGAGGAGTTTCAACAAGGGTGGGAGTAGGGAGAAGAGATACCTGGAGGGTGCAGTGGGATCTAGAGAGTTTTTTTTTCTTTTTCCATAGAGAGACATCAGGATTTTTAAATGGTATTTTAGTACTTACTATGTGCCAAGCACTTTTCTAAGCACTGGGGTTGATGTGAGTTAATCAGACCAAATGTAGCCCCTGTCTTGCATGGGGCTCACAAGCTGATTGAATCCCCATTTTGCAGTTGAGGAAACTGAGGCATGGAGAAATTAAATTAATTCAATCGTATTTATTGAGCACTTACTGTGTGCAGGGCACTGTACTAAGCTCTTGACTTCCCTACAGCAGCAGGCAAGTTGTATTTTGAACCCAGGTCCTCTGACGCCTAGGCCCATGCTTTATCCACAAGGCCACGTTGCTTTCCACTGCTTTGATGCTGCTGTTGGGACTAGGAGAAGGAGCCATTCATTCATTCATTCAATTGTATTTATTGAGCACTTACTGTGTGCAGAGCACTGTACTAAGAGCTTGGGAAGTACAAGTTGGAAGCATTTAGAGACGGTCCCTACCCAACAACGGGCTCACAGTCCACAGAAGCCATGGAGGGAGAATGGTTGAAAATGGCATTCAGGGAAGAAAGGGTGGATCCAATGGCTTTTTGGGATGGGATCCAAGGTATAGGTGGAGAGGGCAGATTTTGAGAGAGGATGGGAGATCTCCTTTAGAGACCCTGCTGGAAAGGATGAGAGAGAGGATGTTGCAGTGGGAGGGAGCTGAGGAGGTAAGGAGGAGAGTTTGAGAAGCTCACATTTCACAGTTTCAATTTTTGTCAACACTGTAATTTTAGAAGCAGGATAATCAGAACCAAGAGAGGGGAGAGGTGGGAGCACTGGGTGACTACTGAGAGGGAGGGGAGCGAGTACCCAAGTGCTCAAGAGTTGCAGAAGACCTAGAGTGGTAAGTGGAGGCTAGTTATGTTGGTTTTTCTGAAGTTCACTGCCATGTTAATGAATCATGTTCTGAAGGTTGACACATATCCTGTGCTGTCATTTTAACTGACTAGTTTCTGATCTTCCCTTAGTATAAAACTATAATTTGTAAATGGCTGCTAGTTCTATAAATAGCAATGTACTTGCTCAGCATAGCCTAATCAATCAATAAATCATATTTATTGAATGTTTACCCATGGCAGAACACTGTAAGTGCTTGGAAGAGAACAATAGGATCAGTCACCACAATCTCTGCTCTCAAAAAGTTTAAAATCTAGTATATGTAGAGGCAGGGGACAGATATTAAAAGGAATTACAGGGAGGGGGAAGTCAAAGATCTTAAAGATATTAGTATGGTGATTTGTACCCAGTAGGTAATCAATAAATACCATTGACTATACCATCACAGCATCTGTATATATGTATATATGTTTGTACATATTTATTACTCTATTTATTTATTTATTTATTTATTTTACTTGTACATAGCTATTCTATTTATTTTATTTTGTTAGCATGTTTGGTTTTGTTCTCTGTCTCCCCCTTTTAGACTGTGAGCCCACTGTTGGGTAGGGACTGTCTCTATATGTTGCCAATTTGTACTTCCCAAGCGCTTAGTACAGTGCTCTGCACATAGTAAGCGCTCAATAAATACAATTGATGATGATGATTGACTAATTGACTGATTGGTGTAACCTAAGTACTCTGTGTTGGGAGAAAGGGGGTTAGTACCCAAGTCCCTAGTCTTCCAATCGATAGAGTATTTATCATATTTAGATTAATTTGGTGATAGATTAGATACAAAGTAATTATCGACAAGTAATCTTTTCAGGCAAGCAGTAGCATACCAAATGTTGATAATGTCTACTTGGAGAATGTCTATAAGCATGCTGAAGTTGATTCAGCATGTTTCCCTCCACTTCCCTTTTCAAGCCACTGGTTGATGTTCAGCATGGTCACACATAAAATATCTATTTGTATTTGTACTTGTAGGATGTTCCTGAGTGGGGATCTTGGGACAAGTCATCTGATAGGGGTCCACTAGCCAGGTTAAGAAGGGGTTAAGATGAGGAACTACTTCCTGCTTCCATAATTCTTTCCTTAAATTGATCCCTACCCTGTTTGGATTTCCTGGATCCACTGTTCTCTAGGTTTGATTTGGTTCCACTCAAAACAGTTCTGACTCTCATAAGGAGAGGTAGGACTCCCGAGTGTAAAGAACAAGACTGATTTTTTTCTACAATAATGATAATAATAATGATGATAATGGTGTTTGTTAAGCACTTACTATGTGCCAAGTACTGTTCTAAGCACTGGGGTAGATACAAGGTAATCAGGTTGGATGCAGTCCCTGTCCCACGTGGGGCTCACAGTCTTAATCCCCATTTCACAGATGAGGTAACTGAGGCCCAGAGAAACGAAAGACTTGCCCAAGGTCACACAGCAGACAAGTGGCAGAGCCAGGATTAGAACTGAAATCTTTCTGGCTCCCAGGCCTGTGCTCTTTCCATTCATTCATTCATTCAATCGTATTTATTGAGCGCTTACTGTGTACAGAGCACTGTACTAAGCGCTTGGGAAGTACAAGTTGGCAACATATAGAGACGGTCCCTACCCAACAGCGGGCTCACACTGTTTTTCCCTATGCCACACTGCTTCTCCTACCCTAGAGAAGTTATGTAGTGTACAGGAGTATGTGAGAGCTGAAAGAAGACATTCAAAATGTCAAATGGTAACACTATCTAGAGTGACATTTATCTAAGAATGTGAAAGTGGCTGATAAAATTAATGGGTTACCAACAATCCCTACCACATTGTGTGTGTGAGTGTGTGTGTGTGTAAACCCAATTCACAGTCAGAAGAGTTTCATCAATGATATGGAGTTGAATGCTAATCTTGAATTCTACAACTTGGGCAGCACTTTGGCTAAGGATTCAGAAGTAGACAAAGTAGAAACCCAAATCAGAAAGATACTCAGAATAATAATTATTAGTTGACATATCAAGCTTCAGAGGAAACTGAAGTCCTCTTCCCCTTTTCTTAAATTGTGAGCTCTGGAAGGACAGGGACCATGTCTAATTCCCACCTGTATATTCTTTCCAAATTCTCTGGACCCAGTAAAAAATAAACACTTCAGAAATACTATTACTACTATTATTATGTGCTTAGGAGAGTAAAAATGCAATACAATAGAGTTGGTATTCATGATCCTTGTTTGGCTACTCTTTATATATAACCCTCTCTTTATTCTCCTAGAACTCAAATTTGACCATGCTGAATTTATGGGTAAAACCACAGCTGTTTCAATCAATTGGACAGTCATGGTGTCAATTTAGTGTTCAGCATTCAGACCGTGAGACTCATGTGGGACTGGGACTTTGTCCAGTATGTTTATATTGTATCCACCCCAGTGCTTTGTACAGAGCTTGGCACATAGTAAAGGGCTAACAGGTACCACTTTTTTTCTTATTATTGACAGTCATCTGGTTGAATTTCACCTTTTTAATACAATGGGTGATTCATCTTTAAAAGGAAAAAAATAATTTAATATTGAGATGATGGACACTATAGACTTCTGAAGTTCCCTGTCAGAAAATCCACATAACATGATTTCTTTTCTCTTAACTGGAACAGCCTAGTTCAAAGAGCCCATATAGTTTTGTGATGGAAACTTGAAACTGTGTCAGGGCCCCTTTGAAAGGAAAAAAAAATGGTAATTGATCTTGAGCAGAGAAGCAGCATGGCTCAGTAGGAAAGAGCACGGGCTTTGGAGTCGGAGGTCATGGGTTCAAATTCCAGCTCTGCCAGTTGTCAGCTGTGTGGCCTTGGGCAAGTCACTTCACTTCTCTGTGCCTCAGTTCCCTCATCTATAAAATGGGGATTAAGACTGTGAGCCCCACGAGGGACAACCTGATCACCTTGCAACCTCCCCAGTGCTTAGAACAGTGCTTTGCATGTAGTAAGCGCTTAATAAATGCCATCATAAGCTGGGAAGCAAATACTCTTACACTTTTAAATCATGAAGCATACTCTTTCTAGATAAAAATCTCCTTATCTATTTCTCCAGCTTCCCTGAAGTGTCTTTCCCTTATCCTTTCAGGAAGCTAACCTCTTCACTCTGCCTGGTTCTTGCCTGTCCTGCCGTCGACCCCCAGCCCACGTCCTCCCCCTGGCCTGGAATGCCCTCCCTCCACACATCCGCCAAGCTAGCTCTCTTCCTCCCTTCAAAGCCTTACTGAGAGCTCACCTCCTCCAGGAGGCCATCCCAGACTGAGCCCCCTCCTTCCTCTCCCCCTCCTCCCCCTCCCCATCCCCCTGCCTTACCTCCTTTCCCTCCCCACAGCACCTGTATATATGTATATATGTTTGTACGTATTTATTACTCTATTTATTTATTTATTTTACTTGTACATATTTATTCCATTTATTTTATTTTGTTAATATGTTTTGTTTTGTTGTCTGTTTCCCCCTTCTAGACTGTGAGCCCTCTGTTGGGTAGGGACCGTCTCTATATGTTGCCAACTTGTACTTCCCAAGCGCTTAGTACAGTGCTCTGCACACAGTAAGCGCTCAATAAATATGATTGACTGAAAATGAATGTATTTAATAATAATAATGATGGCATTTGTTAAGCGCTTACTATGTGAAAAGCACTGTTCTAAGTGCTGGGAAGGTTACAAGGTGATCAGGTTTTCCCACCGGGGGCTCACAGTCTTAATCCCCATTTGACAGATGAGGTAACTGAGGCACAAAGAAGTTAAGTGACTTGCCCAAAGTCACACAGCTGACAATTGGCAGAGTCAGGATTTGAACCCATGACCTCTGACTCCAAAGCCCAGGCTCTTTCCACTGAGCCATGCTGCTTCTCTGGCAATTATTCTCCCTCCATTTCAAAGCCTTATTGAAGGCACAGCTCCTCCAAGAAGCCTTCCCTGACTAAGCCCCACTTTCCTCTGCTCCCACTCTCTTCTTCATTTCCCTGACTTGCTTCCTTCATTTACCCCACTCCAGCCCCACAGCACATGTGTACACGTCTGTAATTTATGTTAATGTCTGTCACTCTCTAGACTCGTTGTAGACAGAGACTGTGTCTGTTATCTTGTCATATCGTATTTTCCCAAGTGCTTAGCATAGTGATCTGAACACAGTAAGCGCTCAATAAATACTATTGACTGACTGACTGACTTTGAAGGGCCGGGTTCCGGGTTCGATCTCCAGATCGGCTCAGTGTGTCAAGATCTGCCCACTGCTGTCTGTCTGTCTTAAAAATATCTCCTCAAACCCCAGAGCCAATTAGGTGTGACCCTAGCTTCCTTTTTCTTTAAAAGCTCTAATGTCATGCATTTTATAACTTCATAAACTTCAGCACTGAAGAAAGGAGAAGGAATCTCTGTGGGTGATTCATGGAACCGCAACCCTAACATGTAGGTACCACCTCTAGCTTGCTAAAGTAGCAGTTAGGGAAGGAATTTCAAATAACCTACAATAAACTAGCTCCAAGTGGTGAATCACTGCAGTTTTGGTAAAGAAGGTGGGAGACAGCACCCATTTCATGTTTGCAATGAAGAGATTACTTTTGGCTAACAAAACTGAAACTAACAAAAGTCACCTTAACCTACAAGAAAAGGCAAGAATGTCACTAAGAGCAAACAGAAAGGAGTGTCAATAATAGGCAATCACAATCCAACAGAAGATAAGGTTAGAAAGGAGGGCACACAGGGCCCCTGGAGCCTCAGGAAAAGTTTTGTAAGGAGGACTTACTAGGAAGGTCCTCTGTCCCTGCGTGTGAATAGTTTACTCATCTTTTTTAGACTTCAGGTCATAACATTCAGTAGTTTTTTGCTCGAGGTGAATTGAGTGCTAAACATTTACACTGAGAACTTAGTTTATTAACTCATACCTCACTTTTTTTGAACGTGTCTTCCATAAGGTAGGAGGCTGCAAAAGACAATCAGTCAATCATATTTTTGAGTACTTTCTGTGTGCAGGGCACTTGACTAAGCACTTGGGGGAATATGACATAATAAAGTTGGGAGACATGTCCCCTGCCCACAAAGAACTTACAGTCAAGAGGGGGAGATGAACATTAATATGAATAAATCCATTAGGGCTATGTACTTAAGTGCTGTGGGGCTGAGGGTTGGGTAAATAAAGGGTACAAATTCAAGTACAAGGGAAGGGAGTGGGAGGAAATGAGGGCTCAGTCATATAGGAAGTATAATAATAATATTAATGGCAATTATTAAGCACTTATTATGTGCAAAGCACTGTTCTAAGTATCCAATGAGACACAAAGATGGAGATTTAGAGGCCGATGAATGCACCCAACATGGGCATAGTCAACTAGACAAAAAATAAGGCAGATGCGGAGAAATGCAAAAAAAAAATTAAAAATCAAAGATTGAAAATACAGCATAAGAGAAAAGGGGATAGAAAGCAAGAAAGAGAGAAATAAAAAGAGAGATTGTGGGAGGGGTGGTGGCAGAAAAAACATCTTTCTTTTTCCTTTTCCCAGCGAAGCAGATTAGATTTGAACTCTGTCCCTTTCTAGCTCTTGCCTGGGAAAGGATGGGAGAAAGCAGTGTTTAATCTCATTCATTCAATCGTATTTATTGAGCACTTACTGTGTGCAGAGCACTGTACTAAGCGCTTGGAAAGTACAAGCTGGCAACATGTAGAGACAGTCCCTACCCAACAGTGGGCTCACAGTCTAGAACCATCTCATGACACATATCACAGCCCAGAAGGGGTTTCATTTTCTATGGGAAAACAATATCTGATTATTTGGATGAGATTTTTGATAACTCTCACTGAAAATAGGGAAGCAGCATGGCCTTGTAGGAAGACCATGTACCTGGGAATCAGAGGACCAAGGTTATAATCCTGCTTCCACCATTTGCCTGCTGTATGACCTTGAGCAAGTCACTTAACTTCTCTGTGCCTTAGTTTCCTAAACCATAAACTGGGGATTCAATTCCTGTTCTCCCTTCTTAGATTGTGAGCCCCATGTGGGACGCAAACTGGACTGTGACTAAACTGATTAATATGTATCTACCCCAGCGCTTAGAACAGTGCTTGACTCATAGTAAATATTTAACAAATATCATTGAAAAAAAACAAAAAAATTGCAGTGAAAATTTCCAGGCCATGGAATTTCATAAATCTCCTCAAACACCCTGCCTTCTCAGAGAACCAGTGTAGTCTCGTGGAAAGACCACAGGCATGGATTTCATTGGACCTGGTTTCTAGTCCCTGCTCTGCCACTTGTCTGTTGGGTAACTTTGCACACGTAACTCAATCTTTCAGTGACTCAGTTTCCTTATCTGGAAAATGGAGATTAAGTACCTGTCTTCCCTCCTATTTGGAATGTGAGACCCATGTGGGACAGGAACTGTCTCCAATCTGATGATTTTGTACCTTCCCCAGTACTTCATACAGTGCTTGGCACAGAATAAGTGAAGTCCAAGCCGAAGTCCAAAACAGAACTCCTTCCCACCCAAATCCTGTCCTCCCCATGACTTTCCCATCACTGTAGATGGCACCACCATCCTTCCTGTCGCATAAGCCTGTAATATTGGCATTTTTCTTGACTCCTTTTTTTCATTCAACCCACATAGTCAAACCATCACTAAATCCAGTAGGTCCCACCTTCACAACATTGCTAAAATCCACCCTTTCCTCTCCATCCAAACTGCTTCCACGTTAATACAATCACTCATCCTATCTCGCCTGGATTACTGCATCAGCCTCCTTGCTGAACCTCCCAGGCTTCTATCTGTCCCCACTCAGTCCAAAGTTCAGTCTGCTGCCAGGATCATTTTTTTCCAAAAACGTTCAGGGAAACTCCAGTTGTTGCCCATCTACCACCATATCAAACAAAAGCCAGTCACCATTAGCTTTAAAACACTGATCACCTGGCACCCTCCTACCTCACCTCACTACTCTCTTACTCTCTTACCTAGCCTGCACATTTCACTCCTCTGGTGCTAACCTTCTCACTGTATCTCACTTATATCTATTTGGCTGCTGATGCCTCCCTCCGTGCCCTGCCTCTGACCTGGAGTGCCCTGCCTCCTCAAATCCAACAAACAACTACTCTCTCCCCCTTCAAAACCTTATAAAAGGCAAATTTCCTCCAAGTAGGCCTTCCCTGACTAAGCCCCCCTTTCCTCTTCTCCCACTCCCTTCTGCATTGCCCTGATCTGCTCCCTTTATTTACTCCCGCCTCCCAGCCCCACAGCACATATGTATATATCTGTAATTTATTTATTTATATTGATGTCTGTCTCTCCATCTAGACTGTGAGCTCATTGAGGGAAGGGAATGTGTCTGTTTATTGTTGTATTGTACTCTCCCAAGCACTTAGTACAGTGCTGTGCGCACAGTAAGTGATCAATAAATGTGACAATGAATGAACAAATAACAAGAAGAGAAGCAGCATGGCTCAGTGGAAAGAGTACGGGCTTTGGAGTCAGAGGTCATGGGTTCAAATTCCAGCTCCGCCAATTGTCAGTTGTGTGACTTTGGGCAAGTCACTTAACTTCTCTGGACCTCAGTTATCTCAACTGTAAAATGGGAATTAAGACTGTGAGCCCCCCGTGGGACAACCCTATCACTTTGTAACCTCCCCAGCGCTTAGAACAGTGCTTTGCACATAGGAAGTGCTTAATAAAGTGCTCACCTCCTCCAGGAGGCCTTCCCAGACTGAGCCCCTTCCTTCCTCTCCCCCTCATTCCCCTCTCCATCCCCCCATCTTACCTCCTTCCCTTCCCCACAGCACCTGTATATATGTATAGATGTTTGTACATATTTATTACTCTATTCATTTATTTATTTTACTTGTACATATCTATTGTATTTATTTTATTTTGTTAGTATGTTTGGTTTTGTCTCCCCCTTTTAGACTGTGAGCCCACTGTTGGGTAGGGACTGTCTCCATATGTTGCCAACTTGTACTTCCCAAGTGCTTAGCACAGTGCTCTGCACACAGTAAGCGCTCAATAAATACGATTGATAATAAATGCCATCATTATTAAATACCGCTATTATTCACATCCTATAGCCCAGGCTCCTTTAGTCTCCAATACTCCAGTGTTACAGTTTTCCAGACAGGCCTCTAAGAATACCACAGGCTTCCTCTGGCCATTTGACACTGCAAAGAGGTCCTACCAGCTGGAAAGTTGTAGGCAACATCTCTGAGCATTTCACAGGGTTGTTCCGCTGTCACGGTACCTTGCAGGGTTGGAGTTTGAAGGTTTGCAGGGTCCCAGTTACAAAATTTCAGCACTTCAGGGGTACAAAGTTCCATAATCACAGTGTTTCAGAGCTTTTCAGGAAAGCGGGCCCAATGAGGTGAATTGCAGGGGATTAAAATCTATTATTGAGCAGCTAGAAATGGAAACAAAAATTCAGGCACGTGGTGCCCCCTGCTGGCTAGTTAGAGAATTGCCGCTGGTTGACCTTTCCTGTCAAGCCTTTGATTTTCTATTCTGCGCCCTCCTGTTATCAATCAATCAATCAATCAATCGTATTTATTGAGCGCTTCCTGTGTGCAAAGCACTGTACTAAGCGCTTGGGAAGTACAAGTTGGCAACATATAGAGACAGTCCCTACCCAACAGTGGGCTCACAGTCTAAAAGGGGGAGACAGAGAACAAAACCAAACATACTAACAAAATAAAATGAATAGAATAGATATGTACAAGTAAAATAAATAAATAAATAGAGTAATAAATATGTACAAACATATATACGTATATACAGGTGCTGTGGGGAAGGGAAGGAGGTAAGATGGGGGGATGGAGAGGGGGACGAGGGGGGAAATGAGGAAATGAGACACTAAGGGATGGAGGGAGTCACCTACCTCAGCTCCCTTCGCAAAATTGTCAGAGTATTTCTGTGCAATTTACTCTATTCCAGCATGAAGAGGAGGCCTTGTGTTTGACAGCCAAAACTGCACCTCGAATGCTGTATAACATGGTAGATGTTAACTCATTCATTTATTCAATCGTATTTATTGAGTGCTTTCTGTGTGCAGAGCACTGGGCCAAGCGCTTGGGAAGTACGAGTTGGCAGCATATAGAGACGGTCCCTACGCAACAGTGGGCTCACAGTCTGGAAGAATAATTGAATACTGTTCACCAGAAGCACTAATTGCTCTTGTCAATAATTAAAAGAGAGGTTACATCGGTGAGATCGTGTCAAATATGTCATATAAACACAAAGATTAATTTGGGAATCTAGTTAAGGGTTAAGCTTATTTTATTTAGCTTGGAATTTCCTGTGAGAATTCATCAAAAGATAACAAAGTACTAAAACAAAAAAAGTACTTAATTGCATTTGCAATTCTAGTCTCCTATTTCATAGTAGTCGTTTGGCAGCTTAAGTACTGGGTTAAACTTACATATTCGTAATGAAAACTTATATATTTGTAATGGAAACAATTTGCTTTATATGTTCAGGCTTGTTTTAAATTTAGCACAGGATGCGAAAAGACTGAACCCTTTCTGACACTTAAAAAGTTTAGCATAGCACAGCTTCAACTCATTATTTATTGTAATTGTCCTTTCCTTTTACACCTGGAACAGCTAAAATGTAATGGAGTACATTGTTTGAGACTTTTAGATTCAAATGAAGTAAGATGCCTCGAGAAGCAGCATGGTTTAGTGGAAAGAGCAAGGGCTTGGGAGACAGAGGATATGGGTTCTAATCCAAGCTCCACCACTTGACTGCTGTGTGACCTTGGGCAAGCAATTTATCTTCTCTGTGCCTCAGTTACCTCATCTGTGAAATGGGGTTTAAGAGAGTAAGCCCCACTGGGACAATCTGATTACCTTGTATCTACCCCAGCACCAAGAATAGTGCTTGGTACATACTAAGCGCTTAACAAATACCATAATAATAATAATTATTATTATTATTAGAAAGAATAATCATATGCTCTTATTAGTCAATCATCTTTATTGAGCACTTACTGTGAGCAGAGCATTCTATTAAGCACTTGGGAGAGGACAATATAACAATATAATTGACCCATTCTCTGTCTACAAGTTTACAGTGTAAGTGGTGTGAGGGGTGGGGTGGGCAGCGAGTGAATAAAGAGAGCAATTTGGGGGGAGTCTACATCTTCGCCCCTGCTCTCTCTCCCTCCCCCCAGGATCGTATCTCCTCCTGCCTTCAGGACATCTCCATCTGGATGTC
The DNA here is from genome assembly GCF_015852505.1 of Tachyglossus aculeatus. Lineage (NCBI taxonomy): Eukaryota > Metazoa > Chordata > Mammalia > Monotremata > Tachyglossidae > Tachyglossus > Tachyglossus aculeatus. Next base: position 26,895,597 of record NC_052070.1, read on the forward strand.
CGCCCGCCACCTAAAGCTCAACATGTCGAAGACTGAGCTCCTTGTCTTCCCTCCCAAACCTTGTCCTCTCCCTGACTTTCCCATCTCTGTTGACGGCACTACCATCCTTCCCGTCTCACAAGCCCGCAACCTTGGTGTCATCCTCGACTCCGCTCTCTCATTCACCCCTCACATCCAAGCCGTCAACAAAACCTGCCGGTCTCAGCTCCGCAACATTGCCAAGATCCGCCCTTTCCTCTCCATCCAAACTGCTACCCTGCTCATTCAAGCTCTCATCCTATCCCGTCTGGACTACTGCACCAGCCTTCTCTCTGATCTCCCATCCTCGTGTCTCTCTCCACTTCAATCCATACTTCATGCTGCTGCCTGGATTATCTTTGTCCAGAAACGCTCTGGGCATATTACTCCCCTCCTCAAAAATCTCCAGTGGCTACCAATCAATCTGCGCATCAGGCAGAAACTCCTCACCCTGGGCTTCAAGGCTGTCCATAGCCTCGCCCCCTCCTACCTCACCTCCCTTCTCTCCTTCTCCAGCCCAGTCTGCACCCTCCGCTCCTCTGCTGCTAATGTCCTTACTGTGCCTCATTCTCACCTGTCCCACCATCAACACCTGGTCCACGTCCTTCCCCTGGCCTGAAACGTCCTTCCTCCGCACATCCGCCAAGCTAGCTCTCTTCCTCTCTTCTAGTCCTACTGAGAGCTCACCTCCTCCAGGAGGCCTTCCCAAACTGAGCACGCTTTTTCCTCTCTTCCTCCCCATCCCCCCCCAGCCCTACCTCCTTCGCCCCCCCCCAGCATTTGCATATATTTGTACAGATTTATTACTCTATTTTAATTGTACAGATTTACTATTCTATTTATTTTGTTAACGATGTGCATACAGCTATAATTCTATTTGTTCTGATGATTTTGACACCTATCTACATGTTTTGTTTTGTTTTCTGTCTCCCCCTTCTATACTGTGAGCCCACTGTTGGGTAGGGACTGTCTCTGTATGTTGTCAACTTGTGCCAAGTGCTTAGTACAGTGCTCTGGACACAGTAAGTGCTCAATAAATATGATTGAACGAATGAATGAATGAAGAAAAAGGGAGTTAAAGGAAAGGAAATGAGGGCTTAGTCAGAGAAGGCTTGAATAAGACTTTGAAGGCAGGGAGAGTAATTGTCTGTCGGATATGAAGAGTTCCAAGACAGAGGCAGGACACAGACAAGAAGTCAGAGGTGAGGTAGATGAGATCAAGGCTCAGTGATAAGGTTAGCAGTAGAGGAGCAAAGTCTGTGGCTTGGTTTGTAGTAGGAGAGTAGTGAGGTAAGGTAGAAAATAGCAAGGTGTTTGAGTGGTTTAAACCCAATGGTAAGGAGTTTCTGTTTGATGCAGAGGTGGATGGGCAACCAGTAAAGGTTTTGGAGAAGTGGGGAAGCATAGAGTGAATGCTTTTGTAGAAAAATGTTCTAGGCAGCAGAGTAAAGTATTGACTAGAATGGTGAGAGACAGGAGACAGGAAAGTCAGCAAAGAGACTGATGTAGTAATCAAGGTGGGATAGATAAGTACTTGGGTTAACATAGTAGCCTTTAGGATGGGGAGGAAAGGGTGGATTTTAGTGATCTTGTGAAGGTGGGACTGACAGGATTTAGTAATAGATTGAATATATGGAATAAATGAAAGAGGAGTCAAGGATAACACCAAGGTTACAGGCTTGTGAGACAGAAAAGATGATGGTTCTGTCTACTGTGATGGGAATTAGAGTGGAAGGATAGGTTTGGATGGGAAAGTAAGGAGTTCTGTTTTAGATATGCAAAGTTTGAGGTTATGGCAGGACATCCAAGTTGAGAGGTTTTCAAAGCAGGAGGGAATGTAATACTGAAGAGGGGGAAAGAGATTAGGGCTGGAGATGTAGATTTGTGAATCATCTTCAGAGAGGTAATAGTTGAAGCCATGTGAGTGAATGAATTCTTCAGAGGAGTGGGTGTAAGTGGAGAATAGAAGGAGATCCAGAGCTGAGGCTTGAGGGACGCCTACAGTTAGGGGGTGGGAGGCAGAGGAGGAGCCCATAAAAGAGATTGAGTGGCCAGAGAGAAGCAGCATGGCAAAATGGATAAAGCATGGCCCTGGGAGTCAAAAATCATGAGTTCTAATCCTGGCTCCCCCACTTGTCTGCTTTGTGACCTTGGGCTAGTCACTTACTTCTATGTGTCTCAGTTACGTCATCTTTAAAATGGGGACTGAGGCTGTAAGCACCATATGGGACAGGGACTGTGTCCAATCTCATTTGCTTGTACCTACCCCAGCGCTCAGTACAGTGCCTGGTACATAGTAAGCGCCTAACAAATGTCATAATTATTATTAGACAGGAAATCCAGGAGAGGAAAGTGTCAGTTAACCCAATGTTGCCTTTGATAGTGTAGAAGGCAGCTGAGTGGTTTAGGAGAATTAGGATGTAGTAGAGGCTGGAGGATTTGGCAAAAAGAAGATCATTGGTGACCTTTGAGAGGGTGGTTTCTGTGGCATGAAGGGGACAGAAGCCAAATTGGAGGGAGTCAAGGAGAGAATGGGAGGAGAAGAATTTGAGACAGTAGATGTAGACAATTTTCTCGAGAAGTTTGGAGACGAATGGTAGGAGGGAGATGGGGTGATAACAGGAGGCAGCCATTGGGTCGGGGAGTTTTTTTGTTTTTTTTTAGGATAGTGGATACATTGGCTTGTTTGAAAGCAGTGGGGAAGAAGCCATTGGAGAGCAAACCATTGAAGATGGCAGTTAGAGATGGAAGACGGAAGGGGGCAATTGTTTTGATAAAGTGTGAATGGGGGGGATTGGATGCCACAGAGAAGCAGCATGGCTCAGTGGAAAGAGCACGGGCTTTGGAGTCAGAGGTTATGGGTTCAAATCCGGACTCCGAAAATTGTCAGCTGTGTGATTCTGGGCAAGTCACTTAACTTCTCTGGGCCTCAGTTCCTTCATCTGTAAAAGTGAGGATTAAGACTGTGAGCCCCCCGTGAGACAACCTGATCAACTTGTAACCTCCCCAGTGCTTAGAACAGTGCTTTGCAGATAGTAAGCACTTAATAAATGCCATCATTATTATTATTATGTGCAGGTAGAGCTGGTGGATTTTGAGAAAACACATGAGATCTCCTCTTGAGATACTGCTGGGAGAGATGGGGGAGTTGAAAGAGGACCTGGATGGGGGAGGGGTTGGGGAAGGGCAGGGGAGATTTTAGAGAGAAGCTCTAATAGTTTTGATTTTCTCAATAAAGTAGGTGACCAGGACATTAAGGGACTTGGTTGGGGGAGGCAGGGAGACAGGAGATTTGAAGATGGAGTTAAATATCTGGAACAACCGGTGAGGGCTGTGGGCATGGGGGCCCTTCCAGATTTGGCATTGTGCAATGGGCATTTAGTCAACAACAGAAGAGTCTTGTATAATGATCACAATTTTCCTGTCACTCTGCTGCCCAGAAGGACACAGGGGGTTTTGTAGTTGAACGGTATCAACCTGAAAGAGATGGGAGATCCCATGTATTCAAAAAGCTTAGACTAATGCAGATCTGAACTACTTCACAAGATGGGAGAATTGTGCATATAGTCACCTGAAGGCAGCAGGTATGCTGCTTGAGAGAAGCAGCGGGCTCAGTGGATAGACCCCGGGTTTTGGAGTCAGAGGTCATGGGTTCAAATCCCAGCTCCGCCAACTGTCAGCTGTGTGACTTTAGGCAAGTCACTTAACTTCTCTGTGCCTCAGTTACCTCATCTGTAAAATGGGGATGAAGAATATGAGCCCCCCACCACCACCGGGACAACCTGATCACCTTGTAACCTCCCCAGCGCTTAGAATAGTGCTTTGCACATAGTAAGCTCTTAACAAATACCATTATTATTATTATTTTAAATTTTCAAATAAAGGTCTTTAGATTGTCCCCAACTAGGTCCTCATTTCCTCTTCTCCCACTCCTTTTTGCTTCACCCTTTCACTAGGATGTGTACCCTTTGTTCACCCCTCCCTCAGCTCCATAGCATTTAGGTGTATAGACGTAATTTATTAATTTATACTAATGTCTGTCTCCCCCTCTAGACTGCAAACTCATTAAGGGCAGGTAACTTGTCTACCGACTCTGTCATACTGTACCCTCCCATGCACTTAGTATAGTGTTCTGCATACAGTAAGCACTCAAAAAATATGATTGATTAATTGATCAAGGCTGAACCTGGCTGTGGACTGTGGAGCAGAAAGAAGAAGGAAAGCTTCTGGAACTGAAAGCTGTTTGGAAGGGGCTGATGCTGAGTAGCGCTATTAAAATCTCTTCCCCCCAAGAGATTTCTCCCAGGACAAGAATTAGCTTTCCTGCAACCCTATTTTTGGGTTTACTGTGTTTCTTTTGGAGCTTTTAAATTCCCACACTCACAGAAGTTTCTGGCCTAGTTCTATATTTTCCTTTTAACCCAAGTCACCATAATAATCTTCACAGCATGTAAAAGTATGCCAAGGAGGAGAGAAGGAAACAGAGCATAACCAGAGATGGATACAGTAATACTGGAATTGCTCTCCAATCAATCAGTGGTAAGTATTAAGTGCTTATTGTGTACAGAGCCCTGTACTTGTGAGAGTGCAATATAATAAGAGTTGGTAGACATGATCCCTGCCCTCAAGGAGCTTACAGTCCATTCAATCAATCACTTGAGAAGAGAAACCTGATACTGACTGGGGAAACTGACATATCTCCACTTTATTGATAACGTTTTTCATAGTTGTGTACAATGGAGCACAATTGGAAAGGAGAAGCAAGCATTGCATCTGAGACAAAGGAAACTGAGCTATGAATATATTCTGCTGAAGACCATATATGCAATAACTTTTGCCCAGAAGGAACCAATCATGTAAATGGAGAAAAAAAAAATTCAAAGAATCAGGGAAATGGAAATATTGTCTGCCTTTAGTCAAATCAGCAAGGGATGCTGAATACAGTTGAATGGGGAGAGCAGCGGTATCACTCTCAGTAAAATCAGGACATTACAAAGAGGAAAAGAGAACTTTTAATTCCACTGTTACCTGGATCAGAATGTTGACTGACAACTTGCACCAAGAAAATGCTCAATAAATATGAATGAATGAATGAATGAAGTTCACTAAAGCTAAAGAAGTTCCTTGTGGCCAGGGAATGTGTCTACCAACTCGGTTGCACTGTACTCTCCCAAACACTTAGTACAGTGCTCTGCACACAATAAATATGATTGATCAACAGTGGAGTGACATATGGCCAAAGTCTCTTTCCAAGAACATTTTCCGAACAGTGATACTAAGGGGGAAACAGACATAGAAATGAGATGTGCAAGATTTATTCGAAGCAAAATTTTTTTAAAAAATGGTGAATTATGCAATCTGTAGATAAGGCAAGAGATAAACCTTCCACCTATCAGATTGGGCTAAGAAACCTAAAACCATGAGGGGGAAAGACAGAAAAGATTTAATTATCATTATGATTATGATTATTATTATACTTGTTAAGTTCTTACTACATGCCAAGCACTGTTCTAAGCGCTGGGGTAGATACAAGGTAATAAGGTTGTCCCACATGGGGCTCATAGTCTTAATACCCATTTTACAAATGAGATAACTGAGGCACAGAAAAGTGAAGTGACTTGCCCAAGGTCATGCAGCAAATGGCATAGCTGGGATTAGAACTCATGTCCTCTGACTCCCAAGCCTGTGCTCTTTCCATTAGGCCACACTGCTTCTCAGTAGAGCTTAACAGGTCAGAGAGGGATGAGTCTTCTCACCAACTTGCATTTGATAAGGATTAAAAGAGGAAAATTTGAATTAAAGGATACAAGGACAACTAGTTGGAATAGTTGCCACAGTAATATCTGGGCATTTAAGAATTACAGTTACATTAATAATTGACATTGATTGGATCTTTCATAATTACATAATTAGCATCTCTTTCTCCATGGCTGCTACCTTATGTATACCCTGTTTTAGCATATAGCAGGTAGACTAAGTTTCATTTAACAGCAAATAAGTGGTTCTAGTCCAATCTCATGAAAATTACTCAAATGTTTTGCCTTTTATCTTCTTATTTTTTTCTTTGTCCTTGCTTTACCCTTCTTTCTCTTTCACTGACTCACTGCTTCATTCACTATGCTCACTTCAGTATGCTGCTAATCCTTGGATCCCAACAGCTATTCCTTCTCGCTCTCTCTTTCTCTGTCTCTCTCTGTCTCTTTCTCTCTCTCTCATATTATGTGAATTATCAAATTGTTCTTGGATCTCCAACAGAACACAAGAAGATAAATCCACGCTCCCAAATCGTCAGCACCAGCAAACACAACATATCAAGCTCCAGATACCTCAGCAAAGATATTTATCGGTTGTCTCCAAAATTGGAACCACTAATATAGAAAACATAGCTGACTGCTGACCAGGGCTGAATTGCTGTGGCCAAGAAGTGGCCATTCTTTCATTTTACTTCTCCCTGCTCCCACTCTGCTTGTGGCTCCTAGCCTGGGTGCATGGTGGGAAACACAGAAAGATGTGGCTGTAAGACACCCTGGTAACAAAGGCCCGCCTTTTTATATTTTGACAGTTGCCTACCTTCATATTCATTCATTCAATCGCATTTATTGAGTGCTTACTGTGTGCAGAGCACTGTACTAAGCACTTGGGAAGTACAACTTGGCAACATATAGAGACGGTAGCTAACCAACAGTGGACTCACCGTCTAGAAGGGGGAGACAGACAACAAAACAAAACATATTAACAAAATTAAATAAATAGAATAAATATGCACAAATAAAATAGAGTAATAAATTCATACAAACATATACATATATACAGGTGCTGTGAGGAGAGGAAGAAGGTAAGGCGGGGGGGATGGGGAAGGGGAGGAGGGGGAGAGGAAGGAGGGGGCTCAGTCTGGGAAGGCCTCCTGAAGGAGGTGAGCTCTCAGTAGGGCAGGAGGAGATTATATTAACTCAGCCACCTGCTCGCTCTTAAACATTCATCTCACTTTTCCTTCTGCATAGTTTATGAACCTCAGTCTTTGACCTTTAGACACTCGGTATTCTCCTCACCCCTAACCCCACAACACCTGTGTACATGTCTTTGAATCATATATTATAAATTCTGCATTTATTCATATTAATGTTCATTTCCCCCTCTAGACTGTAAGCTCATTATGGGCAGGAAACATGTCTGCTAATTCTGTTGTATTGTGCTCTACCTAATACTTAGCACAGTGCTCTGTGCATAGTTAGTGCTCAATAAATAAGATTAATTGATTGGCATACTTTATTTTCAAGGACCCAAGGACCTGCATTCTGATCCAGTACTTGATCAATGGAAATACTAGTCAGTCAGTCAGTCAGTCAATAGTATTTATTGCATACTTACTGTGGGCAGAACACTGTACTAAGCATTTGGGAGAGGAGAATTGAACAATATAACAGATACATTCCCTTCCCACAACAATCTTACATTCCAAAGGGAGTTTACAGATTAAGCAGATATTGCTGCTGACTTCTCCAACGCTTAAACTTCTCTGACCTCACCACATCCCCTCAATCTTCTCTCTCTAATCAACCCATCCCTTTCCTTCTTTCCCACTTCCACCCCTCATTCTCCCTATCCCCATCACTAGCCCATGTCAGCTCACTTCTCTAACAGATCCCCAGCTCCCATGAAAAGCTTGGCAAAAGTGCGATGTGGCACTTCCGCCCACCATGTTCCTGAGAAACTGTGTTGCTCAACTGCATGGTCAGAAATAATAATAATAATAATAATAATAATGGCATTTGTTAAGCGCTTACTATGTGTAAAGCACTGTTCTAAGCGCTGGGGAGGATACAACGTAATCAGGTTGTCCCACGTGGGGCTCACAGTCTTTAATCCCCATTTTGCAGATGAGCTGAGGCCCAGAGAAGTGAAGTGACTTGTCCAAAGTCACACAGCTGACAAATGGCGGAGCTGGGATTAGAACCCATGACCCCTGACTCCTAAATCCGTGATCTTTCCACTGAGCCATGCTGCTTCTCTAATCTACTGCGTGGTTCATTCCTGTCTGTGTGGCTCACATCAACCCATCAGAATTCTTCCCTGATGCCAGCGTCAGTTCCTACTGAATACTTACCTGGTGGGGAAGTGAAACTGAGTTCAAGGAGAGATTAGTCAGTGCTCACTTTTGATGGTGCTATCTATCACATTTGTCCAGGAGCCTCCCATCAGCTATATCTTGCCCTTACTCCTCTCGCCCTGCTCTCCAAAACCTCTGAAATGTGAGGTGGTGGATTTTAGGAAGCTTCCTCAAATTCACCCTCATCACCTCTCATCACCTCAAACTTAAAATGTCCAAAACTGAGCTCCTTATCTTCCCACCCAAATCCTGTCCTCTCCCTGACTTTCCCATCACTGTAGATGGCACCACCATCCTTCCCGTCTCACAAGCACATAACCTTGGTGTTATCTTTGACTCCTCTCTCTCATGCCATCCCTATTAAATCAGTGCTTAGAACAGTGCTTTGCACATAGTAAGCGCTTAATAAATGCCATCATTATTGTTATTATTCAACCCACACATTCAATCTGTCACCAAATCCTGTCAGTCCCACCTTCAAAATATCCCTAAAAACTACCCGTTCCTCTCCATCCAAATTGCTACCATGTTAATGCAATCACTCATCCTACTCCACCTAAATTAATACATCAGCCTCCTTGCTGACCTCCCAACCTCCTGCCTCTCCCCACATCAGTCCATACTTCACCCCGCTGGCTGGATCATCTTTCTACAGAAACATTGAGGACATGTCACCCCCCTCCTCAAAAATTTCCAGTGGTTGCTTACACACTTCTGTATCAAACAAAAATACCTCACCATTGACTTTTAAGCACTCCATCACCTTCCCCATCCTACCTCACCTTGCTTCTCTCCTTCTACAACCCAGCCTGCATACATCACTCCCCTGGTGCTAACCTTCTCACTGTGCCTTGGTCTCACCTGCCTCAGTGGTGACCCCTGTCCCATGTCTTGCCTCTGGCCTGGAATGCCCTCCCTCCTCAAATCTGCCTGATAATTACTCTCCCTCCACTTCAAAGCCTTACTGAAGACACATCTCCTCCAAGAGGCCTTTCCAGACTAAGCCCTACTTTTCCTCATCTCCTACTCCCTTCTACATTGCTCTGAATTGCTCCCTTTGTTCTTCCCCCTTCTCTCAGTCAGTCAGCACTTATGTATATATCTGTAATTTTTTTTATTTGTATTGATGTCTGTCTCCCCCCCTCTAGACTGTGAGCTCATTGTGGTCAGGGATCGTCACTTTACTGTTGTACTGTTCTTTCCCAAGCGCTAATACAGTGCTTTGCACACAGTAAATGCTTAATAAATAAGACTGAATGAATGAATGAATGGCACATGCTCAATCTCATCATCTCTTGTCACTGTGCAATCTCTACCCTCACCAATTCTGAAATCCCTCTGACATCAACTTTCTCATCTGCATTTTCTCCCACACAAGCACTCCCCGCAGAGCACTGTACTAAGTGCTTGGGAAAGTACAATACAAAAATGAACAATGACATTCCCTGCCCACAGTGAGCTTACCTCTGCCCAGTAATGTTATATCTCCATCCTTATTGATACCCATACCTATTACCCACTGCAACTCTCTAAGATGTTTACCTCTGTCTTCAAATCCCCCATTCCCCCTCCCCCTACCAATATTTCTTGTCCCCAGTGACCTGGCTATGTTCTTTATTGATAAAATTGAAATCATTAGGTGTGATTTCCATAAAATCTTCCCTGATGTTCTTAAGTAATAATAATCATTATCATAATTGTGGAATCTGTAAAGTGCCTACTATGCGCCAGACATTGTACAAAATGCTGAGATGGATACAAGAAAATCAAGGTGAACAGCTGGAGCTCACAGTCTCAATCCCCATTATACAGATGAGGTAACTGAGGCACAGAAATGTTAAGTGACTTGCCCAAGGTCACATAGCAGACATGTGGAGGAGGCAGCATTAGAACCCATGTCCATCTGACTCCAGACCTGTGCTCAATACACTAGACCACATACCTCCCTCCTTCTGCCCCTTCTTTCACTTCTCCATATTTCCCAGCAGAATTTCGCCTGCACTAGAGACTAAAGAAATTTCCTGCCAGCTTCCAGCCAATGTTCACCCCTTTTCTGTTGAAGCTGGAGATGATGGAGGCTTTTTAGCATTTTGTCTATTTCCCAAGAATTCTAAAAATTGAGGAAAATGTTATGCAGACTTCTGAGGGCTAAGCCTCCTCCATCCTCATAGATTTACACAGGAACATCCTCAGAATCCTGTGGTCAATGACTAATAATGGCAAAGCTGGTATTTCTTGAGTGCTTAATATGTTCCAGGCACTGTACTAAGTGCTGGGGTAGATACAAGCTAATGAGGTGGGACACAGCCTTGGCCCACATGGGGCTCACAATTTGAATCCCCATTTTACAGATGATGTAACTGAGACACAGAGAAGTTAAGTGACTTGCCCAAGGTCACACAGCAGACTACTAGCACAGCCGGAATTAGAACCCAAGTCCTTCTGACTCCCAGTGCTTTATCCATTAGGCCATGCTGCTTTCTGATTGTCATAGAGCGTGTGATCAAGAAAAGCGACCCCTCCACCACTTTCTTCCCACCAGGCTGGCCTCTCCGCTGCAAACTCGTCAACACAATACGAATCGATCCCACTTGTCAGTCAGTCAACTGCATTTGTTGACCACTTACTTTGTGCAGAGCATTGTACTAAGTCCTCAGGGGAGTAGCGTGTCTGTACAGGGTCTTGCCTCCGTTTTCTCAGCCCCATTTGCACACGTGCTTAGCCTCTTGCCATTGATAATGTAAACACCAGAACTCAAAGAAAGCTTCTGGGAAGGGAACTGAGCCAGGTCGGTCACCCGGGTATATTGCTATCAAGAAAAGAACAACTCATTCTGAGCAGAAGCAGAAGCTCTGAGAGAAAAGATGAGATGAAGAGGAAAAACAAAAACAGCTTCAGGCACTGCAGTTGATAAACACGGCAGCATAGCAAAGAATCATTTTTGGTATAAACTGTGAGGGCAGGACTGCCAGTCCCACATTTCACTGTATCCAAGCTGATAATCTTGTATCTGCCTCAGCACTTACAACAGTACCCGTCACATAGTAAGCGTTTAACAAATGTTATTATCATTATTCTTTTATCCATCCTCGTACTCACCCACAGGTAAACTTCACGGTCAGTGAAGCCATCTTTGCCATGGAAAACAATAGAATTTGGAATAAGGAGAACTGTGGAATTTGAGTACTTTACTGCTTTACTGTTCGGTATAACATCTGTGATGTTATAGCAATAAACTTTATATGCTATATTTTCTTATTGTCATCTGAAAGGTTTTTATGTTTTATGTTGTTTGTTTTTCTCTCACTTTAACATCTGTTTCTTTTCTTATTCTTTTCTAATCATTTTCCCTGTCCACTTCTAGATTTGGCTTTTCGTTTTTGAAAGTTACACAACTAGTGCACATATCCTATAAAAGCCTTCGCTTGACCCCACCACTTACTCCAGTTATCACCCCAACTCCCTCCTACCATTCTTCTCCAAACTCCTTGAGCGAGTTACCTACACCCAGTGCCTCCACTTCCTCTCTTCCACTTCTCTCCTAGACTCCTTCAAATCTGGCTTCCATCCCCTTCATTTGATGAAAAGTGGACTCTAAAAGGTTACCAGTTATTTTCTTCTGGGCAAATCAAGTAGCCTCTACTCCACCCTAATCCTCCTCAACATCTTGGCTGCCTTCAACACTGGGGGCAACCCCCATATCTTGGAAACCTAACCTGACTTTGGCTTCAGTGACACTCTCCTGTCCTGTTTCTCTTCCTATCTTTCTGGATGCTCATCCTCAGTCCCTTCTTCAGACTCCTTCACTGCCACCCACCTTCTACCCAAGGGAGTTCCTCAGGGCTTAGTTCTGGGCCCTCTTCTATTCTCCATCTACACTCACTCCTGTGGAGAACTCAATCATTCCCATGGTTTTGACTATCATCCCCATGCAAATGATTCTCAAATCTACATCTTTCCATCCTTGATCTCTCTCCCTTTTCACAATCTCACATTTTGTCCTCTTTCAGGACATCTCTATTTGGATGTCCTGTTGACACCTCAAACTGAACATGTCCATAACAGAACGCTTCCCACTAAACCCCTGTCTGGGGTAGAAATAAAGTTACGAGATCAAAAGCAGACCCTGACACACATGCATCTCACAATCAATGTTAACCCCTTTTTACCCAGGAGAAACTGAGGTCCAGAAAAGTTAAGTGATTTTCCCAAGGTCACCCAGTGGGCCAGAGGCAGAGCTAGCATTTAAACTTCTTTTTCCTATTTGACTGTGAGCCCCATGTGGGACATGGATTGTGTCCGGTCTGATTATCTTGTATTTATCCCAGTGCTTAGTGCAGTGCTTGGACATAATAAACACATAGTGAATGCCATTAAAAACAAAAAACCAAAAACTTATGTCTCCTGACTTCCAGTCTCTTATCCTGTCCCTTCCTTTGCCTGTCTCTTCCACCTTCACTCCTTCTTATCCCTATCCTTCTATTTTTGAATGATTTCTCTTCTCTCCCTGTATGCCTCTTTATTTCCGTTCTTCTCTACTTACACTCTTTCCTCCTCTTCCGTTCTTCTCTACTTACACTCTTTCCTCCTCTTCCAGTCTCAACCTCTCAGTCTCCCTCCCTCTCACCTTTCCTTTATTTATCTCCTCCTTACTCCTCTCCATCATCTACATTCCTCACTTTTCCTCTTCCAGCCTCTCCTCCTGTCCCAAAGTGACCCTGGGGTACCAACCACGTCAAGGTCAAATGCTATCTCGTGACCATCTGAGCCAGCAGGTGAAACTCGGAAGTGAGGGTGGGATACCGCTCCCATAACCCAAATTGCTAGATTGACAGCTCAAGCTGGGAATACAGAAGGTGTCCTTTGCCCCCATGCCAATCAAATTAGGTTAGGAATAGGAGGGAGGGCAGAGATTGGATAAACTGAGGCTGGAAGCTGGAATGGCCTAGGAGCACGGGTGATAAATACCTATCGTCTCTGACCTTCTGGGGGCAAAAGAAGCAGTGTGGCTAAGTGGAAAGAGCAGGGGCTTGGGAGTCAGAGGTCATGGTTTCTAATTCCAGCTCCTCCACTTCTCAGCTGTGTGACTTTGGGCAAGTCATTTAACTTCTCTGTGCTTCAGTTACCTCATCTGTAAAATGGGGATTAAGACTGTGAGTCCCATATGGGACAACTTGATTACCTTGTATCACTGCCCCCGCCCCCAGCACTTAAAACAATGCTTGGCACATAGTAAGCACTTAACAAATGCCATTATTACTATTATTATTACGATAACACCAAGACATGCAGCAGCAGCAGCAGCCTCAGCAGTGTCCCATGTATCTTTCTCTGCCCAGAAGGCCAGACATTTGCTCTGCAACCAGAACCAACACACTGAGGCAAGGGCCATGGGACAGGTGAGTGTCTCACTGAACGTTCATGGGTGGGAGCCAGGTGCCCCGCTGTGGACGGGGAACATAAGTGTATTCCTCCCATGTAGGGAGAGCACATGATGAGAGCTAGCCTCCCACCACGGGCGTGGGTAATGGAATGAATTCCTCCCATGTGGGAAAGTAAGTGGATTCTTCCCATGTGGGAAAGCACATGGATTCTTCCCGACTGAGAAGTGCACATGGGTGAGAGCTAGCCGCCTCACCCACACGCTAGTAACATATAAGTGTGTTCCTCCCATTAGGGAAGCTCTAATATTACCAAATGTTTACATTCCTCCCAAAAGCGAAGTTCAATTCATTGCACCTAAACAATTAAATAATTCAATTCACCTCGCAGAATAAATTTTTTTTACAACTCAGGCTTTCCATTCCTGGCCTCTCTCCCCATCTCTTGCTGTGCAGGTTACCAAACGAACCCATCCCTGGACAACAGGTCACCCCCCCCCCCATTTTTTTTTTTATTTTAATGGCATTTGTTAAGCACTTTCTAAGTGCCAGCCACTGTACTATGGCCTGGGGTAGATACAAGGTCATCAGGTAGGAAACAGTCCATGTTCCGCATCGGGATCACAGTGTTAATCCCCATTTTACATATGAGGTAACTCAGGCACAGAAAAGTGGAGTAACTTGCCCAAGGTCACACAGCAGGCAAGTGGCAGAGCCCGGATTAGAACCTGTGATGCTTTCTCTCTCTCTCTCTGTGTCTTTTTTCCTGGACTTTGCTCTCTCCTCTGGTCCCTCTGCTCTCCCTCCCTTCCTCCAGATACGCTTAGCTCTATCGCGACCATTGCTTCAAAACCAACTGCAGAAGGTTTATATCTACGTGGACCCAGGTTAACCCGATCAAAATTTATAGGCAGAAAGACTCAGAACAGAGTTCTGTTTTACAGATGTCATACCCTTGAACTGTTGCATATATTCATACTTAACATTAGGATGGTGAAACAATTAACTTGCTTCTTCACTGCTGTACTTGAAGTCTCATTCCCCAAGGTGATGGATTGGCAAAACCCTGTAATACAGCGTGGCTTCTCCTGAGGCTCCCCAGTAAGGGTTCTCTTGTAAATCAGGCTTGGATAGGGCCAAGCTCTGAGTAGTGGGATCATTCTCACTTTGTTGAGGGTGAAAAAAATTAATTGCTTGAAGTTATAATTATTTTTTAAGTCATCTAAATCAGCCCAGGATAATTAGCATTCCAAAGGCACACGGCAAGTAGGAGATCAAGTAGCATAAGCACTTCATGAACAATCTGAGAATTAATGTGCTGAGACCTGCTGTTCTTAGATTGTGACCACCCCCAACGGGCAGGAACCATGTCTAATTCCCATCTGTATATTATCTCCCAGTTCTTAGTACAGTGCTCTGCATCCAGTAAATGTAAAATAAGTTCTCATACTATGATCCAGATTGGAGGGGCTAGTAAAGATTGGGGTTATGCAATCCAGGCTCATGGCCCCATTCCCTACTCCTTTTTTCCCCAGCTTCATTGTCTTTGTAGGACAAAAATCAATCAATCAATCACATTTACTGACCACTTACTGTGTGCAGATAATTATAAGAAGTGCTTGGGAGAGAACAATATGAAAATATAACAGACACATTCCCTGCCCACAATGAGTTTACAGTCTAAAGGGGGAGGCAGACATTAATATAAATAAATGAATTACAGATATGTATATAAATGCTGTGGGGCTTGGAGGGGGGATGAACAATAATAATAATAATTATTATAGCATTTGTTAAGTGCTTAGTATTTCCCAAGCACTGTTCTAAGTGTTGGGGTAGATACAAGCTAATCAGGTTGTCCCACGTGGGTCTCACTGTCGTCATTGCCATTTTACAGAAGAGGTAACTGAGGCACAGAGAATTGAAGTTGTTTGCCCTAGGTCACACAGCAGACAAGTAGCCAGACTTAACCCCCCTTTTCCTATGCTTCTCCTCCCCCGCCCCACAACTTGTGTATGCATGTACATATTTGTCATTCTATTTATTTTATTAATGATGTGAATATAGCTATAGTTATATTTATTTATTTTGATGCTATTGATACCTGTTTACTTTCTTTGCTTTGTTTTGTTGTCTGTCTCTGCCCTTCTAGACTTTGAGCCCACTGTTGGGTAGGGATTGTCTCTATTTGTTACTGGATTGTACTTTCCAAGTACATTTTTATAGAAAAATGATCTGGGCAGCAGAGCAAAGTTTGTACTGAAGAGGGGAGAGAAAGGAGACTGGGACGTCAGCAAGGAGGCTGCTGTAGTACTCAAGACAGGAGAGGATAAATGCTCAGATTAACATTTAAGACTGTGAGCCCACAGTTGGGTAGGGACTGTCTCTATATGTTGCAAACTTGTACTTCCCAAGCGCTTAGTACAGTGCTCTGCACACAGTAAGCACTCAATAAATATGATTGATGATTAACATGGCAACAGTTTGGATGAAGAGAAAAGGATAGATTTTAGTCATGTTGTGGAGGTTGAACCAACAAGATTTAGTGATAGATTGAATACGTGGTTGGATGAGAGAGAGGAGTTAATGGCAAGGTTACAGGCTTTTGAGACATGAAGGGTGGTGGTGCTCTCTACAGTGATGGGAAAGTCAGAAGGACATGGTTTGAATAGGAAAATTAAGAGTTTTGTTTTTGACATGTTTGAAGTGAGAAGCAGCATGTCTCAGTGGAAAGAGCACGGGCTTTGGAGTCAGAGGTCATGGGTTCAAATCCCGGCTCCGCCAATTGTCAGCTATGTGACTTTGGGCAAGTCACTTAACTTCTCAGTTGCCTCATCTGGAAAATGGGGATTAAGACTATGAGCCCCATGTGGTACAACCCGATCACCTTGCATCCTCCCCAGCACTTAGAACAGTGCTTTGCATGTAGTAAGTGCTTAATAAATACCATCATTATTATTATTAAGTGACAGCAGGACATCTAAGTAGAGATGTCTTGAAGACAGGAGGAAATACGAGACTGCAGAGAGGGAGAGAGATTAGGGCTGGAGATGTAGATTTGGGAATCATCTGCATAGAGGTTGTGGTTGAATCCAGGGGAGCTAATTAATTCTCTAAGGGAGTGGATGTAGATGGAGAATAGAAGGAGTCCTAGAACTGAACCTTGAGGGACAGAACCTTGATGGACACTCACCATTAGTGGGTGGAATGCAGAAGAGGATCCCACAAAAGAGCCTGAGAATGAGCCATCAGAGAGATAGGAGGAGAACCAGAAGAGGTCAGTGAAGATGAGGTTTGATAATGTTTTCAGGAGAAGGAGGTGGTTAACAGCATCAGAGGCAGCTGAGAGGTCAATGGGGATTAGAATGGAGTAGAGACCACTGGATTTGGCAAGAAGAAGATTATTTGACCTTTGAGAAAATAGTATCTGTGAGTAAAGGGGAGGGAAGTCAGATTGGAGGGGAGTTAAGAAGAAAATTGAAGGAGAGGAATGCAAAACAGTGGGTGTAGACAACTCCCTCAAGGAATCTGGAGAGGAATGGTAGGAGGGAGATGGGGTGATAACTGGATGGAGGGTTACGCGAGTGTTTTTAGGATAAGGGAGACATGGACATGTTTGAAAACAGTGGTGAAGGAGCCATTGGAGAGCAAGCAGTTGAAGATGGAAGTAAGGGAGGGAATAAGGGAGGGGGTACGCGTTCTGATAAAGTGCAAATGAAAGGGGTTGGATGTGCGGTTGGAGAGGGTGGATTTCTTCATGAAATTTTGTCAGGAAAAATGGGAGAATTGAGGGAGGGGAAGGGGGGATTTTAAGGAGATCATGCCTGATAGTTTTGACTTTCTCAATAAAGTAGGTAGCCAGGTCATTAGAGGCAACAGATGTGGAGGGAGGGGGACAGGGCATTTGTGGAGAAAGTTAAACATCTGAAACAAATGGCAAGAGAAATGGGCATGGATGTCAATAACAAAGGAGAAATACTTTTTTCCAGGCAGAGTTAAAGCACATAAGGTTAAACTTGAAATGGACTAGTTCTGCCTGATATCTAGATTTCTCCCAGAAGTGCTTTGTGGCTCATGCCCAAGAGCGAAGGAAGAGGGCTGTGGGGGTGACCCAAGGTTGTGGGTAAGTGGTACAAGATCAACAAAGGAATAGGGGAATGAGTGAGTTGAGTTCAGTAGAGAGGGTGGTGTTGAGCATACTAATTTAGTCATTGAAGAAAGGTAGTTTGCGTATGTAGACTAAATGGGTCATGATGAGTTGAGAAAATTGGATGGGGTCAAAAGATCAGAATCTCTGTGGGGGAACAGTACAAATTTGCAGGGAGGAGGTGTGTGGGAGAGAAAACAGGTGAGGAGGTTGTGGTTGGATAGAGGGATTTAGTAGCAAGGGTAGAGATTATGTAGTGGGTAGAGATGATGAGATTGAGTGTGTGTCCAAGTTGTTGAGTGGGCGAGGTGGGATGGAGCGGGAGGTCAGTGGAGCTGAGGATTGATAGAAAGCGGTTAGCAGAAGTGTTGCCTGGTACATCTATGTGGATATTAATGACCCCAAGGATCAATGCAGGGATGGAGGCAGGGAGAATAAGTGTGAGAAAGAGATCAAAATGATTCAAAAAGTTGGAGGTGGGACCTCAGGGGCAGTAGATGACCGTTACTAGAATCTGGAGTTCCCGGTAGAGGCGGATGATATGGGCTTTGAAGGAAGGGAAAGAAAGGAATGGGAGAGGTGTAATGGTGCAAAAGCGGCATTGGGGAACAAAGAAGAAGCCAACACCTCCTCCTTTCCCACTGAGTTTGGGGGAGTGATGAAGATAAGATCCTTTTTAGAGAGAGCAGCAGCAGGGGAGACCGTGTCATCTGAGGAGAGCCAGGTTTCAGTGATGGCGAGGAGGAGCCGTGATTGGATCAAGAACAGGTCAGTGATGAAGGGAAGTCTCCCCGTGATGGAGTTGGGCTTCCACAGTGCACACTTGGCTGAAGCAGTGGTGGGTGTAGTAGAGGAGGGGACATTCTGAATTCTCAAGTTATTCTCAAAACTTTGAGTTTCTTAAAAACTCTTAAGTAACAACCTTTGCAACCAAATAAGTACATTTTTGTTGTGGTCAGGGAAGGCATCTGTTTATTGTTACATTGTACTCTCCCAAGTGCTTACTACAGTGTTTTTCACATTGTAAGCATTCAGTAAATATGATGGGCTGAAAATATAATTTTCTGGGATATTTAAAGCCAAGTTTTTGTTTCCTGTTATCTCTGGGCCTGGCTTTTGACTGCCAGAGTCGACCATATTGACAGCAGTGCCTGGGGCATCTCTGGTCAGACAGTGAGCTGGAGCCAACTTGGGAGAAAAGCCATTTTCATCTACATGGTTAGAATTTCATCCTGGGGTTTTCCCCAGCTCCCTCAAATATTTTAGTAACCACTCTGCCAACCCTTTTGGTTATGCAAAGTTGATGCCAAGCTTCCCTATTGCTCTACTTTCATTATTGATTTGATTGGGACTTTATTTTCTCAGAGCTTCCCAGGGCAGCAGTGGGGTAGGGGGATAGGACCCAGGGTAGGTGGAAACACCTGTTAAATGGCCTTGCTGAAATCAAGTTCTCAGAGAAAGCTCAGAAACAGGCTAGATGCTCAGAGTTCCCCAAAGAGCTGCTTTGGTGCCTTGGGAAATCACCTTTGGCATTAGATTGAGGCCTTTTCCTTTGGTTGGGCTGGGACTGACTCTGATTAAATGTGCATTTCTCTAACTGGCAAGCTCCTACAATGCACTTAATACAAACTCACATAGTCCTCAGTAACTCTGAAATAATTTCATGGATCATATAATACTCCTATCTCCCCAAGCACTTACATATCGTACCCTATATTCTACCATTCCCCATTTCTGAAGTTTATTTTGTTGTCTGTCACCCCCTCTAGACTGTAAGGTCCTTGTGGTCAGGGATTTTATCTACTTTACTGTACTGCATTGTTCCAAGTGCTTACTTCCCATCACTGTAGACGAAAGTCTATTTTCTAAATCATATATACAGACATAGCTGTAATAGGTCAATCATATTTATTGAACACTTGCTGTCTGCAGAGCACTGTACTAAGGACTTGGGAAAGTTCATTAAGCGCTTAGTACAGTGCTCTGCACACAGTAAGCACTCAATAAATACGATTGAATGAATGAATACAATATAACAGATTTGGTAGGCACACTTTCTGGCCACAAGGAGTTTACAATCTAGAAGATCTAGAGGTCCTAGATATTACTGTTTACAGGTATTAGTCCGATCTTCCAAGCGTTTGAACTCCCTTTCCATTGTAACCTTGCTCCTTAAGATATTTGTTATTCAAGCATTTTCATAGGCTGTTTTTGTAAAGATCACTATATAAAATGCCTACTGATTCCATTTTCATCTCTCTTAAGTCACTCAAAAGGACTCTCATTTGTCAGCAAAGAATTATAAAAAATAAAACATTGAGTTCAAAAATACCCTCGCCAAGGAAGGCTTCTTTTATTTTCTCTGCTCACTTGAGAAACTTAGGGGTTTTCTTTTAAAACACAATGATTTTACACTGATGTGTGGGGTGGTTTGTTTATGTCAGTTTTCATTCCAATTTAGAATATGAATTTTCATCACCAAGATGCAAATTTTGGAAATTCCTTTATGATAGAAACATGAAGAGATTGTGTTTGGAGCTGGTTTTATTGTCATTCAGTGAGAAATGCCTCAAAATGAATTCCTACATGGGAATAATCCAAAGAACCCTCACCCCAGATATTAATCAAGTTTTTAGTTTGAGGCAACAGTCAATGGATGAACTGAGTTATTAGCATTCCCTTCTGTGCTATTCATTCAGTTGAATGTATTGAACACTTGTTCATTCATTCATTCAACGGTATTCATTGAGCTCTTACTGTGTGCAGAGCACTGTACTAAGCGCTTGGGAAGTACAAGTTGGCAACATATAGAGACGGCCCCTAAATGTGTGTAGAGCACTGTACTAAGTGATTGGGAGATTACAATACAAAAATAAACGGACATATTCCCTGTCCACAATGAGCTTACAGTCTAGAGCCCCGGGTTGATAGACATTAATAGAAATAAATGTCAGATATGTGCAAAAGTGCTGTGGGGGCTGGGAGGGGTGATGAACAAAGGGAGCAAGTCAGGTTGATGCAGAAGGAGTGCAAGAAAACAAAAGGGTGATTTAGTCAGGGAAGGTCTTTCGGAGGAGTTGTGCCCCCAGTAAGGCTTTGAAGTGGGGGGAGAGTAACTGTCTGTTGGATTTTTAAGAGGGAGGGTGTTCCAGGTCAGAAGCAGGGCATGGGTGAGGGGCCAGCTGTGAGATAGAAGAGAACGAGGCTCAGTGAGAAGGTTATCCTTCTAAACTCAGAGACTGACACCCTAAGAAGAAAAGTCTTGCTTCTAATTGTTTTGCTTGCCCTCTTGTTTGTTGCAGAATTAAAACCAGGAACCACATCCTTTGAAAATGGTGCTTTGAATTTAGAGCACCACTCTGGTGAAAAAAAAACCCAACAAAAAACAAGAAAACTTCCTGGGTGAACAGGAAGGAAAAAAAAACTAACATCTCTCTTATATAGGAAGCGTCTTTTTCAATAAAATTAGGATTTATTGACTGAAAGTTGCTTTCCTTGTATTTGGACACTGAACACGAGGGACAACCGTGAATGAGATCAATTGAAAGATTTGATAAAAACAAGTGACTTGTAGGGTTTTCTTCCAGGAGGCTTCTCAGCTCAGGCAGGAGTGATTCAAGGACTTTCCCTCCTTCCTCTCCCCCTCCTACCCCTCCCCATCCCCCTCGCCTTACCTCCTTCCCCTCCCCACAGCACTTTGTATACATGTATATATGTTTGTACACATTTATTACTCTATTTTATTTGTACATATTTATTCTATCTATTTTATTTTGTTACTGTGTTTGGTTTTGTTCCCTGTCTCCCCCTTCTAGACCGTGAGCCCACTGTCAGGTAGGGACCGTCTCTGTATGTTGCCAACTTGTACTTCCCAAGCGCTTAGTACAGTGCTCTGCACACAGTAAGCGCTCAATAAATATGATTGAATGAATGAATGAATCCAGGATGTGTGGAGGCTGGAGGGCCAGAAAAAACAAAAAATGGATCCAACAGGCTGCTTGCTCATACCTGAGGCCTCTCCCCAGCTACCCTCTCTTAGGTCAGGCACTTCAGAACACTCTGGGTCTTTAGGATCCTGCCAGCCTCCCCATCTCATGAAAAAGTTAAGACTCTGAGAGAAATAGAAACTAATCCATACAGAGATTGGTTTTTTTCAGTCCTCTAGACTGAAAGGTCCTTAGGGGCAGAGAACATGTCTGCCAACTCTATAAAATTGTACTCTCCCAAGTTCTCTGCACATAGTGATATGATTGATTAGCTGTGGATGGAATTAATTTAAGTCATTCTTTCATATGATGTTGTTCTACAGGAACCAAACCTACCACATGGATCAGTAAGGACAGTCAATCTATCAGTGGTATTTATTGAGTGTTTACTGGGACAGGGCACTGTACTAACAGCTTGGGAGAGAACTATACAATCGAGTTGGTAGACACACTCCTTGCTCTCAAGGAGCTTGCAATCTAGTGAGTACTGATTCTTAAGATAAATAATATAATAGGGTTTTTTATGAGAATAGTGATTTATTAGTATAGAATAACTTCTGAAAAAATCCCTCACATTATTAGTAAACTACTGGACACTGAGATAGTGACTTCAATTCACCGGTGCTAGGATGCTCTGCGGAGGTAAATGCACCCCAATGCTCATTACCCCCTGAGACTATCCTGCTGATTACTGAACATGAAAAACTGAATAGAATGTTTGATCTTATTGTGCACCAGGATAGTACAATGATGGATTTAGGAAGAATTTGGGAGATGGAACAAAGTGGCATGAGGTAAAAAAATTTTTCTTCAATTACATCATTTTCAAAGGTGTTATAGGTGAAACAGTCCTTTACTTTTGTAAGGTGAGGGGGTTTCCTATTTTCTTTATATATATAAAGCTTTTGAGCTTCAAACTAGAAGTTCTGGGAGCAGAGGAATGAACTTCACTGGATCTGGATGGTTTCTGTTTCTTCCAGTGTCATGCATCTAGACTGTGAGCCCGTTGTTGGGTAGGGACCGTCTCCATATGTTGCCAACTTGTACTTCCCAAGCACTTAGTACAGTGCTCTGCACACAGTAAGCGCTCAATAAATTCAATTGAATGAATGAAAGAATGAATGTGATTGCAAGCTTGGAGATAATTTGAGTCAATAAATGAATTTGGCATGTTGACTATGGATACTGAATTCTGAAATATACCTCGATAGCAAGCCAGGCCATACTTGTTAGATTTAAGAACGTTTTAGGGAAAAAAAAAACTGGAAAAAATATTAAATGCTTAGTAAGAATTCAGGTTTTCTTTTTCAGGTTATAACATATAGGGATAACAGGAAAATGAAATACAGATACTTTTTATTGGGTGATGATTGCTAAAAGTTTAAAGTAGGTGTGTTGCAATCAAATGGGTATAGGGTAAAAAACTGTGGAATTCACCCTTTGGGGAATCTTTTTCTCCATGGAGACTTCCCAAGGATAGCTCTAAATTGCAAGTTTCTACAGCATATGGGCCATTGTCTATAAGGGAAAGGGAACAAGAATAGCAGATTTTGTCAAGATTAGTACTTTTTAGTGACTTTTAAAATTGAGAAGCAAAAGAAGTTCATTAGCGAATGGGGAAGTATGGGAACACAATTATTTTTGCCGTCTTTAACAAGGATATCACACAGCTGTGATTGGCGATAACTTTGAAGAGTGCCACAAAGGACACGAAATCAAAGAAGAAAAAGACAAAGATTCAGCAGGCAAACAAAGAAGCCATTTCACGTATGCATGCAACCTTATGAAACAAGGCAAGCATCCTCCTAGAAGCAGAAAGGCAAACTCCATTAAGGAAATATAAAGCTGTCCACGATGATGGAAAATCACTTTGAACACCACCGATAGCACAACTGGATCCCACTTCAAAGGAAAATTGAAGCCAAAGCTCCCGTACACATCAGAGAAACACTGCAAACAAACAAAACATTAAAGTAAAATTGCCCAAAAGAACACACAATAAGAATCAGTAACACCCTCGGCAGAAGAACACAAGAAGGTACTTAAAGAGGCAATCAAAACTAATGACAACATTAGCACGATAAAGGAATACACATCTATGGAATCCCTGGAGCAATTTATACCCAGCTAGGATGACATCAGGGAAGATGCATTTGAAAAATTAACACTCCATTACCATAGAATGAGGACAATGTGTGGGAGGGTTATTAAAGCAAGATGCAAAACTTGGCAATTGGATTGGTAATAAGGAACCCAGCTGATAAAAGGCTGGGGAAAATTTGGGCGATGCAACTTAAGGCTAGGGAGGCATGTTTTCCTGTGGGACCCCCAACAAGGTCGGAAGAATAGCCCAGGGCTGAAATGAATATTCCAATTTCTTTTAGGAAAACCAGGTGACTGTAAATCAAGATTCAATTGCTGAGATCCTTTTCTTTGTTTTTCATACGAGATTTTCAAATTGCAGAGATTACATATTATGCAAAATTGTATATAAAATATATATTGCATTTGCAGGGAAAATTTTCATCTTTCACATTCCCCTGTAAATGTAATATATATTTCATATATATATAATATAATATATATACACAATTTCCCTTGCTACTCAAAGAAGTAGCAATGGTGAAATTCACCTAAGAGGGAATCTGTGACTGCAAAGACTAATGTGGGACCCATAGTTCTGACTTTTGCATATCAACAGGCTGACACTTCTTTGTGCAATGTTTGACATTTGTACTTATGGCTCCTAGTCTCCGCTTCCTTATGAAACTTTTCATCAGAAAGAGCAACTCCTTTCCTGTTGGCAGAACATCATGCTGGTCTATCCTCCGTAATTTACTCTCAGTTTTCAGCTGCACTGTATCTGGCTGAAACTTTTCTTTCACTGTGTACTTGTCATCACTCCTCTGACCTCCTTGTTTTGAGCTTCCTATTTTAAGTTCACAATGTAGTAGTTGCGTATATCTTGCTGTCATTCATTTTCCTTGGGTGTCTCACCAAGTAGAGCTGCGTTGAATCATTCAGACAGTAGAACTTACTGAGCCTCACTGTGTGTAGAACACCATACTAAGTGCTTGGGAGAGTGCAGCACATTTTGTAGATGCAATACCTGCACACAAGGAGCTTGCAATCTAGTTCAATCAATGGTGTTTATTGATTCATTCATTCAATCGTATTTATTGAGCACTTACTGTGTGCAGAGCACTGTACTAAGCATTTGGGAAGTTCAAGTCGGCAACGTATAGAGACGGTCCCTTCCCAACAACAGGCACACAGTCTAGAAGGCGAGACAGACAACAAAACAAAACATGTAGACAGGTGTCAAAATCGTCAGAACAAATAGAATTATAGCTATATGCACATCATTACCAAAATAAATGGAATAGTAAAATATACAAGTAAAATAAATAGAGTAATAAAACTGTACAAATATATACAAGTGCTGTGGGGAGAGGAAGGAGGTAGGGCATGGGGTGGGGAGAAGGAGAGGAAAAAGGGGGTTCAGTCTGGGAAGGCCTCCTGGAGGTGGTGAGCTCTCAGTAGGGTTTTGAATGCTTACTGTGTGCCGAGCGCTTGGGAGAATACAACAGAATTAGCAGACATGTTCCCTGCCCATAATGACTTTACAGTCTAGTATAACTTCAATGTTAGGAGACTTTATTCCAGAACATAATTGTTTGTGATAGTCTTCCATTTAAAATTGTACATAGCCCCTGAATAATACCGATGAAACTGAATCCTGCTAATTGTTTCTCCACACATCCACCAAGCTAGCTCCTCCTCCCTTCAAAGCCCTACTGAGAGCTCACCTCCTCCAGTAGGCCTTCCCAGACTCAGCCCCCTTATTCCTCTCCTCCCCCCTTCTGCCCCATCCTACCTCCTTCCCTTCCTCACAGCACTTCTATATATATTTCTACAGATTTGTTATTCTATTTTACTTGTACATATTTACTGTTCTATTTATTTTGTTAATAATGTGCATATAGCTTTAATTCAATTAGTTCTGATGATTTTGACACCTGTCTACATGTTTTGTTTTGTTGTCTGCCTCCCCCTTCTAGACTGTGAGCCCACTGTAGGGACCGTCTCTGTATGTTGCCGACTTGTACTTCCCAAGCACTTAGTACAGTGCTCTGCACACAGTAAGCGATCAATAAATACGATTGAATGAATGAATCTCCAGAAAGCACTCCTTCATCACCATACAAATTACTGACATGCTTGGTTCAAGCACTTGTCACGTTCTTGACTCTTAATCAGGCCTCTTCACTGATTTCCCTGCCTCTAGTCTCTCCCTTCTCTATTCCATAATGAATAATAGTAATTATGGTATGTGTTAAGTTCTTACTACGTGCATAGCCCTATTCTAAACTATGGAATAGGAACAAGTGAATCAGGTTGGACACATCCCTGTCCCACATGAGGCTCACAGTCTAAGTAGGAGGGAGTAGAGTCCATTCTTCACTCTGCTGCCCAGATCATTTTTCAGAGAAGCAGTGTAGCATAGTGGAAAGAGCCCGGGCTTGGGAGGCAGAGGTCATGGGTTCCAATCCCGGCTCCGCCACTGACCAGCTGGGTGACTTTGGACAAGTCACTTGACTTCTCTGTGCCTCAGTTCCCTCATCTGTAAAATGGGGATTAAGACTGTGAGCCCCACGCGGGACAACCTGATTACCTTGTATCTACCCCGGAGCTTTGAACAGTGCTCAGCACATGGTAAGTGCTTAACAAATGCCATTATTATTATTAAAAGCATTACACGCCTCTCTCCACTCCTCAAACATCTCCAATGTCTCCCTAACAAGAAGAAAAAGTCTCCCTATCAAGAAGAAATTCCGTACTACTGGCTCCAAGACTCTCAAACAGCTCTCTCCCCACTACTTAGTCTCTCGTCTCTCCCACAACACCCCAGCACACATGCCTCTCTCCTCTAATGCCAATCTATTCTACCCCAGCACTTAGGGGTAGAATAGATACACCATCAGATTGTAGGTGTATGTGTACTTCTAGTCTCCCTCTGGCTTGGAACAGCCTATCCCTTCACATCCTGCTCTTCCAATCTTCAAAGCTCTTCTGAAATTGCATTTCCCCCAGGAGGCCTTCCTTGATTAATCGCTCATCTCCACACTCTGGTTTCCCCCTTATTGACACTTCAGTATTTCTGCACCACTTAAAAGCACTTTAGGTACTCACAGTCCTCACTCCGCCCAGCCATTAACACTTATGTACACATCTTTAAATTCTGCTGTCATTTATTTTAGTGACTGTCTCCCCTGCTAGATTGTATCGTTGCTTCTCGATGATAGGGCTCACACCTGCTAAATCTATTGTAAAATAGTGATACTCTAAAAATTGATTTTGATTAAGCACTTACTATGTGTCAAAACGCTGTACACTAAGCTCTGGGGTAAATACAGGATAATCAGCTAGGACATAGACCTATTATGCAAGGGGATCATAATCTAAGCAGGAGGGTGAACAGGGGTTTCTCTCCCAAGAGTTTAGTAGATTGATCACTCAATGCTATTGTTATATTGCTGCCCTGCACACAATAAGCACTCAATAAATACAATTGTTGATTGAGAGAGTTGGTCTGCTATATTGCTACATTGACTTGCCCGAACACTTAGTATAGTGCTCTGCACACAATAAGTGCTCAATAAATACAATTGAGCCCCACGTGGGACAACCTGATAACCTTGTATCCACCCCATACCAATTATTATTGATTATACAATAATCAATAATAATAATGTTAATATGTCAATAATAATATTGATTATTAGTATGATTGATTGAGGTATGCTGATGGAGCAATCTTGATAGTAGTCCTCCTAAGCATAGGCCTGTAGCACCTGATTACAACACAATCATTTGCAAGTCTTTTTATCAATATGCCTCTAGGGTCCAGACATCAGCATACAGTAATTCTTGAATAATTGTTTCCAGGATTTTGGATGATGCCCTAAGTCTGTTAAGATGCAACGGTTTCCCAGAAGCATTATTATCATTATTATTATGTACTTAACAAATAACACCATTATTATTACTATTTAGTACTCCATAGACAATGGGGAATGGATCAAGCAGGGCACCCTCAGCTCTGGCCCAGCCAGCCACACTGTCACAAAGTCCTCTCAGATACTTGATGAACCTTTCAGGGCAACCAGATATTATAAGTAATTTACTCAGTTCAGAATTATTATTATTAATAATAATAATGTTGATATTTGTTAAGCGCTTACTATATGCCAAGCACTGTTCTAAGTGCTGCGATAGATACAACGTAATTAGCTTGTCCCACGTGGCGCTCACAGTCTTCATCCCCATTTTACAGATGAGGGAACTGAGGCACAGAGAAATTAAGTGACTTGCCCCAGGTCACACAGCTGACGAGTGGCAGAGTCAGGATTAGAACTCACGACCTCTGACTCCCAAGTCTGTGCTCTTTTACCGTGCCACGCTGCTTCTCTACTAACGGCACCTAGCAAACTCATAGACATCCTGGCCCCTGCACTTTTCTTGTATCTGATGCTCAAATAGCTCATATCTGCTATATCCTGCTACAATCTGGAATCATATAGTGCTTCTGGGAGCATTCGATTAAGTTTTTTGACTCAGATCCAAGTATACCCAGACTAGGATCTTACTGATCAATCAATCAATCAATCAATAAGTGCTATTTATTGAGCACTTACTGTGTGAAGAGCACTGTACTGAATATTTTGGAGAGTTCAATATAACAGTATAATAGACATATGATGGAGAGTCATAAAATGACTCTCCAGTTGCATGAATGTGATCTTTCTCTTTGCTTCCTGATGATGGTGGTATCTTTGAGATCCTGTGGTAATAATAATGATGACATTTATTAAGCACTTACTATGTACAAAGCACTGTTCTAAGCACTGGGGAGGTGACAAGGTGATCAGGTTGTCCTATGGGGGGCTCACAGTCTTCATCCCCATTTTCCAGATGAGGGAACTGAGGCACAGAGAAGTTAAGTGACTTGCCCAAAGTCACACAGCTGATAAGTGGCGGAGCCGGAATTTGAACCCATGTCCTCTGACTCTAAAACTCATGTTCTTTCCACTGTGCCATGCTGCCTCTCCAAACTAATCTTAGTATCAGATGTTCTCATTTGGTTTTTCAAGACAATCCAGATGAAATTTTAAACTGCATGAACTGGCATTTTCTCAGTGGTCCATATGAAGAGGAAGACCTTGTGTAAGTATTTATTATTATTATTAATAATGATAATAATGGTATTTTTTAAGCTTTTCTATGTGTCAAGCACTGTTCTAAACACTGGGAAGGATACAAGCTAGACAGTTGGACAGAGTCTCAGTCCCACATGGGACTCACAGTCTTAATCCCTGTTTCACAGATGAGGGAACTGAGGCCCAGGGAAGTTAAGTGACTTGCCCGGGGTCACACAGAAGACAAATGGTAGAGTTGGGAATTTTACCCCAGGTCAATGTTCTATCCACTTGGTCACACTGCTTCAGCAGGGTGTCCTCTCTTTGCTAACAGATCTCAGCAGGGTGCTTTCCATTTTTCCTAGCAGGGACTGCTGTGGTGATTTTTCCAATATTTAGGATAAGTGCCAATGTAGGTCAGGGTTTAGACAATGAAAGCCCAAAGCCCCGGCCTGGTTTATAATCCAAGCCAGGAAGCTATGAGTGTGTGTGCTTTGTGAGGCCAGCAAATTCTCTCCATGGCACCACTATGGTCACAGCTCACTGGTTAGAGAGGATGCCCATCATTCCCCTCTTCTGCCATTCTCAGTGCTCTGTGCCTGAGGCATAGACAGAACACGAGATGGTATATATAAGGCGGGGCTCCCTTCTTCCACCTTTTATTTTTAGATTTTGAGCCCTCTGAGGGCTGGCCAGGAACTAAGTCCCACTATGGGTTTTTTGTCCCCTGTCCTTACTACAGTGTTCAGCCCAGAGTAAGTGCTTAATAACTACTCTAAATTACTCAGAGACTGTCTCCTGGAGGATATATGATTTCAGTAGAGCTTTGAAAATAAGAATTGTTGTGGACTGTCAATTATGAAAGGGAAGGAAGTCCTAGACAGAGAGGAGAATGTGAGCAAGAGGACAGTGGCATGGTTGATGAGAAAGCAGCACAGTCATTAGGCTATTTGATGGGAATGAAAAATGAGATCTAGGGTGGTGAAAGAGGATAGGATAAATAGAAAAAGGAGAGATGATTAATAATGGTAATAATAATCATGGTATTTGTTAACTGCTTACTATGTGCCAAGCACTGGGTACCTTAATGTCAGGTGTCAGGAGTTTCTGCTTGATGCAGAAAGGAAGGGGCAGACATTGGAGTTTTTTGAAGAATGGGAAGCATTTGGCTGACCAATGCTTCAGGAAATGATTCAGGTAGCAGTGTGAAGTGTGGACCAGAGAGGGAATAGCTTGGAGAGAATGAGATCAGCAGAGAGACTGTTGTAGTAGTCAAATTGGGATATAACAAGGGTCTGAACCAGTGTGGTGGCCACTTGGATGGAGAGGAAAGTGATTATTCTGGACATGTCATCAACAAAGAAATGAGAGGATATGGTATAGGGATTGAAGGCAAGGGAAAGGTCAAGAGTAATGGCCAAATCCCTGGACTTTAGCACTGGTAAGGAGCATGGTGTTGTCAAGTGTGATGGGAAAGTTAGGTGGAGGAGATTTGAGAACCAATAAATTCAGTTTTTTACCTTTTGAGCTTCTGGAGTCAGCTGAATTTCCATGTAAACCTCTCTGGAAGCTGGAGGAGATGGGAGATTGCAGAGAAGGGGAAAGGTTGGTGAGATTATATTCGGGAGTCATTTGCCTAGAAGGGGTGTTTGAATGAATGGAAAGTGGATAAAGATGCAACAAGACTGTGACCTTGATGAAGGTTCGCCACAGAAACGGCTTGATTCTCATTTCCAAATTAGTGTGTGTGGAAAACTACAGTGGCATTTTTTATCATCATCATCATCAATCGTATTTATTGAGCGCTTACCATGTGCAGAGCACTGTACTAAGCGCTTGGGAAGTACAAATTGGCAACATATAGAGACAGTCCCTACCCAACAGTGGGCTCACAGTCTAAAAGGGGGAGACAGAGAACAAAACCAAACATACTAACAAAATAAAATAAATAGAATAGATATGTACAAATAAAATAAATAAATAAATAAAAAGAGTAGAAAAATATGTACCCATTTGCTCTCTCGAGTAACACAATTCTGTGCAAACGAGTGGAAGTGTGGAGTTCAATTTCTAAAGAATGTGTTTCTACGGTATGAAATATCTTCTACCCAGAAGGATCTTATTAAGGGGAGTCATTTGGCAAATGTGTGTTTCTTTTGATGAGACCAGAGAGGAGCTAGAGCTCCCACTGAGATCTCAAGGTAGGGGTCCAAGGTAAACTGTTTTGTGAGAAGAACAAAAAGGTTGTGTGAAATAAATGAGTCATTATTCATCTGTGCAATCCCGTTTTTCTTCTCACACCTTTTTTCTTGCCCACCAGTATGTCCACTCCTTCCTGCCTAGAAGGAAAGAATTTTTCTATTTAAAGAACTAGGTACAAGAATTAAGACTCTGCTGTAATCAGCACGTATCACCAAGCTCTGCTTCTACTACTGTAAGACCCCAGGAGCAGACTCCAAGATCTTTAATTAAGGTGTTCCACTTAATTTGGCTATTAAATATGTGTGCATTATAAATCAGACTGAAATTAATTATAACAAAGCTATTAAACATTTCAGACCATGATTATCATAACCCTAATTCATTAATACTAGGGCATCATCAATTTCTTTAAACATTTTGAGGACTAAAAACTACTTTGTCTGAATTGTTGTTTGAAGTTGTTAAATTGCTGGAGAAAAATGCACAATGCCCAGGCTTCACATTGGACAGAGTCCATCCTGGGCAGCCAGAGATCAGCGCCAAACCTTCTGCGGATTCAAAGAAGGCACATCGCCATGGCCAGAAGGATGAAAGTTGTGGTGAGCCCGTGGGGACCATTTTGTTGGTTAGGAAATCATTTTGCGAGTGACTGATTTGAACCCATGAACAGCAACATGGAGGGAGGAACTCGAGAAGGTTCTAGGCTGTTCTGCTGCAGGGCAGATCATGTTGGGGGATGAGCATGGAAGGAGGTCTAGCCCCAGTGATGGTCCTGGAGCAATGAGGGACTGCCACAGTGCCCGAGGAAGCAAATTGCTGCAACTCCGGAGGCAGTCGCCTCGAGTTTGTGCATGCTCCTGGCTCTTCCTCTTCTCTTCTGCCCCATCCTGTCAGACACTAGACGATGAGAGAGCAGTCATGGTGACAAGGTGGCACAGTGAGCGGCCAAACCACTTACATGCTGGGGTGCGACTGCAGTGATGGTAATAATAATAATATTATTATTAATAATAATATATATGTATATATGTATATATGTTTGTACATATTTATTACTCTATTTATTTATTTTATTTGTACATATCTATTATATTTATTTTATTTTGTTAGTATGTTTGCTTTTGTTCTCTGTCTCCCCCTTTTAGACTGTGAGCCCACTGTTGGGTAGGGACTGTCTCTATATGTCGCCAATCTGTACTTCCCAAGCGCTTAGTACAGTGCTCTGCACATAGTAAGCGCTCAATAAATACGATTGATGATGATGATGATAATAATAATAATGATGGCATTTGTTAAGTGTTTACGATGTGCAAAGCACTGTTCTAAGCGCTGGGGGGGTTACAAGGTGATCAGGTTGTCCCTCGTGGAGTTCACGGTCTTAATCCCCATTTTACAGATGGGGTAACTGAGGCCCAGAGAAGTGACTTGCCCAAGGTCACACAGCTGACAAGTGGCAGAGCCGGGATTTGAACCCACAACTTCTGGTTCCCAAGCCCGAGCTCTTTCCACTGAGCCACGCTGCTTCCTAATTGTGTCCAAACAAGGATGGGAGAGCAGTAACCAGCATGAACGAGGGTGGTTGCCTTGAGGGAAGCTGCCACCACCAGAGGAGAGCAGCTACCACCAGAGATGACTCGACGAGATGATAACGAAAATGAGGTAAACATGGCCGGGTGCAGGTGGAGAACAATAATAATAATAATGTTGGTATTTGTTAAGCTCTTACTATGTGCCAAGCACTGTTCTAAATGCTGAGGTAAATACAATCATTCAATCGTATTTATTGAGTGCTTACTGTGTGCAGAGCACTGTACTAAGCGCTTGGGAAGTACAAGTTGGCAACATATAGAGACAGTCCCTACCCAACAGTGGGCTCACAGTCTAGAAGTAATCATACAAGGTGAATACAAGGTAATCAGGTGGTCCCACACGGGGCTTAAAGTCTCAATCCCCATTTTACAGATAACTGAGGCACAGAGAAGTGAAATGACTTGCTCGAGGCCACACAGCAGACACGAATGAGAACGCTTGCTATGAGCCAAAAAACGGACCATGGAGTGCGGCTGAACCTACAAGTCAGTAAAAGAGTCAGTGTGGTCACAAGGTAGCCCGTCTCTGTGGATTCACCTTCCCCTACTTTCAGGCAAAACTCAAGACAAGTACTAAGTGAAAACATTCTCCATTGCCAATTTGTACGTCACAAACCCCAAACCCTGCCTATGGGGTCCAAACAAGCCCTTCTTTATGAGCTGGGAAAGCCCCCAGGTCCTGCACTATGGGTTCCAAACCAGGCCCTACTTCTGAGTTTTGAAAGCCCAGTAATAATAATAATAATAATAATAATAATAATAATAATAATAATACTGGTATTTGTTAAGCGCTTACTATGTGCCAGGCACTGTTCTAAGCGCTAGGGTAGATACAAGGTAATCAGGTTGTCCTATGTGGGGCTCACAGTCTTCATTCCCATTTTACAGATGAGGTAAATGAGGCACAGTGATTTGCCCAAGGTCACACAGCTGACAAGTGGCAGAGCCGGGATTAGAACCCACGACCT
The DNA here is from genome assembly GCF_015852505.1 of Tachyglossus aculeatus. Lineage (NCBI taxonomy): Eukaryota > Metazoa > Chordata > Mammalia > Monotremata > Tachyglossidae > Tachyglossus > Tachyglossus aculeatus. Next base: position 26,929,194 of record NC_052070.1, read on the forward strand.
CTGACTCTCAAGCCCGTGCTCCTTCCACTAAGCCACGCATGCAAGTATGGTTGAAAGGATCCACGTAACAGATATTATTTTATTAATACTATTATTATCATTATCATCATTATCGTTATTTATGACCAACTCACGTAACCTAACCAACCTCAACAGTTGGGAGCAGGAATTTCCTAGACCGGGCACTCTGTGACTAGTTCAAAATAAATCGAACCACCATTATGAATAGGTGAGAGCTTCATTCAATTCTTGGCCTAATTCAGTGGGGAAACACACACTCACGCAAAATGGGCAAAATGGACACAAAATACCCATCGGCAGTTTGTCCCAAATTTGTGGAGGTGATCCCACTCCGGAGGAATCTGAGGAATATGGCCGTGTGGCTACCACATTGCCTCGCGGTGTTGTGGGAACACCCGACGGGCTTCTTAGCGTTTCTCAGGGGCTACACTGTCTTGTGGAGGCTGCAGCAGAGGCGCGAACTCCTGGCCCAAGCTTTAGTTGGTTCATGGCAGCTGTGGCATTTTGTGGCAGCTGCACCAGTTTATGATGGTGATTTGGTGGCAGGGGTAGCAGTAGGGGATGCCGGGGGTAATAATAACAATAGTAATAATAATGATGGCATTTATTAAGCGCTTACTATGTGCAAAGTACTGTTCTAAGCACTGGGGAGGTTACAAGTCTTTCAGGTTGTCCCATGGGGGGCTCACAGTCTTTATCCCCATTTTACAGATGAGGTCACTGAGGTCCAGAGAAGTGAAGTGACTTGCCCAAAGTCCGACAACTGACGGAGCCGGGATTTGAACCCATGACCTCTGACGCCAAAGCCCGTGCTCTTTCTACTGAGCCACACTGCTTCTGTAGAAGCAGCAGTGAGGTGGGGACGTCTGAGGGCCCTGACTCAAGGCGACTGTCTTTGATCTTGACTGTCTCTGGAGTCACAGCTGTTTCTGATTCTCTACCTCAGGCATAATGGTGGTCGTTGATTCGCTCCAAGCCTGTACATTCATTCATTCAATCGTATTTATTGAGCGCTTACTGTGTGCAGAGCACTGTATTAAGCGCTTGGGAAGTACAAGTTGGCAACATATAGAGACAGTCCCTACCCAACAATGGGCTCACAGCCTAGAAGGGGGAGACAGACAACAAAATATGTGGACAGGTGTCAAGTCATCAGAATAAATAAAAGTAAAGCCAGATGCACAACATTAACAAAATAAATAGAATATTAAATATGTACAAGTAAAATAGAGTAATAAATCTGTACAAACATATATACAGGTGCTGTGGGGAGGGGAAGGAGGTAGGGCTGGGGGATGAGGAGGGGGAGAGGAAAGAGGGGGCTCAGTCTGGAGGAGGTGAGCTCTCAGTAGGGCTTTGAAGAGAGAAAGAGAGCTAGCTTGGCAGATGTGCAGAGGGAGGGCATTCCAGGCCAGGGTAATGATGTGGGCCGGGAGTCGACAGAGGGACAGGCGAGAACGAGGCGCGGTGAGGAGATTAGCAGCAGAGGAGTGGAGGGTGCAGACTGGGCTGGAGAAGGAGAGAAGGGAGGTGAGGTAGGAGGGGGTGAGGTGATGGAGAGCCTTGAAGCCGAGAGTGAGGAGTTTTTGCCTGATGCATAGGTTGACTGGTAGCCCCTGGAGATTTTTGAGGAGGGGAGTAACATGCCCAGAGCGTTTCTGCACAAAGACGATCCAGGCAGCAGCGTGAAGTATAGACTGATGTGGGGAGAGAAAGGAGGATGGGAGATCAGAGAGGAGGCTGATGCAGCAATCCAGTCGGGATAGGATGAGAGACTGAACCAGCAGGGTAACGGTTTGGATGGAGAGAAAAGGGCGGATCTTGGCGATGTTGCCGAGGTGAGACCAGCAGGTTTTGGTGACGGATTGGATGTGAGGGGTGAACGAGAGAGCAGAGTCGAGGATGACACGAAGGATTTGAGGAGGGATGATGTTACAAGACAAAGGCAGGACGTGGGTAAAGGAACATTTAACATGTATCACAAAATTATGAAACAATGCTACTATGAATACGAGAAAAATGGTTACTATCCCCTTGGTTAAGTAAGGTAAGATGCTCTCAATACCATTAGCCATAATATGCACTTTCATCTAATCTAAAGCTGCAAGAATTTTAATCAGTTAGAAATCACAGTGCAAGCTTCCAAAATTTCTGCCCAATAACTGTTTAGCTACCCTGAAATATGGGAGAAGGTGTAAAGCACATGAGTGACCGGGATAATTGAGAGATAGTTGTGGAAAACAAAGAAGAAGATTCTAGACTGTAAGCTTCTTAGGCACAGGGAACATGTCGACCAAATCTGTTGTATGGTACTCTCCCAAGTGCATAGTACAGTGTTCTTCACACAGTAAGCTCGAAAACACCATTGATGGATGGATAGGCATCCACAAGGCCTCCTGCCTCTCCTCCCCCAATCTGGTTTCAACCTACACTCTCTAGTCACCTCTGCCCCCTCACTTACCTAGCTTCCACTCAGCTCTCAACTGCTGCCATTTTCAGGCATCAGAAAAGTACCTTCGCACCAGGTTTTACATTATTCTTCTTCCTTTACATTCACTCTCACATTGCTCTCCACTTACATTCTTCAGCTACCACCTCTATGCATCTGAAGCAGCATTGTCTAGTGGAGAGCCCACACCCCTGGGTTCTGGGTTCTAATCCTAGCTCCACCACTTACTTACTTCCCTTCTCATCCGTAAAATGAGAATTAAATACCCGTTCTCCTATCCTCAGACTGTGAACCCCAGATGGGTCAGGGACCGGGTAAAGCAGGGAGGGAAGGCTACTATGTGCCAGGCACTCTACTAAACGCTGGGACGGATACAAGCAAATCAAGTTGGATACAGTCCCTGTCCCAGATCAGCGTGGCTCAGCGGAAAGAGCACTGGCTTAGGAGTCAGAGGTCATGGGTTCAAATCCCGGCTCCACCACTGTGTGACTGTGGGCAAGTCACTTAACTTCTCTGTGCCTCAATTACCTCATATGTAAAATGGGGATTAGGACTGTGAGCCCCACATGGGACAACCTGATCACCTTATATCCTCCACAGTGCTTAGAACAGTGCTTTGCACATAGTGAGTGCTTAACACCAAAATTATTATTATTATTATTATTATATGGGACTCACAATTTCAATCCCCATTTTACAGATGAGGCAACTGAGGCCCAGAGAATAATAATAATAATGATGACATTTATTAAGTACTTACTATGTCACAAAGCACTGTTCAAAGCGCTGGGGAGGTTACAAGGTGATCAGGTTGTCCCACAGGGGGCTCACAGTCTTCATCCCCATTTTACAGATGAGGTAACTGAGGCCCAGAGAAGTTAAGTGACTTGCCCAAAGTTACACAGCTGACAATTGGCGGAGCTGGAGTTTGAACCCATGACCTCTGACTCCAAAGCCCAGGCTCTTTCCATTGAGCCACGCTGAAGTGACTTACCCTAGGACACATAGCAGACAAGTGATGGAGCTGGGATTAGAACCCAGGACCTTCTGACTCCCAGGCGCAGGCTCTACCCACTAGGCCATGCTGCTTCTGCATGTTGGGGAAGCAGCGTGGCTCAGTGGAAAGAGCCAGGGCTTTGGAGTCAGAGGTCAGGGGTTCAAATCCCAGCTCCTCCAATTGTCAGCTGTGTGACTTTGGGCAAGTCACTTAACTTCTCTGGGCCTCAGTTACCTCATTTGTAAAATGGGGATTAAGATTGTGAGCCCCACATGGGACAACCTGATCACCTTGTATCCTCCCCAGCGCTTAGAACAGTGCTTTGCACATAGTAAGTGCTTAACAAATACCAAAATTATTATTATTATATGGGGCTCATAGTCTCAATCCCCATTTTACAGATGAGGCAACTGAGGCCCAGAGAAATGAAGTGACTCACCCTAGGGCACATAGCAGACAAGTGATGGAGATGGGATTAGAATCCAGGCCCAGGCTTTATCCACTATTCATTCATTCATTCAATTGTATTTATTGAGCATTTACTTTGTGCAGAGCACTGTACTACGTGCTTGAGAAGTACAAGTTGGCAACATATAGAGACAGTCCTTACCCAACAATGGGCTTACAATCTAGAAAGGCCATGCTGCTTCTGCATGTTGGGGAAGCAGCGTGGCTCAGTGGAAAGAGCACGAACTTTGGAGTCAGAGGTCAGGAGTTCAAATCCCAGCTCTGCCACTTGTCAGCTGTGCGACTTTGGGCAAGTCACTTAACTTCTCTGGGCCTCAGTTCCCTCACCTGTAAAATGGGGATTAAGACTGTGAGCCCCCTGTGGGACAACCTGATCGCCTTGTAACCTCCCCAGTGCTTAGAACAGTGCTTTGCACAGAGTAAGCGCTTAATAAATGCCATCATTATTATTATTATTATTATGTACAAACAGCCCCCCAGGGTTCCAGTCTCTGCTTCTGTCCCCTCACTTCATGGGCACTGCCCAGCAATGCTGAACTTGGGTCAGGGTTCAGTCTTGAACTTAGGTCCGCGCTTCAGCACTTCTTTTTGGAGATGTTAGATGGGGTAAGTGTAGACCTGATATGTGGCCAAGAGCTGCAACGGACCAGAATTGGAGGAGCATCCTATCTTCAAACCGCCCCCTTCCCCACGATGAAGAGTCCTGGCTCAGACATTTTACTAATAACAATAATAATAATAACAATAGCATTTATTAAGCACTTACATTGACTCAAGCACTATTCTAAAGGACTGGGGTAGGTACAAGTTTAGACGTAGTCCCTGTCCTACATGGGGCTCACGGTCTAAGTAGGAGGGAGAACAAACAGCGGCTCAGTGGAAGGATCCCGGGCTTTGGAGTCAGAGGTCAGGGGTTCAGATCCCAGCTCCTCCAATTATCAGCTGTGTGACTTTGGGCAAGTCACTTAACTTCTCTGGACCTCAGTTACCTCATCTGTAAAATGGTGATTAAGACTGTGAGCCCCCCGTGGGACAACCTGATCGCCTTGTAACCTCCCCAGCGCTTAGAACAGTGCTTTGCACATAGTAAGCACTTAATAAATACCATTATTATTATTAATAATAATAATAGTCAGTGAAAAATGAGAATGTGCCATTTGATTTTTTTTCCCTATGCAGATGCAGTCTGTGACAAGAGTATTTATACAATTTCCATCTTCTGAAGAAAAAGATCAACTCAAAGAGCTACCTGCTCTCTTCACTATCTTGTTTATTAGGCAATACTCAGCCTGAGTTGAATTCTATTCTTCAGGAGGCAGAAGCCTGAAATCAAAGGCTCCAGGGGTCACTTAGCCCATCCCCTTGTCTGGCCAAACTGCTTTTAAATAATCCAGAAACTATTCAACACTAAATCAGAAAATCAGTGACATTTACTGAGAGCTAGGGATTGTAGTAAGGGCACAAGGGAGTACAATAATAGCAAGCCACACAGACCCTGCCCTCAATCAAATTGGGGCGATTATTTACAGTTAGTGAAAGCTGGAAGAAAAATCATTATAAAGCAGGAAGCAGAACAAACACATCAGAATGAAATAGAGGAACAAATGAGAGACTTGGAACTGACTCTCCTAAGCAAAGTATTTGTTTAATACTTTAACTTGAAATGAATTTTTTCCCCTCTGGTAATTTAATATTTTTCAGATTTTTTTTTTCTTCTGCAGGGATTAAGGTATACTATTTCACCCGCACCTAGCCCAGCCCCTTGGTGAACACTTATGGCAAGGAAGAATGGCTACCCTGCTTTCAGTTAAGCAGAATTTCCAATTGCTTTCTAGTTTCATTTCCCTGTTGCTTTTCACATCTCTCTACAATTGTAGCGGAAAGATTCTCAGCATGGGAGACTGTTGCTTCTTTCCAGGTTTTCCGCTGATTTTCTCTGATGAAAAGCTGTTTGCACTCTGTGGTCTGGGGTTGGGTGTTTCAGGGTCATTAATTCATCAGGTTAGGACAAAGTGGGCCAGATATAGTTTTATCATATTGCTTCTGATTGAGCCACCCCACTCAGGGAAATAGTGTGTTCTTCCCATTCAAATATCTTGCATTGCCTTGCATGGGAGAGGGCTGGAAAGATCTGGAGTAATTGGGTTAACTTAATTCTAAGTATTAGCTCCACTGTTTCTGTTTCCACTTTATAATGCACGAGGGTATGGGGATAAAGATTAGGGTTGCATTAGGGAAACTTTATTTTGGACTCTGAGCCTCAAGGAGCCTGCAATTCTTCACCTCTCATTACAGCACCTTATTTGGAGAGAAGCAGCATGACACAGTGGAGAGATCATGGGTTTGGGAGTCAGAAGGTTGCGGGTTCTAATCCCAGCTCTGCCTCTTGTTTGCTGTGTGAACATGAGCAAGTCACTTCATTTCTCTGTGCCTCAGCTCACCTGTAAAATGGGTATTGAGGTTGAGAGCCCCACATGGGACAGGGACTGTGTCCACCTTCATTTGCTTGTATCCACCCCAGTGCTTAGTACAGTGCCTGGCACAAAGTAAGCACGTAATAAACACCATCATTGTTATTATTATTACTATTATTAATTTAGTTTTTATTTCCGGGTATGTGTCTGCCAACTCATTGAACTCTCTCAAGCACTTAGTACAGTGCTCTGCACATAGTAAGTGCACAATAAATGTGTTTGATTGATTTTGTACTTTATTGTTTCATCATTCCTGATGTGTCTGTTTCCAGTTCCTCCTTCCCACTTTTACTCTTAGAAGGTGAAATCTCTGAGGGACAGGGTCTGTGTCTAACTCCTACCTTTGTATTCTCTCCCATTACTTAGTTCAGTGTTCTGCAGAAAATAAGTGCTTAACAAACACTATTACTACTACTACTATTACTTTTCTTCCCTACGTCTTCCTTCTCTTCCTCCTCCTGATAATAATGATGGCATTTGTTAAGCACTTACTATGTGCAAAGCGCTGTTCTAAGTGCTGGGGGGATACAAGGTGATCAGGTTGTCCTACCTGGGGATCACAATCTTAATCCCCATTTTACAGATGAGGTAACTGAGGCACAGATAAGTGATTTGCCCGAAGTCACACAGCTGATAAGTGGCAGAGCCGGGATTGGAACCCATGACCTCTGACTCCCAAGCCCAGTGCTCTTTCCACTGAGCCACGCTGCTTCTCTCCCTGATCTTTCTTCTTCTTCAGTCCTGCTAATCCCCATATCCTTGTCCTTCCTCCAGCCCTCCCCCGTTCTCTCTACCTCCTCTTCCTCTAAATGAGGAAACATGTTGACCCAATCCTCTCTCTGCTCTTGGAGAACCTTCAACAGAAAATAAATCCATTAAAGAAAGAGGGAACTGGGAAGATAGAAACAACAAACATTGGATAAGCAAGTTCTTTAGTTACTATTTATACTGCACATGCAAAATGAGTTTCTGGCCACAAAACAAATTCATTCGAATTTTCCTTCCAATCATTTTTGGCTGGTGGTATATTTGAGAAGCTCCAATCCTGCAGTAGGGAAATATTATTGGCGGGCTTCTGCAAGGATGGACTTCAGGAAAAAGTTAAACTATGAGTCCCTCCAAAAGATTAATTTACATTGACAAGCATCGACACCAGAGGGTTAACTGTCTGGTTGCATTCCAAGCCCTGGGTATCTATCTAATTGGCTTCTGTTAACTAATGAAGTCAGTGGTAATGCTAAGCCTCATCATGTTGCTGACTTGGACACTTTTCAAACAAGAACATGATGGACTTGGCTAGAAATGTCCTACTTTTCCAAAAACAATAATCAAACTAGAATTAGACCAGGCCAGGGAATATTGATCCCATTTGTGACTCTGAACTTATTTGCAGTTCATTGATAACTGTTCATTTATGCAGAAGTTCATTTTTCAGTTTATAAAATGGAGTTTAACACCTGAGATACATTGATCAGGGACTCTGCTCCCGAACCACATTTTTTTGTTTACATATGCCGGTTCTCAACATCACCAGATAGTGTTGTTTGAACTGTTCTTCGAGGCACCACTACTTAAAGAAGCTGAATACCGTACTAAAATGATGGGGCGTTATCAGAGCCTGAATATTTTGGGGTGACTGATTGGCAGGGGTGAGACAATGAAATACCAAATCTTTCCAACTTGAAGGTTAATGAAGCCGACCTTCCATGAATCACTGGGACCCATTTCAGAAGATACATCCATTTCCTTGAATAGGTTCACCAGTGTCCCCTTTAAACCACACCCAACATCAACTTTCAGGACAACATTGCCAACAACGAGGTCCTTTTAATTGCCGTCTGTCAGCTTACCAGCACTGAGGCAGTGCTTAGAATGCCCAGTTTTGCTTGGTAGTGATTATGAGAGGAGAATGAACAATATCCAGTTACGCAAATCACTTCTGTTCAGTGAACTATTGGGATACATAATAACAATAATAATAACAGCAACAATAATGATAGTAGCTATTAAGTGCTTACTCTGTGCCAAACAGGGTAATAAGTCCTGGGTAAGTACAGTGAAAAGAGCACGGGCTTGGGACTCCTCAGTTACCTCATCTGTAAAATGAGGATTAAGACTGTGAGCCCCATGTGGAACCACCTAATTACCTTGTATCTACCCCAGTGCTTAGAACAGTGCTTGGCACATAGTAAAAGTGCTAAACAAATTGGGACTGTCTCTATGTGTTGCCAACTTGTACTTCCCAAGCGCTTAGTACAGTGCTCTGCACACAGTAAGTGCTCAATAAATACGATTGATTGATTGATTGATCATTATAACTAGGGCAGACAAAAGCCCTGTCCCACATGTGGCTCCCAGTCTAAAGATAAAGGAGAGCAGGTTCTTTATGCCAATTTTTACCGATGAGGGACTTGAAGCACGGAGAAGTTCAAGGCCCCACACAGCAGGCAAGTGGCAGATTTGGGATCAGAAGCCAAGTCTCCTGAGTCTCTGGCCTGAGCTCTTACCACTGGAAAACAGGATAAATATTTCAAGGACAGTATTCAGCACAATCTCAAGAAGGGAAATGTAGTAGAGCACTTTGATAAGCAGAACAGCCTGGTGGACAGCATTTGGAAAGGGAGATGGTTTCTCTCAGAGAAGGCTTTATGAAGATGGGGATACCAAGGTGCAGGCCAGAGGCTAGAAGATAGATAATAATAATAATAATGATAATAATTTTGGTATTTGTTAAGCGCTTACTATGTGCCAAGCACTGGGAGAAATACAAGGTAAACAGGTTGTCCCACATGGGCTCACAGTCTTAATCCCCAATTCCAGATGAGGGAACTGAGGCCCAGAGAAGTTAAGTGACTTGCCCAAAGTTACACAGCTGACAAGTGGTGGATGGGATTCGAACCCATGACCTCTGACACGCAAGCCCAGGCTCTTTCCTCTGAGCCATGCTGGTTCAGTACAGTAAGGAAGGCTCTTTATGTGTCCACAATTCCAATTGGGTCCTTTGAGTGGAATTTCTCATCTTCTTCCTTGAATGGATTGGTTAGTAGAACACATCGAGTCTTTCCTAAGATCTTGCCTATTGGGAATAGGGGAGCAACATGGCCTACTGGAAGGAGCACGTGCCTGGGAGTATAACAATTTAGGTTCTAATACCGGCTGTGTTACTGGCCTGCTGCTGTGTGCTCTTGAGCAAGTCACTTAGCTTTTCTCTGCCTCAATTTCTTTATCTGTAAAATGGGGGTAGGATATCTGTTCTCTCTTTCCTTTAGGCTGTAAGCCTCATATTCATTCATTCATTCATTTAATTGTAATTATTGAGCACTTACTGTGTGCAGAACACTGTACTAGGTGCTTGGAAAGTACAATTCGGCAACAGATAGAGACAATCCTTACCCAACAGTGGGCTCACATATGGGGCAGGGGCTGTGTCCGTCCTGATTTTCTTGTTCCTATCTTAGCACTTAGTACATTGCTTGGCACACAGTAAGCACTTAACAAGTACCACAATTATTATTACTATGTGTCTCATTATTTCACTGAACATTAGCTGTTTGGATAATTTGCTATTATTCATTCTCCTCCTGCATCTCTCTCCTATTCAGGCTTGTGAGCCCAGTGAGGGATAGGAACTCTGTCCAACCTGATTATCTTGTATCGACCCCAATCCTTACTAAAGTATTGAGTATTTTGTAAGCACTTAAATACCATTCATTCATTCAATCATATTCATTGAGCACTTACTGTGTGCAGAGCACTGTAATAAGTTCTTGGAAAGTACAATACAGAAATGAAGAGAGAAAATCCCGGCCCACAGCGGGCTTACAATTATTATTAGTCTATTAGGGTGGCCTTAATATGACAGTGGCTTCCTCCTGAACAGGTCAAAATTACCAAGGAGTTTGGTGACACGGTATTGGAGACCTGCCAATCCACAGTTTACCCAGCAAGACCTGTGGGCACTTGCAGCAAAGTTGTGAGCTAGACTGGGTAATTAGTATTTCTATGTGGGTTGGGTGAATTGGGTCCAGGTATGTTCTACTGCAGAATCTGACAGTAGCCACTGCTGCTTCCAAGGCAGTGTGGCTCATTCATTCATTCATTCAATCGTATTTATTGAGCTCTTACTGTGTGCAGAGCACTGTACTAAGCACTTGGGAAGTACAAGTTGGCAACCTGTAGAGACGGTCCCTACCCAACAATGGGCTCAAAGTCTCTAAGGGGGAGACAGACAACAAAACAAAACATGTGGACAGGTGTCAAGTCATCAGAATAAATAGAAATAAAGCTAGATGCACATCATTAACAAAATAAATAGAATAGTAAATATGTACAAGTAAAATAAATAGAGTAATAAATCTGTACAAACATACATACAGGTGCTGTGGGGAGGGGAAGGAGGTAGGGCGGGGGGATGGGGAGGAGGAGAAGAAAAAGGGGGCTCATGAATGAATGAAGTACCCACTGGTGTGGGGATACACAAGAGGCAGAGAGGTCAGCAAGGAGGCTTATACAGTAATCAAGGCCAGATAGGATAAATGCTTGTATTAATGTGGTAACAGTTTGGATGGGGAGAGAAGGGAGGATTATTCATTCACTCATTCATTCAATTGTATTTATTGAGCACTTACTGTGTGCAGAACACTGTACTAAGCGCTTGAGAAGTACAAGTTGGCAACATATAGAGACGATCCCTACCCAACAGCGGGCTCACATTCTAGAAGGGGGAGACAGAGAACAAAACAAAACATATTAACAAAATAAAATAAATAGAATAAATATGTACAAATAAATAAACAGAGTGTGAATAGAGTGGAAAGAGCACAGGCTTGAGAGTCAGATATCATGGGTTCAAATTCCAACTCCGCTGGCTGACTTTAGGCAAATCACTTAACTTCTCTGTGCCTCAGTTACCTCATCTGTAAAATTGCAATTAAGATTGTGAGCCCCACATGGGACAACCTGATCACCTTGTATCCTCCCCAGAGCTTAGAACAGTGTTTTGCACATAGTAAGCTCTTAACAAATACCAAAATTATTATTATTATTATTACTGCTGGCAGTAGGACTCCCAAGGTGTACCATGGATAGGTCATGGATGGTCTACCTCAAGGTAGCCCTGGATTTCACCCCCTTGCTCCCCCTTTTAGACTGTGAGCCCACTGTTAGGTAGGGACCGTGTCTATATGTTGCCAACTTGTACTTCCCAAGCACTTAGTACAGTGTTCTGCACACAGTAAGCGCTCAATAAATATGATTGATTGATTGATTAATAACCCCACCCTGTCCCCTCAGCCTCAACTTGCACACTTTACCCTAAGGGATTGCCACTCTACCGGATCTGATGTAGAGTCATGCACAGTGAGCTCCATAGGAGAAAGACCTACATCCTATCTCAGAACCTTGTATCTACCCTAGCTCTTAATATAATAAGTGCTTAATAAATGCCATTATTACCATTTGCTATTATTATTGTTGTTATTACTATATCCACTATTAATCAGGCCCATCCTGTGAATAGCTGTAGAAAAGTTGAAAAGCAACATGGCTCGGGGGAAAGAGCACGGGCTTTGGAGTCCGAGGTCATGGGTTCAAATCCCAACTCTGCCAATTAGCTGTGTGACTTTGGGCAAGTCACTTAACTTCTCTCAGTTCCCTCATCTGTAAAATGGGGACTAAGACTGTGAGCCCCCCTGTGGGACAACCTGATCACCTTGTAACCTCACCAGTGCTTAGAACAGTGCTTTGCACATAGTAAGTGCTTAATAAATGCCATCATCATCATTATTATTATTATTATTAAAAGTTGTAGGCTGAAGCAGAAAAGCAAAGAATAGCAATAGAGAATCCTATTACAGCTCCCCAGACTAGACCCAGGAAAGGACTGCACCAGAGGGCATCTAGAAGGAAGGTGGCTTTCATTACTTATTAGTCCCCAGTCTAACTCTTGGAGGAGAAAATCTGATTAAATCAATGAATAATTTCTAAATTTGGTAAATATGCCTAATGAAACCCAGTGCGAGTATATTACCTAATGTGTTGAATGGAATTCAGAGAAGCAATAATATTTCTAGAATAAATGTTTCCCCCTATGCAATTTGATATTCATTACAGTTCAGCAGGAAGCTGATGAGGTATGGTTTCTGAAATGGATAGCCTAACCTGATGGCTGTTCGTTTTTTTTTAACGTGTAGAATTCTTTAAAGATTTCATAGTTACTAGCGTAAATCCAGTCTGAATTTTAATCGAGAAAAAAAAAAACTGTTCAATTCCACAAAGTTTAGCTTGTAGTCATGGATTAAACCAAATCTTTTCTCAAATAAGGAGCAATGCTGTTTAGGTGTGCAAGTGTGATCTCTTCTGATTTTTTCAAGCAGATAAATTAGTAGGTTGTTCTTTTAATCGACATATTATTCTAGAGAAGCAGCGTGGCTTAGTGGAAAGAGCACGGGCTTGGGAGTCAGAGGTTATGGGTTCTAATTCCGGCTCTGCCACTTGTCAGCTGTGTGACTTTGGGCAAGTCACTTAACTTCTCTGTGCCTCAGCTATCTCATCTGTAAAATGGGGATGAAGACTGTGAGCACCACGGGGGACAACCTGATAACTTTATATCTACCCCAGTGCTTAGACCATCTCTATATGTTGCCAATTTGTACTTTCCAAGCACTTAGTACAGTGCTCTGCACACGGTAAGCCCTCTATAAATACAACTGAATGAATGAATGAATCTACTGACTTTACAAAATCATTTGATACCGGCAATGGATGAGGTTTTAGCTGTCCAAAATCCTTATTATGATGATGATATAAGTGCTTATTATGTGTCAAATACTGTACTAAGCTCAGGGGGAGGCACAAGCTATCCAGATTGGACAAAGTCCCTGTCCCACATGGGGCTCAGAATCTAATCCCCATTTTCCTGATGAGGTAACTGAGGCACAGACAAAGTGATTTCCCAAGGTCACACAGCAGATATCATGGAGCCAGGACTAGAACCCAGATCCTTCTAATTCACAGGCCCTTGCTCTATCCACTAGGCCAGACTACTTCCTTTGGCTTCTTAAGGCAATTGACTCAGAACTGAAGGAGCCATTTGATCTTATCACTATCTGAATAAAGCAAGATGGTGGTAGGTCGATAGCTGGAGTCAAAAAATGCTTCTGATTTAAAAGGAATCTTTTGCAACTCAACATTTTATGAGTTGCATCAAAAGTCTTAGCAACAGTTATCCAGGTGCTTTTAATGCAAGGGGACACGAACACAATAGCTAAGACAGCAGGTCCAGTAAGTAGCAAATGCAGGAGCACAATAAGCTTCTAAATTTTTGAGGAGCAGTGTAACCTAATGGGAAGATGGGGGAGTTGGGAGTTCATTCATTCATTCATTCAATTGTATTTATTGAGCGCTTACTGTGTGCAGAGCACTGTACTAAGCACTTGGAAAGTACAATTCGGCAACAGATAGAGATAATCCCTACCCAACAACGGGCTCACAGTCTAGAAGTGGGAGACAGACAACAAAACAAAACAAGTAGACAGGCATCACTAACATCAAAATGGTCAGTCAGAGATGGGAAGTTCGACCTCTACTTTGGATTCTTCAAACACAAAGGACCAGTGCAAACACTAACTCCGGCTAATTTCCTTGACGGCCTTCTCAACTGGTGTGCCCAGTGAGTTTCCAATTAGTTTCCAGTCATTCAAAACTTCTTCAACTTTTGAAATAAACCGTTCCCCCTCAGAGGCGATGGTGAAGTCCTTGATATCAAACACCTCGGACTTGGGCTCACTGTCGGCCACCATGTTGGTTGCCTGCTGTAACCATGGGAGTCACTTAACACATCTCTGGCTGTTTCCTCATCTATAAAATGGGGTGAAATCCCTGTTCTCACTCCACCTTAGAATGTGAGCCTCATGTTGGACAGGGCCTCTGTCTATAGACATCTGTGTTTGTAGCCACCACAGTGCTCATTCAGTGTTTGGTCACAGTAAGTGCTTAACATACCACAGTCATTGCTATCACTATGTGTTCACAATGTCGAATATCAGGCTATTCAGCCACATGCACACTCATGGTTAGGATTTCACTGTCAGGAGTACCACTTGTGAAAGTGAAGGACAACTATGCCTAGTTTAGATACTTAAGCATCCGGTTGCCAGGCTTGTTTTCCTTACATTGTTTTCCATCTCTGTAACATGAGATCCAGTTATTCCTTGACAGCATCGAGCAGAAGGTCCTGGACAACTGCTTTTTATCACTCAATCAGCTCATTTCCTCCAACTCATCCATTCGTCTCCCACCCAACCCCAGGTCTCACTCTTCATTTCTCACAAGCTAACCTCCACATTGTGTCTTCTTCTCATCTCTTCTGTTGCTAACCTCTTACTCACATACCTCCCACTGTCTAGAACTCCCTCCCACTTCAAATTCCCATATCCCTTCTGAAATAGAAAGTGTGTCTCCTTAAAGGCAGGGTTCTGGAGCTTCTACTGTTTGTGGAGTAGGGCAACTCACTTAGCTTCTCTGGGCCTCATTACCTCATCTGTAAAATGGAGATTAAGACACTGAGGCCTTTAAGGGTGGGCTCAGCCCCTCCCATACCCTCTGCTCCTCTGCCGCTAACCTCCTCACTGTACCTCATTCTCACCTGTCCCACCATCGACCCCCGGCCCACGTCCTCCCCCTGGCCTGGAATGCCCTCCCTCCACACATCCGCCAAGCTAGCTCTCTTCTTCCCTTCAAAGCCCTACTGAGCGCTCACCTCCTCCACGAGGCCTTCCCACACTGAGTCCCCTTTCTCCTTTCCTCCTCCCCATCCCCCTCACCTCCTTCCCCTCCCCACAGCACCTGTATATATGTTTGTACAGATTTATTACTCTATTTATTTTACTTGTACATATTCACTGTTCTATTTGTTTTGTTAATGATGTGCATCTAGCTTTATTTCTATTTATTCTGATGACTTGACACCTGTCCACATGTTTTGTTGTCTGTCTCCCCCTTCTAGACTGTGAGCCTGTTGTTGGGTAGGGACCATCTCTATATGTCGCCAACTTGTACTTCCCAAGTGCTTAGTACAGTGCTCTGCACACAGTAAGCACTCAATAAATACGATTGAATGAATGAATAAGGGACAGGGACTGTGTTCAACCTGATTAACTTGTATCTACTCCAGTGCTTAGAACATGCTTGCCACATGTAAGCACTTAAGTACCATTATTATTATTATCATTGTTATTATTACTGTTATTATTATTATTATTGGTCCCTAAGGAGTCAGAAGAGGGGAATGTTGTGTGAAAAATCAAGTTTTTAGCAAACTGATCCAGGTGGCAAAGTAAATAATTGACTAGAAAGGGGAGAAAAAGGAGACAGAAGTCAGCAAGGAGGATTTTGCAGTTGGTCGAGTTGGGATGCGGGAAGTGCCTGGATCAGAACGGTGGTAGTCGGAAGCAATAATGCTTTTAATTTTGTGAAATTTAATTAGATGTCAAGATGATCCTTGCTAGAACAAAAACATTGTTTCACCTGAGCCCTCTTGACAGGGGGACATCAGAGAGAATGATTGAAGGTGGCAGTAGTCATCTCCACCCAGCAACAACAAATCCAGCAATAATTTAAAGGGGAATTTGAAAACCAGATCATCATCTATAGCTCATGGGCAGTCAATGTAGAGTGATCAACTATTCTGATCGGTTTATAGTTAGGCTGCTCTATTGGAAGTTTCTGGTAATGGTTCTTGAGAAACGGACATCCGCCCCATCGGACACCAAACGCGAGGGTGTGTTTGATGCTGGGATTTGGTCTTCATAATTCAGTATGGCAGAGCCCCAGTGTAATTGGCTGGACTACTGCTGAATGAATATGCTGGTCAGGAATTCATCATTTAATTTACCCAACCAATGAACAGCCATTGCCAAGGGGCACCAGTGTCTCTTGCTTTTCCTCTCATCTCATCCCCAGCCAGCCAATAACCCTAAACACAATCAGTTTTGCATCATGACTGTAATTAAAATGAGCATCTGAACTCCAAATTGAAAATTTGAACTCCAAATTGAAAAAAAAAATTCCTCACGTCTTGGGCTGATTGGTAGTGGACCGGGTAATAGAGAATAAAACTGAGCAGATGAAAGTAGTCCATGGGAAGAAGTCATATTTTACCATTTAGGACTTCACATCTTAGATGGAAGGCAGCCTGATGAGATATTAGGAGATAATAATCTAGACACATGGCCTAATATCGAAGATGGAAGTCTGCTTGATGAAGGATTTTTTCTCTCCTTAATGCTGACTTATTGCGAGGACGGTCCCCCTGTGATGCTCTGCAAGATGTTGCCAAATGCACTGACTTTTGAAATATCATTTATAAATAAAAGTTTGACCTTCACATTCCTGGAACTTTTATCAGGCTAAATCAAAGAAAATAGCAATTTAAGAAAGGGCATACACTGGGGGATGTCAGACTATGTCCGTGATGTGTTCAGAACTCTGAGAAACACTACTCAGGATGCAGAAGATTTGAATTATCTTAAAGAGCAGGAAATAAAAAGAAATAACAAAGCACTTATTCTAACCCCATCTCCAACGGGATTCTTAAAGGCAACTGTACTATTTTGAAAAATATTTTAATTGATTTAAGTAGGAATATCAATTGCCATCATCATCTTTATCATGAGCAGTGTATGCTTACCATATCAAAGCCAAGGGAATTTTCTAGTCTTGCTTTCTTTTTTTCATCAAAATCTCTGCAATTGGTCAAATTTCCTCATTATGTATCTCCGGTATTTCCTTTACCCTAGCTGAAGATTTTTATGGCTAGATTTCACCAGGTTGTTCTTTTCAGCCTCTTACCTTCAAGGACAGCTAAATGGGTAATCTTTTGGGTTTCTATTTGATTGAAGACTAGTCCAGATCTGAAATTTTATGACCTTGTGGGTGATTGATACAGATCCTCTGTCCTCATCCTCAGGCTATTCAAAATCGCATCTCTTTTTGGGGATTCAGCCATACAATCCCTCCCCTCCCTGAATTCACAGGAGCCCAGGAACACAGGCCTGGAGGTGGAAAGACAGAGTCTATGCATAAGTCCTTCCATGATAACATCCCCCCTCCTGTCTAATCACTGTCTTTGAGAAGCTGTCTCTCCTCCTCGAGCAGCATTTGGGCTCAGGAGACATGGGAGTTCTAATTCTGGCTCCACCACTGCCCTACTGTGTGATTTTGGACAAGTCGCTCAACGTCTCTGTGTCTCAGTTTCCACATCTATAGAATGGAGATTTAAAACCTATTCTCCCTTCCCTTAAACTGCGAGCCACACGAGGGGTAGACTATGTCTCATCTGTCTGTGTTATATTTATCCAGTGCTTAGCCCATCGCTTGGCTCATAGTAAGCTCTTAAATATATATTTTAATATATTTTGTATATATTGTATATATTTGTACATACTTATTACTATATTTTATTTGTACATATTTACTATATTTATTTTATTAATGGTTTATCTATAGCTATAATTCTATTTATTCTGATGGTATTGGCACCTATCTACTTGTTCTGTTTTTTTGTCTGTCTCCCCCTGTCTAGACTGTGAGCCTGTTGTTGGATTGGGACTGTCCTCTATATGTTGCCGATTTATACTTCCCAAGCGCCTAGTACAGTGCTCTGCATACAGTAAGCACTCCATAAATATGATTGAATGAATGAATGAAATACCACAGTTATTATTTCCTTCATCTTCTCTCCCTTTTCTTTTCCACTGCCTGAGGCAAGAGGCTGGAGCAGCTGATTCTCTTAGTCTTTGATTCTATGAATTAAATTAAGCCTAAAACTGAATATAAATGCAATCTTTGCATCTAATATTCCACATCCAAGGACAGAGAGGAGAGAGCTAAGGGTCACAAAGTTAATTTCTCAAGTCTCTGCTGCCTTACCCATAAGACAACTTGTATAAATGGTCCTATAAAATGAGGATGTAGTTCAATTCAGACACAAATGAATGGGCAATCAAAGGAACAAGGAGAATCTGCCCAAATGCTGAGATGAAAAAGGCAGGTGCTCCGAGTTTGATGATGCTGAGCTGAACTGTGATAAAAACATGCTCCTAAGTGATATTTCCCAGAGAGTGCCAGGCAAGGAGAAAAAATTATTCTTTCTTGTAAATTCTGTATTAGGTCCTTATGACAGTACTGGATCCATTTTTGGTTATTGAACTTATAAAGGGGGCAAAAACTGAAGAGAATCTGAAAAATGTTGACAAAATAAAGAGAATGAAAAATAGTCCCAACTAAGGAGTAACTTTCACACCATTCTGCCAAGCATCCCTGTTTAGCCATTATTGGAGACAGGATTCTAGATCAGTTGGACCGTAGATTATGCCTAATGAGACAATGCCAGTGTTTCGTGCTTCTAGTATTAGCTTCAAGGGTATGAGGACTTTTATAAAGGGTGCTAACCATACATTCTCCATGCTCATTAAGGACCGAATGAGAGGAAAATATTGGATTATTGAAAGGCTGGTGAGATAGAAACAGTAAACAGCCCACTAACAAAGGAAACGTCCTTCTTTAGACACCAAGGTCATTGTGAACCACTGACAAAGCAAGTCAGTCTTCCCTGAATCCAAGTCTGGACACAGCTACAATTTGTTATGTCCATTGAGTGCCTTCTGGCTGCTCAACTCTGAACTATGTGCTTGGAAAAGTGCAATCAGGAAATAGATATGGTCCCTGTGCACAGGTGAACCTGGGCACCCATCATCTCAAGGGCAAAACGCTATCCATGACTTCTGACATTGTGAGACTTCTCACATCGTTACCACTCTGCTCCAAGCGCTGGTCATATAGGTTCACAATTGCAATAACCTCCTCAATTCAAGCTTCTTTTCCCCTCAGCCCATACATCACACCTATGCACAAAGCATCTTCTTATGACATCTCTCCACTCCTCCAAAACTTCCAATGGTTACCCTTCTCCTTCTGCATTAAACAGAGACTCCATATCACTCCTGGGTTTGAATCTTGGCTCTGCCACTTGTCTGCTTCGTGATCGTTGGCAAGTCACTTAACTTCTCTGGCCCTCAGTTCCCTCATCTGCAAAATGGGGATTCAATACCTGTTCTCCCTCCTAGATTGTGAGCACCATTTGGAACCTGATTATTTTATATCTGCCCCAGCATTTAGTACAGTGCATGGTACATAGGAAGCACTTTCAAATACTGCTATTATATTTATTGCTTAGCATAGTCTTCTGCACACACTAAGTACTAAATACATGACACTGATGCATTGTCTTCAAGGCTCTCAGCCTGCTCTGTATCTTACATATCTGCTTTCTTCACCAATTCTTCCCTAGCTCATCTTCAACCTGTACCTCACTCTGAACAATCTCACCTTCACCCACTTTGCTCATGATGTTTCATTCATTCATTCAATCATATTTATTGAGTGCTTAATGTGTGCAAAACACTGTACTAAGCACTTGTGAAGTACAAGTTGGCAACATATAGCGACAATCCCTACCCAACAACTGGCTCACAGTTCACCTGCCTGGACCTCCTTCCTCATCCACAAACCTGCCAGATTACAGCTTTCCCTATCTTTAAAGTCCTCCTGAAAGTTCACTTCCTCCAGAAAGTCTTCCCTAATTAATTCACAACACTCCAGTCATGTCACAATCATCACTCACACTTAGTACCTGTATGCTTTATGCATTGATGGATATATGCATGTTTTTATTTATTGATACCTCATTAAAATATTTTCATGTGTATTCAATTATTTGCTCCCAGATGTGATCTAGGTTTGCCTGTATTACCTCATGCTTTATACTTGTTCTTTCGCTAGCTGTAGCTCCTTTTTTTCTTGCTCCCCCATTAGGTTGTAAGATCCCTAAGGGCAGGAAACATGCTACTCTTGTGTTTCTGAAGTACTTAATACACTCAATAAACACTGAAGAAGTGCCACTGATGAATAGGACGCAGGAATGAGTTCTTTTATAATACTCAGCATTGTGGGCAGTGGAAATAATCTTTAATTTAGCAGACTGGACAGAACAACCTTCTGCTTGTCAGGGTGAGAAAGGACAGAAGGGCCTTTCCAGAGAGGTTGCAAAGCCCCTGACTTACGGAAGAATAGGATCTCCTCTCTGGACTGCCTTTCTTTGCTATGATTCTGTTGGGAATGAGAGGGTTTGACCAAATGACCTCTCTCCATCCCTTGCGGGACTTGAAATCTAGGAGGGTTCTATGGTTTCAGAAATAGTCAACCAATCAATAGTATTTCTTGAACTGGAACTGGGTGCCAAATTGAAGACACAGCTCCTGCCCTCAAGGGGCTTCCAATCATCATCATCAATCATATTTATTGAGCGCTTTCTGTGTGCAGAGCACTGTACTAAGCACTTGGGAAGTACAAGTTGGAAAATGCCCACTTTCTCCTTTAGAGTTTTAAGGTACTGCCTACTCATATTATCATGAGCCTATTGTTGGGTGGGGACCGTCTCTATATGTTGCCAACTTGTACTTCCCAAATGCTTAGTACAGTGCTCTGCATACAGTAAGCACTCAATAAATATGACAATGAATTTGTTAGGCCCTTATTTTGTGCCAGACACAGTAATAAGCACTGGGGTAGATAATAGATAACTTGATTGGACACAATCAATCATATTTTTTGAGCACTTACTGTGTGCAGAGCACAGTACTAAGCACTTGGGAGAGTACAACACAACAATATAACAGAGCTGGTAGACACATTCCCTGCCTACAGTGAGTTTACAGTCTACAAGGCTGAGCTCCCTATCCCATCTAAGGCTCGCAGTCTTAATCCCCATTTTACAGATGAGGTAACTGAGGCACAAAGAAGTTAAGTGACTTGCCCAAAGTCACTCAGAAGACAAGCATCAGAGCCAGGACTAGAACCCAGGACCTCTGACTCCCAAGGCCCTGATCTTTTCACTAGTACATGCTACTCCTCAGCTGAAGTTTCTGCTTTTCCCGGAGCAGAAGGGTTCATGGACCTACTCAAGATTTTTCAGTAACATTAGGGCACTGGAGCAAGGGAAGCAAACCCCTTCTCCTAATGACAGCTGATGCTTTCTACCGTTGAATGAAGCAGTGTGGCTCAGTGGAAAGAGCATGGGCTTGGGAGTCAGAGGTCATGGGTTCTAATCCCAGCTTCACCACTTGTCAGCTGTGTGACTTTGGGCAAGTCACTTAACTTCTCTGAGCCTCAGTTACCTCATCTGTAAAATGGGGATTAAGACTGTGAGCCCCACATGGGACAACCTGATCACCTTGTATCCCCCCAACGTTTAGACCAGTGCTTTGCACATAGTAAGCACTTAACAAATGCCATCGTTATTAATAGACATCAGCTTTGTTCAGTACTCCTGCAATCAGAGCCCAGCTCTGCACCCTAATCAAATTGCACTCAATCCACAAGTCATGATTGATAACTGCTTCTGACAGAGGAAGGGAGGTGATGGAGGATGTTTCTGAAATGACTGAATCTTGGTCACACAATAAGTGCAACGGCCCAATGGAGAAGGAGTTTGGCCTGATGGAAGGAGCATAGGACTGCGAGTCAGGAGGCCTGAACTCCACACTTGCTTGCTGTGTGACCCTGGCCAAGTCACTCTACTTCTCAGCATCTCCTTTCTTTATCTGTAAAAATGGGGATTAAATACCTATCCTTTCTCCCTCTTTAAACCATGAACTCCAATCTGGGACAGTGGTCAGCTTGGGAGCATAGTACTTAGCACATAATAAACACTTTAAAAAATACCACTTATTCTAAATACTTCCAAACTGCTTCCTTGGATAATTGTGGGACCTGAGTCTTTGATGTTATCTCTACTGAAGACACCTTCTGAGCCAATTCCAATCATATTAGCATGACCATTTTCTCGCCCAGGCTACATTTCCTGAAGTTGACTTTCCATGCTTCCCTTATTCAGACACCATTTTGCTGCCTGGTTCAGTTTGAACACTGAGTGACCGTCAGCTGCAGTTTTCTCAGAGGACAGATTTTCCCCAAAGGAGGAATTTCTGTGGCCAAAGGGTAGGGCTCACGAAAACCCCGTTCCTTCTCCCATCTCCACTGGCCATTCAATCTTTTGCTGAATCCCCACAAACACCACAGACAGAAGTATTCCTTCAACTACTCACTCCTCAAAATCCTCCAGTGGCTTCCCACCCACCTCCGCATTAAACAGAAACTCATCACTATTGGTTTAAAAGCATTCAATCACCTTACGCTCTCCTACCTCACCTTGCTACACTCCTAGTATAATATCCCAGTGCTCTGCACACAGTACTAAGTCAGTCAATCGTGTTTATTGAGCACTTACTGTGTGCAGAGCACTGTACTAAGTGCTTGTGGGTGAGAACTGCATCTGTGGGTGAGAACTGCATCTTGCAATGACGGGCTAGGTTTGGACCCGTCTTGTCCCTTCTAGACTGTGATCCTGTTGTTGGGTGGGGACCATCTCTATTTGCCGATTTGTACTTCTCAAGCACTTAATACAGTGCTCTGCACACAGTAAGCGCTCAATACAATTGAATGAATGAAAGAATGAATATAATGCAGACTTCATGCTTCGCTCTTCTAATGCTAATCTTCTCACTATACCTCGATCTCGTCTATCTCAAGTTGACCTCTCATCCATGTCCTGCCTCTGGCCCGGAACGCCCTCCCCTCCTCATATCTGACAGGCAATTACTCTTACCCACTCCTCCATATCCTCCAAGAGGCTTTCCTTGACTAAGCTTTCCTTTTCTCTTCTCCCACTCCCTTCTTCATTGCCCTGACTTTATCCCTTTGTTCATCACTTCTCCTACCTCCACAGCACTTATGTACATATCTGTAATTTATTTATTTACATTGGTGTCTGTCTCCCCCTCTAGACTGTAGGCTCTCTCTGGGCAGGTAATGAATCTTGTATTCTTATACTGTACTCTCCAAGGGGTTTAGTACAATGCTCTGCACATAGTAAGCACTCAGTAAATACAATTGACTGACTTCACAGATCAGGAGAGAGTGGTGTTCCCCTAAGTCAGGAGTATGTTCTTTCCAAACCATGGTACAAAGTTGATCTTTTTTTTTGGTCAAAATTGAAAATAAATCATTAAATCCTCCAGATAATAGATTTCAACATGAGAATGGCTCTTTTATTTCTACCACTTGATTCCCACATACCCTGCTATGCTTCAAAATGTCATCTTTTTTTTTTCTTTTGCTTACTGCTGGTCTAGGAATTACTGTAACCCGAAGAGTAGAATGTGGAGCTATAAAAGCATTACCTCTAAGTGTGATTTCAGCAGCAAACAGATATGATTCTGCGAGTAATCTATGTATACAAAAAGTAAAGCACTCAATACATTTAAAGCTCTTACATCAAGGAAATAGTTTCACAACGAAGTAGAGCCAGTGGGCTGGCTTTTTCTATATGAGATGTCTGAATTACATTGACAATCTAATAATGCGCCTGAGTAGCTAAAGGCTGATCTAGGCTTGCAGGAGACAGTAATGTTGCTGAGACGTTTTATAACATTAAAGGCATCATGGAGATAAATGAAACTAATATAGTTTGAAAATTATCATCTCTTTTTTTTAGAGGAGCTTAAATATATATTATTACCTATCCATATTGTGTATGCAGTCCCAAGCCATGTAACACCCATTTACGTCAATAACCTCCTCGGAGGGAGGGCATATTTATCTACAAGGTATCAGATGGATAATAGGCCGTTGTTAGACATATGTACATATCGGAAGTACACACTATTGGTAAACATGGTATGGAGATGGCACAATGGGCCTATGGGAAATTCTCTCTTTAGCCTGATTGCAAATCCTTAATTAAAATTATCAGAGAGGTTTCCACTCTCTTCCTAGTGGCATTTGATGGCAGCTATTTTATAAAAATCATAAAAGTGACATTAGAAGCCAAATGTAATGAAGTGTGGGTGGAAAAAAAATCAGCTGAGTTGACATGCAAGATGAGACACTTCACGCCTCTCTATGCTGGAACATTAAATATAGTCAAAATACTGCTCAGAGCGGCACTTCCCAAAGAGGTGAAGAGCTTATTTGATCCTGTTTGGAACTGGAATATCCAGTGCTTAAACTATGCTGATTGTTTTCAGTCAATTTTACCTGGCTTAAAGACTATATACTGTGAGAAATGTATAATAAACAGTATTTATGATACTGCAATCTTTATTCATGCTGCAAATTAGGACCTTTGACTCTAACAGACTCAGATATTAAAGCTAAACTCTGCCATGATTAAAATTATACACCAACAACTATTTACTTAATGTCAGGTCCTATGAGATGTGATTGTGTTTAACACTGAATATGATTTAGCTTAAACAGTGGATTCTATAGTTTCTTCAGTGTATAAGTAGCTTTTATTCCCCAAACCATGTTCATCACATTCCAATGGGGGCAGGATTGATGGTCATCTTTATATTCCTGATAATAATAATAATAATAGTAATAATACAGTTGTCAAGAGATTACTATGTACCAACACTGTACTAAGGGTTAGAATATCCTATGTTGGTCTTACGGTCTAAGAGGAAGGGAGAAGAGATAAATACATCCTGTATTACAGATAGGGGAAACTGAGGCATCAGATGTCAAGTGATCTGTCACTGGCCACACAGCCGGCAAGTGGAAGAGCCAAATGTTGAACCCATGTCCCCCATGTCTCCCAAGCCTGTGTCCTTTCATTAGGCCACATTATTTGGCTCATAAGAGCTACTCAATCAAAGCCACTTTAATCAATGATATTTCTTGAGCATCTATTGCATGGAGAGCACCAAACTAAGTGTTTTCCAATCCTTTCTGGATTCAAGTGTGTTACTGTGCTCTGTCTCAGTCTGTTACCCAGATTTCAGTTGATTTTCATGAATGCTGAGGCCCAGACATGTTAAATTGTTTGCCCAAGGCCACACAGCAAGCCACTGTTATGTTCTAGTAGTGGAGAAAGTCTCTTACATTTCCAAAAAAAAAAAAAAAAAGGTTAAAAGGAAAAGTGAAGCAGCCTCTCAAAGATGTGCAGGGGCTGGGGTATGGGTTAAATAATTAATAGTAACAATTATGGTATTTGTTAAGCATTTATCATGTGTCAAGCACTGTTGTAAGTGCTGGGGAAGATAGAAGGTAATAAGGTGGGACAGTCCATGACCTAAATTGGATGGAGAGGAATTTAATCCCCATTTTCTAAACGAGGTTACTCGGAAACTGAGAAGTTAAGTGACTTGTCCAAGGTCACACAGCTGACAAGTGGCAGAGATGGGATTAGAACCCAGGTCCTCCCAAGCCCCTGCTCTTTCCACTAGCCCACAGAAGGACTTAAGCTCTTGTAAGAAGCATGAAGTTTGGATCCAAGACTCCAACCCCACTTCTCCACCCAGAAATGTTCTTACTTCCTGTAAATGGCAAGAGGAGCTAGCAAACTACTCTGTTCCCCTTTGCTTCAGAGGAAAGCGAGCAAAAGTTTCAGGGAATAGAAAAGATGAATCCCAGCAAATAAAAAAGGCCCCATGGAATGCAGGGGAGCAATCTCATCTTCGGGAAGAAGAAGAGTCACCAGAGTGGAGTTCCCATCTGGTAGTATCAGTGCTGAGGACCCACTGCCAAATAATTTCTTGCTGCTGATGGGAAAACCTGCTTCCAACCTGGAGTGGGTGAGTGGTTGGAGAGGAAATGCAGATATTCAGAGTTTAGGTGGCAGGCATCGGCATGATGAATGTGTGTATAATAATGATAATGATAAAATAATAATAATGGTGTTTGTTAAGTGCTTCCTATGTGTCAAGTACTGTTCTGAGTGCTAGATAGATACAAGCTAATTAGTTGGGACACTGTCCCTAGACACCGTCTCTATATGTTGCCAACTTGTACTTCCCAAGTGCTTAGTACAGTGCTCTGCACACAGTAAGCGCTCAATAAATACGATTGAATGAATGAATCCCCATTTTGCAGTTGAGGCACAGAGGCCTTATCTGAAGCACAGAGAAGTTAAGGGACCTTAACTTTTAGACTGTGAGCCCACTGTTGGGTAGGGACTGTATATGTTGCCAACTTGTACTTCCCAAGTGCTTAATACAGTGCTTTGCACATAGTAAACGCTCAATAAATACGATTGATGATGATGACCTGCCCAGGGTCACACAGCAGACAAGTGGTGGAGCCAGGAATAGAACCCACGTCCTTGAATCCCAAGCCTGTGCTCTTGTATCTTAGATGATGCTTCCAATATGCCCCCACCAAGAAAATATGGTGTAATGGTTAGAACACAGGCTTGGGAGCCATAAGATCATGGGTTCTAGTGCAGACTCCTCCCCTTATCTGCTGTGTGATCTTGGGCAAGGCATTTTACTTCTCTGCACCTCAGTTACCTCATCTGTAAAATGGGGATTGAGGCTGCGAGCCCCATGTGGGACAGGGACCGTGTCCAACCCAATTTGCTTTTTACCACCCCAGAGCTTAGCACAGTGCCTGGCACATAGTAAGTGCTTTAAAAATACCACTATAATTATCGTTATTATACAATTGAAATATGCAATAAATTTGATTGAATGAATGAACCTGATCACCGTGTAGCCTCCCCAGCTCTTGGAACAGTGCTTTGCACATAGTAGGTGCTTAATACATGCCATTATTATTATTATTATTATTATTATTATTATTATGCGGGCCCCAACTCTGGCCCTCCTTCCCTCTCCCCACTGGACACCCATGGCACACCCACAAAGCCCTACTGAGAGCTCACCTCCTCCAGGAGGCCTTCCACACTGAGCCCCCTCCTTCCTCTCCTCCCCCTCCCCATAGCACCTATATAAATGTATATATGTTTCTACATATTTATTACTCTATTTATTTTACTTGTACATATTTATTCTAGTTATTTTATTTTGTTAATATATTTTGTTTTGTTGTCTATCTCCCCCCTTCTAGACTGTGAACCCACTGTTGGGTAGGGACCGTCTCTATATGTTGCCAACTTGTACTTCCCAAGTGCTTAGTACAGTGCTCTGCACACAGTAAGCGCTCAATACAATTGATTGAATGAATGAATGAATGACCGTCTATATGTTGCCAATTTGTACTTCCCAAGCACTTAGTACATTGCTCTGCACACAGTAAGCGCTCAATAAATACAATTGAATGAATAAATGAATGAATGTGTAGTTTCACTGTTTGGAGGCCTGCTTTGTTGATTTTATCACTAAGTAGAGTACCATAAAATTTTTATTATTATGCTCGATTGCAATCCATCTTTGGTGAGACCTGGATGATTTCAAAATGTAGGATCAAAGGAGTCAGGCAAGGTTTCTGTACTACATTTTCTTAGGGAAATTAGGCAGGAGGTTGAGGATTCCTATGGCCAATATTGGGGTACACAAATTGGGGAAGATGAAGAGAAGCAGCGTGGCTCAGTGGAAAGAGCACAGGCTTTGGAGTCAGAGGTCATGGGCTCGAATCCCGACTCCACCACTTGTCTGCTGTGTGACCTTGGGCAAGTCACAACTTCTCTGAGCCTCAGTTACCTCATCTGTAAAATGGGGATTAAGACTGTGAGCCCCACGTGGGACAACTTGATCACCTTGAATCCCCCCCAGAGCTTAGAACAGTGCTCTGCACATAGTAAGTGCTTAACAAATGCGATCATTATTATTATTATGAGCAGGAGAACTGGGCAGGTGGGACAGGCAGTTCCTGGCAGACACACAAAAGGCACTACCAGGAGCCACACAATAGTAAATAGAACACAAAAGGAGGATGGGATCCTGGCAGTTACAAGCACAACAAAGGAAGGCTAGAGAAGCAGCATGGCTCAGTGGAAAGAGCCCGGGCATTGGAGTCAGAGGTCAAGGGTTCAAATCCTGGCTCCGCCAATTGCCTGCTGTGTGACCTTGGGCAAGTCACTTAATCAATCAATCAATCAATCGTATTTATTGAGCGCTTACTATGTGCAGAGCACTGTACTAAGCGCTTGGGAAGTACAAATTGGCAACATATAGAGACAGTCCCTACCCAACAGTGGGCTCACAGTCTAAAAGGGGGAGACAGAGAACAAAACCAAACATACTAACAAAATAAAATAAATAGAATAGATATGTACAAGTAAATAAATAAATAAATAGAGTAATAAATATGTACAAACATATATACATATATACAGGTGCTGTGGGGAAGGGAAGGAGGTAAGATGGGGGGGATGGAGAGGGGGACGAGGGGGGAGAGGAAGGAAGGGGCTCAGTCTGGGAAGGCCTCCTGGAGGAGGTGAGCTCTCAGCAGGGCATTGAAGGGAGGAAGAGAGCTAGCTTGGCGGATGGGCAGAGGGAGGGCATTCCAGGCCCGGGGGATGACGTGGGCCGGGGGGTCGATGGCGGGACAGGCGAGAACGAGGTACGGTGAGGAGATTAGCGGCGGAGGAGCGGAGGGTGCGGGCTGGGCTGGAGAAGGAGAGAAGGGAGGTGAGGTAGGAGGGGGCGAGGTGATGGACAGCCTTGAAGCCCAGGGTGAGGAGTTTCTGCCTGATGCGCAGATTGATTGGTAGCCACTGGAGATTTTTGAGGAGGGGAGTAATATGCCCAGAGCGTTTCTGGACAAAGATAATCCGGGCAGCAGCATGAAGTATGGATTGAAGTGGAGAGAGACACGAGGATGGGAGATCAGAGAGAAGGCTGATGCAGTAGTCCAGACGGGATAGGATGAGAGCTTGAATGAGCAGGGTAGCGGTTGGGATGGAGAGGAAAGGGCGGATCTTGGCAATGTTGCGGAGCTGAGACCGGCAGGTTTTGGTGACGGCTTGGATGTGAGGGGTGAATGAGAGAGCGGAGTCAAGGATGACACCAAGGTTGCGGGCTTGTGAGACGGGAAGGATGGTAGTGCCGTCAACAGAGATGGGAAAGTCAGGGAGAGGGCAAGGTTTGGGAGGGAAGACAAGGAGTTCATTCTTCGACATGTTGAGCTTTAGGTGGCGGGCGGACATCCAGATGGAGATGTCCTGAAGGCAGGAGGAGATGCGAGCCTGGAGGGAGGGGGAGGGAGGAGGGGCGGAGATGTAGATCTGGGTGTCATCAGCGTAGAGGTGATAGTAGAAGCCGTGGGAGCGAATGAGGTCACCAAGGGAGTGCGTGTAGATCGAGAACAGAAGGGGACCAAGCACTGAACCTTGGGGAACCCCCACAGTAAGGGGATGGGAGGGGGAGGAGGAGCCTGCAAAAGAGACTGAGAAAGAACGACCGGAGAGATAAGAGGAGAACCAGCAGAGGACGGAGTCTGTGAAGCCAAGGTCAGGTAGCGTGTTGAGGAGAAGGGAGTGGTCCACAGTGTCGAAGGCAGCTGAGAGGTCGAGGAGGATTAGGACAGAGTATGAGCCGTTGGATTTGGCAAGCAGGAGGTCATTGGTGACCTTTGAGAGGGCAGTTTCTGTGGAATGTAGGGGACGGAAGCCAGACTGGAAGGGGTCGAGGAGAGAGTTGGTGTTGAGGAATTCTAGGCAGCGTGTGTAGGCAACTCGGTCAAGGAGTTTGGAAAGGAATGGTAGGAGGGATATGGAGCGATAACTAGAAGGTGAGGTGGGGTCAAGAGAGGGTTTTTTTAGGATGGGAGAGACATGGGCATGTTTGAAGGCAGAGGGGAAGGAACCAGTGGAGAGTGAGCAGTTGAAGATGGAAGTTAAGGAGGGGAGAAGGGATGGAGCAAGAGATTTCATGAGATGAGAGGGAATGGGGTCAGAAGCACAGGTGGCCGGAGTAGCACTTGAGAGGAGGGAGGAGAGCTCCTCTGAGGATACTGCTGGGAAGGATGGGAGAGTAACAGAGAGTGTTGAGAGCCGGGGGGTTAACTTCTCTGTGCCTCAGTTCCTTCATCTGTAAAATGGGGGTTAAGACTGTGAGCCCCCCGTGGGATAACCTGATCACCTTGTAACCTCCCCAGTGCTTAGAACAGTGCTTTGCACATAGTAAGCACTTAATAAATGCCATTATTATTATTATTATTATTTTGGCTACAACAAATGAAAGATAATCCCATTACCACCAGGAAAACTATTGACACTGGCAATATTGAAGGGGCAGAAAAAATTCCCTAACTTTATTCTCTGGGCAATCACTCTAAGGTCACACTAGCTGAACTGACCATGACCCTTTTGCAAGAACTGCACTGACTCCTGAGGAAGGGATACCCTGAAGTATGAGGGTATACTCCAGAGCCCAGGCTTTGGAGTCAGAGGTCATGGGTTCAAATCCCAGCTCCACCAATTGTCAGCTGTGTGACTTTGGGCAAGTCACTTCACTTCTCTGGGCCTCAGTTACCTCATCTGTAAAATGGGGATGAAGACTGTGAGCCTCCTGTGGGACAACCTGATCATCTTGTAACATCCCTAGTGCTTAGAACAGTGCTTTACACATAGTAAGTGCTTAATAAATGCCATTATTATTATTATTATTATTATTATTATTATCATTACTCTAAGCCCACTGCCTCCCAAGCTTGCCATGGGAATGTGTCTGCTAATTCTGTTGTATTGTACTCTCCCGAGTGCTTAAAACAGAGCTCTGTAATAATTTCTTCTGCTCTGAATAAAGTTGAAGCATTGATTGATTGATTTAAAAGCTCCCAGCCCATCCAGGTTGCAGGAAATTGGGATGTAGAGACAATTTAACTTTTCATAAGATTATGTTTGCATGTAAGCTCATTTCTTTTTAATAGTATTCATTAAGAACTGTACTGTGCTAAGCTCTGGGGAAGATATAAGCTAATCAGGTTGAACACTATTCATGTCCCACATAGGGCTCATAATCTTAATCTTCATTTGACAAATGAGGTCGTTGAGGCACAGAGAGGTGAAGTGACTTCCCCAAGGTCACACAGCAAAGTGGCAGAGCTGGGATAAGAACCCAGGTCCTTCTCTGTCCACTAGGCCATAGTGCTTCTCATGTGGGCAGGAAAAGTGTCTACCAAATCTGTTGTGTTATACTTTCCCAAGTTCTTGGTACTGTTCTCTGCACACAGCAAGCTCTCAATAAATACTATTGATTTATTGAAAAAAACTTATTTGTCTTGGGAGACTGCACTGAGGAGGGGGACTGAAGCAGAGGGAGACACTAGTTTGGGCACAAGAACGGACTGCAAAGTTAAAAACTTTCTTTAGTGCTTCTCATGTGGGCAGGTAAAGTGTCTACCAACTCTGTTGTATTATACTTCCCCAAGTTCTTAGTACTGTTCTCTGCACACGGCAAGCTCTCAATAAATACTATTGATTTATTGAAAAAAACATATTTGTCTTGGGAGGAGGACTAAGCAGAGGAAGAGACTAGTTTGGGCACAAGAACAGACTGCAAAGATAAAAACTTTCTTCAGTCAACCTGAGGTTATTTGCAACTAACTGCTTAGGTAAAGCAGCTGTGACACTTTAACTTGCTCATACACACACACACACTTAACTCCCTCCCCACCACTAAAAAACACCCATTTTCATCTACCCTAGCCCTGCTCATTCTCCTTCCTCTTTTTCTTTCTCCAATTCGTGGTTCATTTTTGCACAGCGGGAGAGACGAGAACTACCACATCTGGTTGTTTTTTAAATGGTGCCCTGGATTGTTTTGTAATAAGATGGAAGGTTAAAACCTGGGCCCTGTCTACAAGAGGACAGAAGAGTTGTTTGATAAACCCAATGAAGCCCAATTTGTTAAACCACAGAAACAAGAGACCTGCCCGGTGTGTGATTATGAAGTGTGGATGACTCCTTGAGAATGGAGACAAGAAAAATTGTGACACTAAGACAGGTTCATTTTTGCACAGTGGGAGAGAAGAGAACTACCATGGACATCTGGTTGCTTTTTAAATGGTGCCCTGGATTGTTTTGTAATATGATGGAAAGTTGAAACATGGGCCCTGTCAACAAGAGGACAGAAGAGTTATTTGATAAACCCAATGAAGCCCAATGTGATAAACCACAGAAATAAGTGACCTCCCTGGTGTGTGATAATGAAGTGTGGATGACTCCTTGAGAATGAAAACAAGAAAAATTGTGACACTAAGACAGAATCATCTTGGCAATGCAAAAAATGAAGAGTTCTAGCTCAGCCAACAGCCATCTTTCCAGGTACATGATAAAGAAGGGATTGGCAGAATTACTTTGAATATTCTCAACTTCCCCTGTGTGCATGGATGAACTCTCAACATATGGTCATTTAGGAAGGTACCTGAAGAGTGTAAGCTCCTTGAGGGCAGGGATCATGTCTATAAACTACTGAACTCTCCCTAGTTCTTAGAACAGTGACAGTGCCCTGCACGAAATATGTTCTCAGTGAATACTGTTGATTGATCAACTTCAAAACTGAGGGTGATTTTTAAAACATGTGAAACTGCCCTAGAGCATCACACAAAGTGTTAACTGGAGCGTGGTGCCTCTAATTGGGGAATTCCTTAGGACCTATGCTGTCTAGTGCCCCCTTTTTCCCCTAATCTGGCCCTGTGAAAGTCTCAGTTCCCTTACTCAGAGTTTAATTTCATCCCTTCCTAGTGGCCTAGTGGATAGAACATGGGCCTTAGAGTCAGAGGACCCGGGTTCTAAATCCAGCTCTGTCACTTGTCTGCTGTATGACCCTGGGCAAGCCATTTCATTTCTCTGTGCCTCAGTTACCTTTTCTGTATAATGGGGATTAAGACTGTGAGCCCTATGTGGGACAGGGACTGTGTCCAAACTGATTAGCTTGTATTCATTCATTCATTCAATCATATTTATTGAGCACTTACTGTGTGCAAAGCCCTGTACTAAGCGCTTGGGAAGTACAAGTAGGCAACATATAGAGACGGCCCCTGCCCAACAGCAGGCTCACAGTCTAGAAGGGGGAGACAGACAACAAAACAAAACATATAAACCAAATTAAATAAATAGAATAAATATGTACAAGTAAAATAGAGTAATAAATACGTACAAACATATACACATATATACGGGTGCTGTGGGGAGGGGAAGGAGGTAAGGTGGAGGGGATAGAGAGGAGGAGGACGGGGAGAGGAAGGAGGGGCTCAGTCTGGGAAGGCCTCCTGGAGGAGGTGAGCTCTCAGTAGGGCTTTGAAGGAATGGAGGATGGATGGAGGATGGGCCTGGGTTCTAATCCTACCACCTCCATTTGTCTGCTGTGTGGCCTTGGGCCTGTCACTTCACTTCTCTGGGCCTCAGTTCCCTCATCTGGAAAGTAGGGTTGAAGATGGTGAGCCCCACGTGGGACGACCTGATCATCCTGGATCGCCCCCAGCGCTTAGAACGGTGCCAGGCACATAGTAAGCGCTTAGCTGAGGGCATTATTACTACTTTTACCCCCATTTTCCAGCTGAGGTGACCGAGGCCCGGAGAAATGAAGTGAGGCAGCGGGTCCCCGGGTCCCTTCCTGTCGGTCCCTGGCTCCTGCGGGTAGTCCGTCCTAAAGGCCGTGGTGCCCGGGCCCCTGGGGGTGGGCACACACCATTCAGTTATTCAATCGTTGCTTAGTACAGTGCCTAATGCATACTAAATGCTTAACAGATGCCATTAATATTATTATCACCGGGACTGGTATCAATAATAGGTGTTGGGTGCTCAATCTGTGCCAAACATTGTACTCAATATAAGCTTGTTTTGGGTAGGGAATGTGTCTGTTTATTGTTGCATTGTACATTCCCAAGCACTTAGTACAGTGCTCTGCACACAGCAAGTGCTCAATAAATACAATTGAATAAATGAATACACATGATGCCTATCCTCAAGGAGTTTACAATCTAGTGGTTGAAGCAGACAGAAAAACAAATTTAAGCTTCTTAAGGGCAGGCATTTTGTCTACCTAATATATGATGTTGTACTCTCCCAAGTACTCGGTACAGTTCTCTTTGCACAGTAAACACTCAAATACGTTTGATTGAAAAATCAGAGGTTGAGGAATGCAATAGAGTTTAAAGATGCTTATGTAAGTGCTGCTAGGGAGAAGGGGAAGAGAGATAGGAATGATTTGGAACATTATTGTTCAATTTAGCGTGGTTGTGATGAATCTAATATAATAATCCAACCAAGTAATCTGCTTTTCTCTATTCTTTTGAGAGCATGGTTAATTATTAAAAGACTTTTGGGACACCCTTACTTTATAACTCACTCTTTCCCTTCCCTCTCTTCGGTAAGCAGTAAAGGAATTGGCTTGGTTTCTAACACTGCTCCTACTGCGATATAATCTATGGTGGTGACTAGGCTGACATTTGCCAGAAGGTTGTGAACATGAGAAGTTTCTGTATTTGCAATCTGACTACCTTTATTAACATGAAAACGGTGTTCAATAAGCATGTGCTAACATTTTAGTCCTTGTTAGGGCTATTTAAAGATTTGCATTTTCTTTTAAAATTCCTTGCACAAGTACAAAATTCAGACTCCTACTGAAGGAACCGCATAGTAAATGCTTAACAAATACCATAAAAAACTACCATAGGAGAAAAATTCCTCACCCACCATCCAGCCAACAAGGCTGAGGAAGGTCATTGTCTATGGGACTGGTTTCAAGGGCCAATCAAGGGCCAGTAGTGTTTACTGAGCACTTATTAAGAAGCAGCGTAGCTTAGTGGAAAACACGGGCTTGGGAGTCGGAGGTCGTGAATTCTAATCCCAGCTCCACCACCTGTCAGCTATGTACTTGTACGTATTTACTATTCTGTTTTATTTTGTTAATATGTTTTGTTTTGTTGTCTGTCTCCCCCTTCTAGACTGTGAGCCCGCTGTTGGGTAAGGACCGTCTCTATATGTTGCCAACTTGTACTTCCCAAGCGCTTAGTACAGTGCTCTGCACACAGTAAATGCTCAATAAATACGATTGAATGAATGACAGAATGAATGTTACTTTGGGCAATCACTTAACTTCTCTTAGAAGCAGAGTGGCTCGTTGGAAAGAGCACGGGCTTGGGAGTCAGGGGTCATGGGTTCGAATCCCGGCTCTACCACTTGTCTGCTGTGTGACCTTGGGCAAGTCACTTAACTTCTCTGAGCCTCAGTTCCCTCATCTGTAAAATGGGGATTAAGACTGTGAGCCCCATGTGGGACAACTTGATCACCTTGTATCCCCTGCAGTGCTTAGAACAGTGCTCTGCACATAGTAAGCGCTTAACAAATGCCATTATTATTATTATTCTCTGTGCCTCAGTTGCTTCATCTGTAAAATGGGGATTAAGACTGTGAGCCCCACGTGGGACAACCTGATTACCATGTATCTACCCCAGTGTTTTGAACAGTGCTCAGCACATAGTAGGTGCTTAACAAATCCCATTGTTGGGTAGGGACCGTCTCTGTATGTTGCCGAGTTATGCTGTCCAAGCATTAGTACAGTCTCTGTACACAGTAAGCACTCAATAAATACGACTGAATAAATGAAATACCACAATTATTATTACAGTGTCTGGAATAACACAGCTCCCCTAGATAAGACGTGTGAGGAGGATTGACAACAGCAGAATGCCCATATAGCTGCTCCTTGATCAGCCCCAAGAGTCACATGCCAACCTGGAGAGCAGAATGAGCAATTCACAGATATAATGATGATGATGGTGGTATTTGTTAAGTGCTTACTATGTGCCAAACACTGTTCTAGGCACTGAGGGAGATACAAGGTTATCAGGTTGTCCCACGTGGGGCTCACAGTCTTAATCCCCATTTTCCAGATGAGGTAACTGAAGCACAGGGAAGTTAAGTGATTTGCCCAAAGTCACACAGCTGACAAGTGGCAAAACCAGAATTAGAACCCATGACCTCTGACTCCCAAGCCCGTGCTCTTTCCACTGAGCCACGCTGCTTCTTTAATGATCTACGGCTTCTAACAATGCTCCTAGGAACAGTCTGCGGCAAAACCACTGCTGCAGATAGATCAGGTTAGCAGGCAACAGACATGAAAGGGGTTACTCTCCTGAAGCAAGAACTCTGTGAAGACTGGCAGAGGAAGGAACAGGCTCAAAAAGGGAGGCAGACTTTGCAAACAGCAAATTCATCAATCTTTATGTGTTAGTAGGGTAGACTGGATTATCAGTCCTTTCCGTCTTGCTTCTAAACATGGATAGTATCTGACTCTTCCTAGTGTTAGCCCTGAATATGAAGGATAATCAATATCCCTCTGTCATTCTCACCCCACCTCCATGCCTGTCACATAGCCCAGAGGAAGGAACAGCGCTAGCCTTTAATTCTCCATTCCTGTTTCTCAGTCGTGAACCTCACCTCCCTTTGGAACTCTGCCTGGCTCAAGGGGAAGATGGAGGGGATGGATTTCAGCTAATGGTAATGAAAATAATTTGGATATTTTAAGCACTTACTAGGCGTCAAGCACTGTGCTAATGCTGGGGCAGATACAAAATAATCGGGTTGGACATAGTCCCCGTCCCACACGGTACTCACAGTCTAAGTAGAAGAGAGGATAGGTATTAAATCCCTATTTTCAGATGAAAAATGACAAGCTTGTGCACTTATCCTGGTAAGTGGTTAAGGGTATTTATTGAGTGTTTACTGGGGACAAAGCACTGTATTAAGCACTTGGGAGAGTACATTCAAAGGAGTTGGTAGACACAATCCCTGCCGACAAGAACCGGCTGTGGATCGTCACTCTGCTGCATACCACTCCACGCTATTTCATGAACACATGCGTCATCATCTGCCTTCTCAACAGAAGAAGAACCAAATGAAGGTAACCTATGGACTAGCCACAGTGCAGCAGAGGGATCTCAACAATGTATGGGTCACAGCAGCCATGAACGGCACAGAATAATAATAATAATAATAATGGCATTTATTAAGTGCTTACTATGTGCAAAGCACTGTTCTAAGCTTCGGGCGGTTACAAGGTGATCAGGTTGTCCCACAGGAGGCTCACAGTCTTCACCTCCATTATACACATGAGAGAACTGAGGCCCAGAGAAGTGAAGTGACTTGCTCAAAGTCACACAGCTGACAAGTGGCAGAGGCAGGATTTGAATCCATGACCTCTGACTCCAAAGACAGTGCTCTTTCCACTGAGCCACGCTGCTTCTCCAGAAGGCTGGAGGGTCCATTGTCTCATGTCTGAGAAGCAGCGTGGCTCAGTGGAAAGAGCCTGGGCTTTGGAGTCAGAGGTCGTGGGTTCAAATCCCGGCTCCACCACTTGTCAGCTGTGTGACTTTGGGCAAGTCACTTCACTTCTCTGGGCCTCAGTTCCCTCATCTGGAAAATGAGGATTAAGACTGTGAGCCCCCCGTGGGACAACCTGATCACCTCGTAACCTCCCTAGCGCTTAGAACAGTGTTTTGCACATAGTAAGTGCTTAATAAATGTTATTAATAAATGCTATTATTATGTCCTAAACACTGTCACAGGACTCTGCTCCCTAGGCAACTTACTGCCCAATTACACAAGAGACAAGATCATAGGAAACAGAATCAAGAAAGTAAGTGGACATTTTGGGAAATGTTCAAATAGAGTGGGGGTATCAGGCCCCATTCCCTCTCAGGGTCGCACCTGTAGAGTTTCCATTCCTTATCAGTCTTGGCTATGGGAGGGAGAGTCATGCAGAGGCATACTCATTCCACTCTTAGCATGGGCAGTGGTTAGTGAGCGGAAGGCAAACTGCTACAAGTCAAAATTCACCTGTGCTGGGCAGCAGCGCCATGGGAGAGATGTGAAGGTAGAGACTCGAGTTTGCTGCAAAGGCGGCGGCAATTGTAAACCACTTCTGTATTTTTACCAAAAAAACTCTATGGATACACTCCCAAAATGACTGCAGATGGAGAGCGGGGTGTTCTGGGAGAGATGTGTCCGTGGAGTCGCTTTGGGTAGGAAATGACTCAATGGCATAAGACAAGGCAAGATCAGGCCCCAGGTGGAGCTAACAGGCTACAAAGCTGAAGTCCTGTCCAACCTTCTCTACCTCTCTGAAACCTAGATGCCTTCAAGCATGACATACAAGTTATATTAGAGAAGCAGCATGGCTCGGTGGAAAGAGCACGGGCTTTGGAGTCAGAGGTCATGGGTTCAAATCCCAGCTCCGCCAATTGTCAGCTGTGTGACTTTGGGCAAGTCAGTTAACTTCTCTGTGCCTCAGTTACCTCATCTGTAAAATGGGGATTAAGACTGTGAGCCCCACGCGGGACAACCTAATCACCTTGTATCCCCTCAGTGCTTAGAACAGTGCTTTGCACATAGTAAGCCCTTAATAAATGCTATTATTATTATTATTATATTCAACATCAAATGGTAAGAAAGAATCAAAAACCATACAGTCCAAAATCATGATGAGAAGCAACGTGGCCTAGCTGAAAGAGCTAAGACTGGAAGTCAGGAGGCCTGGATTCTAATCCTAGCTCTGTCGCATGGCTTCTGTGTGATCTTGGGCAAGTCATTTAACTTCTGAATCTTAGTTTTCTTGTTGGTCAAATGCATATTAGGTACCTGCTCTCCTTCTGTCCTTAAACTGAGAGCCCTGTATGGGGCAGGAATGATTAGATTATATTCCAAATTCCATAGTTGTAACTATGAAAGTTGAAAGAGAGGGAAAATGCCAAGGTCATAGGCTTCAGAGTTGGGAAAGGTGGTGTTAGTGTCAACTGCTATGGGAAAATTAGGTGGAGGAGATCATAATCATCATCAACATCATCATAACAATAGTATTTGTTAAACACTTCCTATGTGTCAAGCACTGTTCTAATTGCTGTGTTAGATACAAGATAATTAGGTTGGACACAGTCTCTGTCCCTCATGGGGCTCGCAGTCTTAATCCCCATTTTCCAGATGAGTTAACTGAAACAATGAGAAGTGAAGTGACTTGCCCAGCGTCACACAGCAGACAAGTAGCAGAGCAGAGATTAGAACCCAGGTCCTTCTGATTCCTAGGCCCATGGTCTATCCACTAGGCCATGCTGCTTCTCTATGATTTGGTTGACTGGATAATTTGGAGATGATGTGGAAAGAGATTAATTCAGTTTTACATTGAGCAAATTGCTTTCCCAAGGCCACACAGAAGGCAAGGGGCAGAATCGGGATCACTTAGCTGTGGGACTTTGGGCAAGTCACTTAACTTCTCTGTGCCTCAGTTGCCTCACCTGGAAAATGCGGATTAAGACTGTGAGCCCCACATGGGACAACCTGATTGCTTTGTATATCCCTCAGCGCTTAGAACAGTGCTTGGCATGTACTAAGCACTTAACAAATGCCATCATCATTATTATTATTATTATCTGCTGACTCTCAGGCCTGTGCTTCTTCCTCTACTAGGCCCAAACCCTCCCTCCATAAAACAACCATGCTGTGTGGGTCTGATAGGGAAATCGACAACAAGGTCATTGAAGGAAACTGCTGCATGTCACACTGAAATTGGAACATACTTTAAAGATACAGTAAAATGAAGTCTAGGATGATGTGGTATCTCAGCTGAAGGATGAGAGTCGATTGCTGCAGATAGAACAGCATGGCACAGTCCAATCAGGAAAGGAGTGCTTCTCTGAAGCAGAAGCTCCATGAGGTTTGTGAAGTTAGGAGGCAAATGTGAAAACAGCATCAGGCACTGCCAGCAGCTAACATGATAGCAACACTTTATAGGTGCACAAAACAGCTGGGCCCTTAGATCCTGCTATGTCTGGCCCTCATCCAGCCAGAACACCCAGCTTCCTTTAAAAAAAGGTTCAAATCAATCAATCATTGGCATTTATCAGGCATGTGCTGAGCACTGTACTAAGCACTTGGGGAAGTAAAATGCAACTGAATTGACAGATGTAAGCACTGACCATAAGGAGCTTACTATCTAAAGAGGGTGACAAACAATAAAATAAATTACAGGTAGGGGAAATAATAGAGTATAAGCATACAATTTTGGGTTCTAATTAGACCTGGGTTCTAATACTGACTCGGCCACAGATCTGCTGTGCGACTGAGGTAAGTCACTTATCTTCTCTGTGCCTCAGTTACCTCATCTGAAAAATGGAGATTACGACTGTAAACTCACGTGGGACAGGGAATGAGTCCAATCTGGTTAATAATGAAAGTATTTGTTAAACGTTTACTACGTGGCAAAGAACCATTCTAAGTGCTGGGTAGCTTGTACTTACCCCGACATTTAGTACAGTACAGTGCCTGGCATATAGTAAGTGCCTGGCACACAGTAAATGCTTAATAAGTACCATTAAAAAAATCCTTCCCCTTACCACTCCCTGCAATCTGGCTGCTTTTCTGCCCCTGTGCGCAGGTGCGCTCACTCACACATACCCACTCACCCCTCAGCACCGTTGCAGCTTTTCTGTCCCAATATTTGGGTCAAACCTCCTCTTGAACCTCTGTAATTAGACTACACACCTACTTGTGCACACGCCTGTACCATGGCAGATTTTCTTGCTCAGAATCTCCAACCCTCAACATTCTCATAAGGGGACAAAGATGAAAACAGAGCTCCTTATCTTCCCACCCAAACCCTGTCCTCTCCCGGACTTTGCTGTCACTGTAGACGGCACCACCATCCTCCACGTCTCACAATCCCATAACCTTGGCATTATCCTTGACTCCTCTCTCTCATTCAACCCACATCTTCAATCCATCACCAAATCCTGTCGGTTCCACCTTCACAACATCGCTAAAATCCACCCTTTCCTCTCCATCCAAACTGCTACCATGT
The DNA here is from genome assembly GCF_015852505.1 of Tachyglossus aculeatus. Taxonomy (NCBI): domain Eukaryota; kingdom Metazoa; phylum Chordata; class Mammalia; order Monotremata; family Tachyglossidae; genus Tachyglossus; species Tachyglossus aculeatus. The sequence goes on from NC_052070.1 coordinate 26,970,261, forward strand.
TAATTCAATCACCCATCCTATTCCTCATAGATTACTGCATCAGCTTCCCTGTTGACTTCCCAGGCTCCTGCCTCTCCCCACTCCAGTCTATACCTCACTCTGCTGCCCCTATCATCTTTCTACAGAAACGTTCAGGACATGTCACCCCCCTCATCAAAAATCTCCAGTGGTTACCTATCCACCTCTGTCTCAAAGAAAAACTCCTCAACATTGGCTGTAAAGCACTCCATCACCTTGCCCTCTCCTACCTTACCTTGCTTCTTTACAACCCAGCTCACATACTTCGCTCCTTTGGTGCTAACTTTCTCTTTGTCTCACTGTACTTTGATCTCTCCTGTCTCACAGCCTACCCCAGGCCCATGTCCTGCCTCTGGTCTGGAATGCTCTCTCCCTCCTCAATTCTGCAAGACAATTACTCCCTCCCCACCTCCCTGCCCCTTCAAAGCCTTACAGAAGGCACATCTTCTCCAGGCCTTCCCAGACTAAGTCCCACTTTTCCTCATCTCCCACTCCCTTCTGCATCTCCCTGACTTGCTCCCTTTCTCTTCCCCCCACCCACAACCCCACAGCCTTATATATATATATACTTGTAATTTTATTTATTTGTATTTATGTCTGTTTATTTGCAGTGTTGTCTCTTTTCCCTCCTCTAGACTGTGAGCTCATTGTGGGCAGTGATTGTCACTCTTTATTGTTGTGTTGTACTTTCCCAACTGCTAGTACAGTGCTCTGCACACATTAAGTGCTTAATACAATCGAATGACTGAATTCATGTTTCCCATATTCACCCAGTTTATATAGCACCTGCTCTCAAAGCAGGGGATCTGTTCCTAGGTCCTTCCAGAGTAGCATTCCCTCATTCCCACTGCTATGCTTGAAGTAGAAAAACATCAAACATCTGTTTGGGAGATAAGGAACTAGCTCTTAACTCAAGCGAATAATATTTGTTGCACACTTACTGTCCGCAAAGCACTGTACAAAGGGCTTGGGAGGGTACAATACAACGGAATGAACAGATACATTCCTTGACCACAACGACCTTACTTCTAACTAGATTTGTAGAAAATCAGATAGACACAGAGCTTATCCTGCTAAGAGTAGTGAAAATGATGATTCTCAATCCAAAGAACCTGCTTTCTCACAGTGTCGCACTTCCTCTTTGGTTGGTCCACGTTGTATCATTTCCACATAATCTGGGCCCAAGTGTACCACCGTAAGAAGAGGAACCAGAGGACATACAGGGATAAAATTGCTTTTTGAGAAATACTTTTATATTTCAAAGTGTAGCCTAGTGGATAGAACTTGGGCCTGGAGTCATAAGGACCAGGGTCCTAACTCTGACCCCGTCACTGGACTGTTTTGTGACTTTAGGCAGATCACTGACCTTCTCTGACCCTTAGTTATCTCATCTATAAAATGGGGATTAAGACTGGGCTCCATGCAGGAAAGGGACTTTGTTCAACCTGAGAAACCTGTATCTACCCCAGTGTTTATTACAGTGCTTGGCCCACAGTGAGTGCTTAACAAACACCATTTAAAAAAAAAATTCAATCAGCTCACTAATTCACACTGCCCATCTCCTTCTCTTGGTGCTATCGTGTGTTGACACACATAGGCTTGGATAAAAAAGGGGCTTTAGGATCTCTTTTATGGTATTTGTTAAGGACTTTGTGCTAGGTTCTGTATTAAGTGCTAGACTGTGAGCCCACTCTTCTAGACTGTGAGCCCACTGTTAGGTAGGGACCGTCTCTATATGTTGCCAACTTGTACTTCCCAAGCGCTTAGTACAGTGCTCTGCACACAGTAAGTGCTCAATAAATACAATTGAATGAATGAATGAATGAAAAGTGCTGGGTTAGATACAGGCTAATCAGGTTCGGCACCAGTCTCTGTCCCTCATACGGCTCACAGTCTTAATCCCTATTTACAGAGGAGGTCACTGAGGCAGAAAGAAAACAAGTGACTTACCCAAGGTCACACAGCAGAAAATTGTCAGAATCAGGATTAGAATACTGGTCCTTCTGACTCCCCAGACTGTGCTCAGATCCACTAGCCCAGAGATCTTCTGGAAGACAGATCTTAGCTAAGCAACAGTCATCGTGACTGTCGCTGAGAGATCTGTTTGCTCCAGGGATGACTCTACCTTTAATCCTCTTCTCCGGGTTACTGCTTTTTCTGGCACATCCTATTTTGTTTATCTTCTTTTGTTCCACAGTCTGAATCAACCAGGTATTTATGAGAAGAGAAGCTAAGCCTCACCAGGGAAGAGGGCATGTAGGAGCGGGTATTGCTGATAATTTATTGCTATTCTCCCCTGGATGTTTTCAGTACTTTATAGGCCCACTGCTCTGGGCCTGCAGGTGCAAGATGCTCTTCATTAGATAATTGGGTTCCTGGACCAACCAGCCATGACTGTGCAATTACATCTGCTGTTTGCCTCTGCCTCTGTGACCTGCAGGAAGTCATCGGGAATCGAGGAGGGGATGAATCAAAATTCTGAATTTCATTCTCTCCTAGAGCTCCCTTAACTTCACGCCAATAGGGAATTTGTTTCTATATGCCCCCAGGAGAACCATCGGGGACATGGAAAACACAGGAAACCCAGAACAGTCCAATGAGAGGTTTCATGCAGAGAGGAGAAGCTACTTAATCACTCTTGCACAGTGCCCATGCTCTGCCAGCAGACATGAAAATCATAATCTTACCTTGGGTGGCTTTTTCCATTTTGTTTCCCAAAGGACCAGCCCTCTTCAGGTCTTGCAAGTCTACTGTTTTTCCTCATCTGTAAAATGGAGATTCAATACCTTTCTCCCTCCTACTTAGACTGTTAGGGACTGCAACTGGCTTGATGATTTTGGATCTACCCCAGTGCTTATTACAGTAATTGGCACCTAGCAAGCACTTAGCAAATACTACCATGATTGTTGTTATTATTATTACAGCCAATGGAGCTGAGAGGAGGACACAGTTTAGATTTTTGGCTGGGAAATGAAGGACTCTGCTTCTCTGAAATACAGTTAGTCTCCATCACTGAAATCCCCTTTCTGCAGGGTAAGACAGCTGTAAGAACTGCAGCTGGGAAATCATGTTTATTTTTCTCTTTGGTCCCAGAGATGAATGAGAATATCAGGGGATGTCATTAGGCATTCTAGTTATTCATATCCATTCCCATGTTAAAAAATGCATTCATCCATTTCCCTATGGCTGGCTAGCAGTGAGGGAAAGAGACAGAGCTACATGTTTAGCGAATTCAGGACAGCCTTGATTTCTGGATAGCACCTCTTCCTGCCTCCCTGCTACTGTTGCAGATTTCCAAAAGTTGGGAGTCACGGGATCTAGACCCAGCTCTGCCACTGGGCTACTGAGGGGTTTGGAGCAAGTTATCTGACCTCTGAAGACCTCGGTTTCCTCATTTGTAAAATGGGAACAAGATAAGATAATAATAATAATGATGGCATTTGTTAAGTGCTTACTATGTGCAAAGCACTGTTTTAAGCGCTGGGGAGGATACAAGGTGATCAGGTTATCCCACTTGGGGTTCACAGTCTTCATCCCCATTTTACAGGTGAGGTAACTGAGGCACAGAGAAGTTAAGTGACTTGCCCAAAGTCACACAGCTGACATTTGGTGGAGCTGGGATTTGAACCCATGACCTCTGACTCCCAAGCATGTGCTCATTTCACTGAGCCATGCTGCTTCTCTGATCATCAGTCCTCGGTGGGATCAAGACTGTGTGCGTCTGACGTTCTGGTTTCCACTTCAGCATTTAGCACATGGTAAACCTTAGAAAAATACTATCATTACTATAATCATTATATCATTATTAGCATTGTTATTAAAAGATGGTGCTGATGCCCTCTCACTCTTCCAAGCTAGAATGCAAGATCCTAGAAATAGTAGGATTGAGGAGAAGGAAATGAAGTTACAAAGTAGGACAAGCAGCAGAGTTGATGCCAAGTAGAAAGCTGCTCTGAGTGGGATAAAGGGACTCTTCTCTCATCATCCTCAGGGACGTGGAAAGTGTTCACATGCCAACAGCTAATGATGGGCGTAGATGGCATGATTTCCAGCTGGGCACAGTTACTAATACAACAAGGTAGCAGGGAGAACACGGTTTGACAGATAATTCGGTAACAAAATACATGTTAATATATATCACGGTATTCATACATTTTAATGGAACTATTTATCACAGCGAGAACTGTTAAAGAATTCGGTAGGCTTGCTGCCACTGGGGCAAGATGGATGATGAATCAGATGCTACATGGGGTTTCTTAATAATTTATTGGGTCATGAGTTATGGTTTTATTCAATTGAAAATTATTAGATGGGTTTGCCCCCAGGCGGAGAGCATGGCATAGGAAAAAGGAAAATAGATTAAGCAAACACTCAGTGAGTTGAATCATTTCAAACGGGGTACTGGATAAAGACTCTGACACATTTGCCATTAATTCAGGAGGCATTTTTACCTCCCTACAACCTAATCACTAGATGGGAGTTGTCTGTGGAGCCCAGAAAATGCAATGCCCCTAATGAATCTTCTGAAGAATTCATTATTTTCCCCCAGATGATTTATTTTCTTGGGGACTGACAATGGGGGACGGTACAGGGGACAAAGGAGTTTCTTATCAAGAATGCTGGCCCCAGAAGGAATATTTTGAGCCAACGATTGTTTATGTCCATATTGCCACTCGGGCCCTGTCAGGATGTGAACTGAACTGTCGTTGCCATTTCCACTTGAGCAGTTAAAACTGAGTTGCAACATCTGTCAGTTGGTTTGTTTATAATGCTTCCATTGATTTACCTGCAAATAATGCATCCAAGCCACTTGTATAATTATCATACTGAAGTGAGATAGCAGCTGTTTGGACCCTTGCTATGTAAGATTATCAGCTGTTTGGGTCCTTGCTATGTAAGGCTATGTAAGATTTATAATAAGGTTTTCCATTATGTGGACACCCCTGCAGAGTAAAAACTAAGTGGTGGGAGGGGGGATGTTAATGTTAAATCAATTTAAATCAATCATCAAATCCATCAGGGGGTTGTACACTTGTCCTGTGGCTTGGCTTTTAGAGGATGTGTTTTTGATGGGCAAGACCATGTTTGGCATCTGCTGTTTGACCCAATTAGCTCACTTTCAAATCCCAAGACAATATTCTATAGTGCTATTTTTCTATAGCACTTTGGTCTGCTGCTTGGACAGACGTGTCCCAATCCACAGGAAGTTGATTCTCTGCTTTTGGCTTTTGCCAGAGGAACAACGATGCTAACTCTGCTGTAGCATGCTGTTTGGGGGCCATACACTGTGTGCTTTCTCCTTCTTTTCAAACACAATGGTCCTTACTAGCATCCCTCCCTCATCCTTTCTCCTGCATTTTCCACAGGTCCCAGTATTGGGGCAGGGGGAGAAAAGTGTTAAGGACAAGAAACCCTAAAAAGATCCCCCTCCCCATTCCCCCCGCCTTACCTCCTTCCCCTCCCCACAGCACCTGTATTTATGTATATATGTTTGTATGTATTTATTACTCTATTTATTTTGTTTGTACATATTTATTCTATTTATTTTATTTTGTTAATATGTTTTGTTCTCTGTCTCCCCATTCTAGACTGTGAGCCCACTGTTGGGTAGGGACCGTCTCTATATGTTGCCAACTTGTACTTCCCAAGCGCTTAGTACAGTGCTCTGCACACAGTAAGCGCTCAATACATACGATTGATTGAATGAATGAATGAAAGTGAGACCAGAGAGACACTGTGTTCCTGACAGAAATTTTACTACTATTACTAATAATGAGGATGGTATTAGCTAAGCACTTACTATGTGCCAGGTACTGGACTAAGTGCTGGGGTAGATACAAGATAATTGGTTTGACACAGTCCCTGTCCCATATGCAGCTCACAGTCTTAATCCCCAATTTACAGATGAGGAAACTGAAGCACAGAGAAGTTTCAAGGTCACACAGCAGACAAGTGGTGGAGCCAGAATTAGAACCCAAGACCTCTGACTCCCAGGCAATGCTCTTTCCACTAGACCATACTGCTTCTCAAGTTACTAGATACAATAATGGTATTAAGTGCTTCCTATGAGTCAAAGCCTTGTGTCAAGGGCTAGGGGGAGAAATAGGAAAATCAAAACAGGCACAGTCCCTTACCCATATAGGGCTTAAAGCCTAAGGAGGTAGAACAAGTATCTTCTTCCCATTGTATGGATGAAGAAACTGAGGCCCAGGGAGAATAAGAAATTTGTCCAAGAGCACACAGCTGGTCAGGGGCAGAGATAACATTTGAAAACAGATCACCTGACTCCTAATCAGTCTTTCTCCAAGGACTCAGGAAAGGAAAGCTACCTATCCTATGCTTGTTTTTTTTCTTCCCAGTTCAGGGTTCTTAAGGGATTCTAATAGGATAAGATAAAAGGACTGAAGGTCAAGGATTGCCTAAGTAACTTGGAAGCACTCTGATAGATCACACTTAGAAGGTCATTTCAAATTACTTTTTGGCTGGGGATTTAAGAAAAAAAATGTATGCAAGCAAGCAGTATGATTCATAAATGAGCAGGTACCAGGCCTGTGGGGTAAATGGCATTATTCCTTGGATATTTTAAAAGAATGGAATCATTTTAAGTCATAATAAACCTGAACTCAGCTGGTCCTCTTCCTTCAGGGAGTGAAACTCTTTAAAATTCAATCCCCAAAGTTTCATCAAGGTCACTGGTGAGTAGTAGTCCTATTTTCTCTGCCAGTCAGCAAAAGAAGATGAGTGATTATAGCTGGATCAGTCAGTTAATCATTCAATCTGTGGTATTTATTGAGCACTTACTGTGCACAGAGTGTTGTAGTAAGTGTATGGGAAGTGTATTAGGGTAAGGAGACAATGATTCCAGCCTTCAAAGAGTTTACAATATACCAAAGAGATGTGATTTAGAGGCAGCAAAAAGTACTTAGATTGTGTGTGTGTTTGTGTGTTTTATTGTATTATTATTTTTTTTGTATTGCTATGGATACTGATGAGAGTGTGTGGTTGGCTCAGGCCAGCCCATCATAACTACATAAACAAACCATGTTCTGTTGACAACAGGCTATTTTCCTCTGGCCTCTCCTGAACCCCTGGACTACAGTCATGTGTAAGTATTCAACCCTAAATTGTTCTTTTGCTGGCAGGCCCCAGAGGTGTGAACAGTCCTATGTAGGGCTCAGAAATTATCCAACTTGAGGGTCCCTCCTCCTCGAAAGCCTTCAGTCATTATCAGTCCCTCTCCAAGCAGAAACTCCTAACCATTGAGTTTAAGACACTCAATCAGCTCTGTCCCATCTACTTACCCTCTCTCCTCTCCCACTGCAACCCAGCCTACAAACTTCACTCCAACCTGTTTCCTGTATCTCAGTCTTGTCTCTCTTGCTGTTGATCCCTTGTTTACCTTCTCCCTCTGGCCTGGAACTCCCTCCCACTTCATACTTCCTAGACTGTAAGTTCGTTGTGGACAGGGAATGTGCTATTCTTGTGTTGTACTCTCCAAAGCACTTAGTACAGTGTTCTGCACACAGTAAGCACTCCATAAATACGACTGAATGAATGAATGAATCCAACATACCACCACTCTTCCCGTCTTCAATGCCCTCCTAAAAATCACACCTCCAGGAGGCTTTCCTCAAGTCCTCATCACCCCATCGTATTTCCCCACTTCTGCCAGTCACGTACACACTAATTACTTACTTTGTCATGTATTACTATTACTTCCTCCTCTCTATACCTTACTTTATTGTTCATCTCTCATTGAAAGCAGAGATCATGCTTAGTCATACATCCTACTCAGTACTCTGCATACAACAGGCACTCAATGTGTACTTGCATTTCTTTGCACAAGGATAAGAGGAATCAGGTTAGTCATCCAAAAACGTAGAGTCTATTTTTCTGTAACTATTTTATACTTTATTTGCCTCTTTCTGTGGATAAGCCCATGTCCTTTGACTGGACCCCCTCTCCGATTTTCTAATAGAAATTATTTGTTACTTAATACACATTCTCCTTTAAGGGCTTCTTTTCCTCTACATCCTCCAATCGCCACTTGATTTCCTGTTTCCCAGGAGTTTAGAATCCAGGGGTGGTGGGTGGCAGCGTGGATAGACCAATACAAATAATAATAATAATAATGATGGCATTTTTTAAGCACTTACTATGTACAAAGCACTGTTCTAAACACTGGGGAGGTTAGAAGGTGATCAGGTTGTCCCACGGGGGGCTCACAGTCTTCATCCCCATTTTACAGATGAGGGAACTGAAGCCCAGAGAAGTTAAGTGACTTGCCCAAAGTCACATAGCTGACAATTGGAACCAGGATTTGAACCCATGACCTCTGACTCCAAAGCCCGTGCTCTTTTCCACTGAGTCACGCTGCTTCTCAAATGAGTAAATTACAGATATGTACTTAAGTGCCGTGGGACTGGGAGGGGGAAAGAACAAAGGGAGAAAGTGAGGGGAGAAGAAGAAATGGAGGGAGGCGGCATTTGGGAAGGCCTGTTGGAGGAGATGTACCTTAAGTAAGGCTTTCATGGAGGAGAATAATTGTCTGTCAGACTTAAGGAGGGAGGGTGTTCCAGACCAGAGGCAGCATATACGCCAGGGGTTGGTGGTGAGACAGGCGAGACCCAAGCTCAGTAAGAAGGTTAGTACTACTAGAGGAGTGAAGTGTGCAGGCTGAGTTGTAGAGAAGCAAGGTGAGGTAGGAGGGGGCAAGGGGTGGAGTGCTTCAAAGACAATGCTGAGTTTTTGTTTGATGCAGAGATGGATGGACAACCATGGCAGTTTTTTTGAGGAGTGGAGTGGTGTGTCCTGAATGTTTTTGTAGAAAAATGACCTGGGCAGCAGAGTGAAGTATGGACTGGGGAGAGACAGGAGGCTGGGAGGTCAGCAAGGAGCCCGATGCACTAATCCAGGTGGGTTAGAATGAGTGATTGTATTTACTGGTAGCAGTTGGGATGAAGAAGAAAGAGTGGATTTTAGTGATGTTGGGCCTGACAGGATTTAGTGAGGGATTAAATATGTGGGTTGAATGAGAAAGAGGAGTCAAGCGTAATGCCAAGATTATGGGCTTGTGAGATTGGAAGGATGGTGGTTCCATCTACAGTGATGGAAGTCAGGAGAGGGCAGGATTTGGGTGGGAAGATAATGAGCTCTGTTTTGGACATATTAAGTTTGAGGTGATGGGAGGACATCCAAGTAGAGATGCCTTGAAGGCAAGAGGAAATGTGAGACTGCAGAGTGGGAGAGATACCAGGGCTGGAGATGTAGATTTGGATATTATCCACATAGAGGTGGTAGTTGAAGCCATGGGAGCAGATTAGTTCTCCAAGGGAGTGAATGTAGATGGAGAATAGGAGATGACCCAGAACTGAACCTTGAGGGACCCCCACAGTTAAGGGGTGGGGGGTAGAGAAGGAGCCCGTGAAGAAGACTGAGAATGAATGGCCAGAGAGATAAGAGAAACAGGAGAGGAAAAAGTCAGTGAAGCCAAGGTTGAATAACATTTCCAGGAGAAGGGGGTGGTCCACAGTGCTGAAGGCAACTGAGAGGTTGAGGAGGATTAGGATGGAGTAGAGGCTGTTGGATTTGACAAGAAGGAGATCATTGGCAACCTTCAAGAGGGCAGTTTCTGTGGGGTGAAGGAGATGGAAGCCAGATTGGAGGGGGTCAAAGAGAGAATTAAAGGAGAGGAATTTGAGACAGTGGGTGCAGACAACTCACTTAAGGCATTTGGCGAGGAATGGTAAGAGGGAGATGTGGTGATAACTGGAAGGATAACTGGAGGGACTTGCCCAAGGTCACAGATCAGACAAGTGGCAGAGCCAGAATTAGAACCCAGGTCTCCGGACTCCCTATCCTAGCCCTTGTCACTAGGATATGCTTCCTCTCTCTTTGATTGTACTTTCCCAAGTGCCTACTAAAGTGGTTTGCAACAGAAGGCATCTAATAAATACTATCAACCAATATTCCTTAAGTGCTTTCTTTGCAGAGCACTATACTTTGTATTTTGGAGAGCACAATAGAGTTAGTAAATATGATCCCTGCCCTCAAATAGTTTACAATCTAGTGGGGGAAGCAGATACTAAAATAAATTACCTGTAGGTGAAGCAACCCAGTACAAAGATATGCATGCAAGCAAGGAGTGAGGGGTGAGTACCTAAGTGTTTAGGGGGTATGGATTCAAATGCTTAGTTGACCCCAAAGGAAGGGAAAATATCATCTGAAGGTGAGATTAATCAGGGAAGACTTCCTGGAATAGCAATTGATGCTGTTGATTGATGGATTGATTGAAACTCCCATAGGGAAAAGTTGGCCTTTTTGATTCTGTTTTCTTGATTTTCTGAGCATCGTTACAGGTAGCAGAATTATATTCTGTGCTGCCACTGAAAAACTTTGTATGTGTGCAAGGTTTCTGGGTGGTAGGCTGGTACATAATTTTGGTTCTTTCAGACTTATTGTCGGTCCTTATTGTTGTGCTGAATCTGCAAAGCAATTCATAATCATCTGCGTGTCTTAAGTGGGTATGTGGCTCAGAGCTTACTCATCAGTAATGAGCAGTTCCTGGATGACTGTCTCAAACTGCTCAATGTCGTACTCAGCTTGTGGTGTTGGAGATAATTTCCTGGTGGATTAGAAATACATTCCAATTCCAGTTTCCATCCCCGCTCATGCATGATGGTTCAGAAAGGCCTCAAGATTACCCTGAAAAGTAAAATAAAGTGGACTTTATTTCAAAATAATAACAACAATACCTATGGTATTTGCAAAACGCTTACTATGTGCAAAAAACTGTTCTAATCTCTGGGGTAGATACAAGGTAATCAAGTTGAACACAGTCCCTGTCCCACATGGGGCTCACAGTCTTAATTCTCATTTTACAGATGAGGTAACTGAGGCACAGAAAAGTGAAGTGACTTGCCCAAGGACACCCAGCAGACATATGGCAGAGCTGGGATTAGAACCCATGTCCTCTGATTCCGAGGCCTATGCCCTTTCCACTAGACCATGCTACACCTCCATAAAGAATGTGGTTGTAGCTTCACTTCAAAGCCCTCAAAAAGACATTTTCAGCATGCTATATAAAGGTCTTCAGACACTAAACATTTATGTACAACTATTGTCCATAAAAGGAGGAATGATTATTTTCCATGGCCTTCACAGGACTTGAAGCACAAGGTAGAAGGTTAAAGAGAAGATTTCTGTCTGTCATAAAATTTGAGTTAATTTAATTTATAGTTCTCTTGAAGTGAATACCAATCCTCTAAAACAAAGAAAAGAACACAGAGAGGGAATTTTAATATGGTTGGGGACAAGTTCATCATGTAGTTACCGAGCTTAGTTTCCGGGTAGATGCTTGAATCTTTGGTACTTTGAGGGATTTAGAATGTCAAACTCGGCTGATGACCTTTCTCAGCAATGACTCCCGATTCTCAGAGAATACAGTGTGATAAGATTTTGCTAGTTTTCACTTTGTTAATTCAGTTGCATCTCCTCACAGAGTAGTACTAATGACCACTTTCCTCCCTGTGGTCAGCAGTGCCAAACAGAAGCTCCTCTATTAGAGTCTCTCCTTCTCCCTCACGGTGTTTGTTTTATTCACTTTTTATTTCTTCACCCCACATTCAGATAGCACTGACAAGATCAGTACATATGCCAAGAGCTTTAACTAAAATGAGCATTTAAAAACCTACAAACCATCATCGAAAACTCCACAGTATAACTGCAGTAAAGGAAAACAAGACTAAATACCCAATGCACTACTTCTCTGCAGTGAAAGAAATTAACAGCACTACTTATATCATACTGCAGAATGTATCACTAAACAAAATATTTAAAGGCTTTGCTTCATCATCATCATCATCATCTCCAAAAGGATTGGCTTAAGTTTCCATTGAAAGTGGTCCTAATGGGTTTTAATCCCGGCTCCGCGTCTTGTCTGTGTGTGACTGGACAAGTTATTTAACTTCTCTGTGCCTCAGTTCCTTCATATGCAAAATAGAGATTCAATACCTGTTCTCCCTCCGACAAACTGGGAGTCCCATGTGAGACCTGGTTTTCTTGTATCTACCCCAGCATTTAGTACAATGCTTGGTAAATAATAAGTACTTAAATAACACATTATTATCATTATTACCAAAATTAGCTGAAATTCAAAAGGGACTAACTTACTTGCTTACACTAATGAATGTTTCCCACTCTAGACTGTAAACTCCTCATGATCAGGGAAATTCTGCTGCATTGTACTCCCCAAACATTTAATGCAGTGCTCAAAGACTATTAATTGATTGATTAGTGCAATTCCAAGACTGTGAGCCCATTTTTGAGTAGGGACCGTTTCTATATGTTGCCAACTTGTACTTCCCAAGTGCTTAGTACAGTGCTCTGCACACAGTAAGTGCTCAATAAATATGATTGAATGAATGCAAAGATGTGTGAATCTGGGGTGTCAAAACAAGCAAAAATGTTCTAGGTGTGGAAAGGTTGGACAGGCACAGTATTACAGGAAAAGTCCTGGTGGTCACAGCTGGCCACAAATCCAGTAGGAGCCCGGTAAGCACAATTATTATTTGAAAAGGCAATAACACAGATTGATTGTACATATTTATTACTCTATTTATTTTACTTGTACATATCTATTTTATTTTATTTTGTTAGTATGTTTGGTTTTGTTCTCTGTCTCCCCCTTTTAGACTGTGAGCCCACTGTTGGGTAGGGACTGTCTCTAAATGTTACCAACTTGTACTTCCCAAGCGCTTAGTACAGTGCTCTGCACACAGTAAGCGCTCAATATGATTGATTGATTAGAAAGATTCAACACATCCAAAATGGTATGATAATTCTGCTGAACTCCACACTGCTCAGAGCCTTATTAGAGTACTGACCAGTGTGGAGTTCGATTGAACAATCACTGTGTTCCCTTTGGTCACCACACTTTGAGACAGATTTAGAGAATTGGAGAGGGTCCAATGGAAGTGCAAGACAAATGATTATTGAAATGGAAAATAGCAAGGGAACTGAAAGCATTCTGGCTTGTGTTGGTAACTTGAAGACCTCTTAAAGTTTATCCCATCAGTCATCTCGTAATATCTTTGAGACACAAGAATTATGTCTACTTTTCAATTGAGGTGCAGTGTTAGCAGGTCATATAAATTGAGCACTTACTGTGTACAGAGCACTGTACTAAGTGCTTGAGCATGTACAATATAACAATTTAACAGGCCCATTCCCTGCCCACAATGAGCTTACAATCTTTTCATTCACCAAGGGATTGCAGGTACTGGACTTACTCTGGCTAATGTGGAAAACTGGACATACATTACAGGGTGCCTTCCACAGGTTATGCAATGTAACAGTGACATTATATAGGTCCTTTCGTGGAAACTTGTAGAATTTAGAACACGCCTCTGGAAGGATCCCTGACTTCCCTCTTCACTCCAGATGACTTGTGTACAAGATCTTTGATCATCTTCTGAGTGCAGATGTGCACTTGTTACTAGACTATGCTGCCTTCCTTTGTGAAAAGGGAAAGAAATTGGAGTTTTCTATTCTGCAACAGAGAGACTAAGGATGCATTGGGGAGAATAAAGTCTATGAAGGGATTTATGGAGACAGTGAAGAAGGTACTAAGTAGCTTGGTCTCCATGTCCACTTAGGACTGAGCATAAGAAAATGGCCTTTAGTTACGATTCCCTTTCTAATGAGGCTAGGCATTTTGTCGGCCTTTTCATCTGCCGAGAAATTGCGGGACTTGCCCAAGGTCACACAGCAGAAAAGTAGCAGAACCCAGGGTGACCTAGTGGGAGGAACATGGGGCTATTAGAGGATCTGGGGTCTAATTCAGGTTCTGCCACTTTTCTGCTGTGTACCCCTGGGCAAGTACTTTGATTTTTCAGGGCCCAGTTCCCTAAAATTTAAAATGGAAATTAAATACCTGTTCTCCAACCTACTTAGACTTGTGGGACAGGGACTCTGTTGGGCCTAATTAACTTGTATCTACCCCAGCACTTACAATAGTGCATGTACACATAGTAAAAACTTAATACCATAAAAGTTGCTCATTTGTTGTATAGTGTTTGATGTTTGTGATACTGTTTCTGTTCTCATTCCTTGTTTTGATCCTGACAAAGCCTCCGTTTCTAAAAAGCCACCCGCTTCTTGCTCACAACAAGAAAGTATATTAATGTCTTGCAGCAAGCATGTTACTGTCTCCCCCTCTAGACTCTAAGCTTATTGTGGGCAGAAAATGTGTCTGTTATATTGCACTCTCCCAAGTGATTATTACAGTGCTCTGCACACAGTAAGCACTCAATAAATATGATTGAATAACTGGCTGCAGCATGTGACTCTGGTCTACGTGCAAAAATTGACTCCCAGTTTTTAGGTGGGATACAGTGTGGTCTGAAACTCTGATCCACTGTATCTTTAAAATGTTTCCTTTGTCTATCCTTGCTTTCCTTTTCTCAGTTTGAGCTCACTGTACAGTAGCTGTTGAGGTTTTCTGATTTCATTTACTCCCTACACTTGTTCAAACCACAGAGCTGTGTTGAGGTGCATTAAGCTCCAATGCTGAGAGACTGATTGCAATCCAGAACTTCTTGTTTGTGATCCTGTCTTGCTGCTTGATGATGAGTATAGCCTGTGACATGGATAGAATAATTCAAAGAGTTATATGTGGCACCTATGGGAGTTATGTGTCTCAGTCATAGAGGAGTTTGGATATTAACATTAATGCCTGTCTCCTCCTCTAGACCATAAGCTCTTTGTGGGCAGGAAATGTGCCTATCTATTGTTATATTCTTCAAAGTGTTTAGTACAGCTTCTTACAATAAGCACTCAAATTCCATTGTTGCTGATGATGATATTATTACAGCTCTGCTTCTTTTTGTGATGTCTATTAAGCTCTATCAAGCACGATTCTAAGCATTGGGTATATACAAATTATTCAGGTTGGACATAGTCCAAGCTGTAGCTCTGTTGTTGGTCCTGGAACCTAATGCTATCTACCCTGATGCAGTACTTGGGTTAGTCACTTCCCAAAGATGAGCTAGACTTCTTAATTCAATTTTCTACTTATTTGTTTGTTGTCTTGACAGAAACTGTGCCTAATTCCCACCTGTATATACATATATATATATATATATGTATATATATATATATATATATATTCCCTTAGTGTTTAGCAGAGTTCTCTGCTCACAGTTTTTTCTTCATGCAAGAAAGGCATGGGCAATCAATGAAGATTTTTGGCAAGTGGAAAGGTGTGTGCAGAATGAAGTCTTAGAAAAATAATCCAGACAGCAGAGTGAAGCATGGACTGGAGAGGAGAGAGACTAAGATGAGGAGGTCAATAAGGAGGTTGATGCCATAATTCATTTGGGATAGGGCAAGCATCTGGACCAGTGTGGTAGCAGTTTGGATCAAGAGGAAGGTCCTGGAATGATTTCTGGAGAAAAAACCAAAAGGATTAATGACAGACTGAATATGGAGGCTGAAAGTGAGGAATAATGCCAAGTTGTAGGCTTTAGAGATGGGGATGATGGGGGGAGTTGTCAACTGGGGTGGGAAATTTGGGTGGAGAAGAGGATTTGAAAAAAAAAATGTGGTGTTTCGTTTTAAAGGTATAGAGACTGTGGTGCTAACATGACATCCATGTAAAGATGTCTTATAGACAGGAGGTCTTAAGGTTTACATTAAGCAAACTGGTCTCAGAAGGAATCCTTTAGGGGCCATACCGATTTCACTTCATTCCAAATAGAAGATATATTTTCCCTCTGCTTTATTCCCTAGACTTTTGTCACTTTTCTAAATATATGATCCCTACTCAGGTTTTCCCTTTCAAACTCCATTGCTAAATCTGCATTTTCAGAACTTCCTGACACCAACACTGACAATCAGTGGCTTCATATTAATTCATGCTCCAGAAACATTCAGCTAATTTCAATGCTCAGTTAGTATTCTCCCACTCCAGAGATTTGGTGAAACTCTTTTATTTATCATTCCTAATTTTCCAGATCTGGTCCATTAGCACTTCCAGAAGGCAGTCACCAGCAGCATTCAAGTGAAAAGTCCATATCCTGCATAGCAACCAGTTAAAACCATGAATCAATGATATTTAAATAGCATATCATTGATTATTTCACAATAAAAACAAATGGTTGGGTGTGACTGACCATTTCTTTCTAAAAGATCCTTAAGACATGTAAATTTTCCAATTGATCAATAAACAAGATTGATAATGTGGGGGCAAAAATAGCCATTTTGGTGAAGTGAAGCTTGAGAATAGATTTTCTAGCCTTCAGCTATTTTACCTTTTCTAACACAACTACCTTAGTTATCTTTTGGCAATTATTTGTGCACATCTACTTTACTACCCTAATCATTTTGGGCGCAGCTTTTTTTTAAAAAAGTAAAATTTGGCTGGTAGGAAATTATGTCAGCTATCAGGGCAACTTGATAATTTTTCTATTGCATCTTCAGTAAAAAACAATTATAAATATATGAAGCTCTATCATTTTGTATTTTCAAATTATCTGTAGATTTTTTTCTATTCGATTTTCTTCACATACTTGAGCCTACTGCTGCTGTAGTCAGTCTTTCCTGAGGTGTCATTTTTTGTCGAGACTTGGAGGATGATGCTTGACTGCACTTCCCTATAATGAGCATCCAGAAATAGATCCCTGGACTCAGGTATTGGCACACCTTGCCAGCCAATTAGAATGAAGAAATGAGGAGAGTTTTGAGGAGAGTTTTGAGGAGAGTGGTAGACGGCCGGATAAGAAGGGGAAGGGAGTCCCAGGCCAGAGGGAGGAAACTTTGGCAGTTAGACAAGAATGAGGTTCAGTGAGTGACTTGTCATTAGAGCAATGGAGTGAGAGGATTGGGTATAGTAGATCAACAGGAGAAGGGAGAAGCTGATTGAGTATGACCTAAAGCCAATGGTAAGGAATTTCTGTTTGATGGAGGGAGTGATGGGCAACCACTGGAAGCATGGGGAGATATGAACGGAATTTTCTTTTGTTTTGTTTGGGTTTTTTTTCCCCAGAATAAAGATCTGGTCAGTAGAGTGAAGTATGGGCTGGATTGTGGGGGAGGAACAGAAGGCAGGGCAGTCAGCAAGGAAGCCAATGAAGTAGTCGAGGTGGGTAATGATAAATGCTTGGATTAGCAAGGTAGGGTTTGGATGTACGGAAAGGGTGGATTCTAGAGATATTATGCCGGGTAAAACAAACAGGATTTCATGACAGATTGAATGCGGGGATTAAATGCGGAAGATGATTCAAGAATGATGTCAAGGTTATGGGCTTGAGACATTCGTACATTCATTCAATCATATTTACCGAGTGCTTACTGTGTGCAGAGCACTGTACTAAGGTGTTCGAAGAGTACAGTGTAACAATAAACAGACACATTCCCTGCCCGCAATATGCTCACGGTCTAAAGGGGAAGACAGACACCAATATAAAAATATTACAGATGTGTACATAAGTTCTGTGGGGCTGGGAGGGGGATGAATAAAGGGAGCAAGTCAGGGTGATGCAGAAAGGAGTGGGAAAAGAGGAAAGGGGGGTTAGTCAGGGAAGGCCTCTTGGAAGAGATGTGCCTTCAATAAGACTTTGAAAGTGGGAAGAGTAATTGTCAGATTTGAGGAGGGAGAGTGTTCCAGGCCAGGAGGAGGAGGTGGATGAGGGGTCGGTGGCAAGAGAGATGAGATCAAGGTACAGTGAGAAGTTTGGAATTAGAGGAGAAAAGTGTGTGGGCTGGGCTGTGGGAGAAGAGTAGAGAGGTGAGGTAGGACGGGGCAAGGTGATTGAGTGCTTTAAAGCCAATGGTGCGGAGTTTTTGTTTGCTGCAGAGGTGGGTGGGCAGCCACTGGAGTTTCTTGAGGAATGGGGAAATGTCCTGAACCTTCTTGTAAAAAAAAAAAAAAGATATGGGCAGCAGAGTGATGTAAGGACAGAAGTTGGGGGAGAAAGGAGGCAGGGAGGTCAGCAAGGAGGCTGATGCAGTAATCAAGGTGGCAGAAGATGAGTGACTGTGTTAACATGGTAGCAATTTGAATGGAGAGGAAAAGGTGGGTTTTAGTGATGTTGTGAAGGTGGAACTGACAGTGATGATAGTGGTATTGCCTGCAGTGATGAGAAAGAAGAGGTGGGTGGGTAGTTTGATTGGGAAGATGAGGAGCTCTTTTTTGGATATGTTAAGCTTGCAGTATCAGCAGGACATCCATGTAGAGATGTCCTGAAGCCAGAAGGAAATGTGAGACTGCAAGAGGAGAGAATTCCAGGCTGGAGATGGGGATTTAGGAGTCATCCATTCAAAGATGGTAGTTGAAGTCATGGGACTGAATGAGTTCTCCAACAGAGTGGTTGTAGATGGTAGGACTGAGACTTGAGGGACCACCAGTGTCAGAGGGTGGGACAGAGGAGGGGCCTCAAGAGAGACTGAGATGGAGCAGTCGAAGAGATAGGAGAAGGGGAACCATTTTAGGACAGTGTCAATGAAGCCAAGGTTGGATAACGTTTCCCACAGATAGGGGAGTTGATGTCAAAGGCAGGAAGATTAGGATGCAGGAAAGATTATTGAATTTGATAAGGAAGTCATTGGTGACTTTAGAGAATGATATTTCTGTGGATGTTTCTGTAGCCAGATGTACCAGCTAAAGGAGAAAATTGGAAGAGATCTTTGGGAGGCAACAAGTGTAGGCAACTCTCTCAAGGAGCTTGGAGAAGAATGGTAGGAGGGGGATGGGGTGATAATGAGAGGATGCCAGGGGAATCAAGGAAGGGCTTTTTTTTGGGATAGGATATTCATGGGCATAGTTGAAGGCAGTGGGGAAGGAATCATTGTAAAGTGAGTGGTCGAAGAAGGTAGTCAGGGAGGGAAGAGAGAAGGGGCAATTTTTTTTTGATAAACTGACAATGGATGGGGTTGGAGACCCAGATGGAGAGGTTAGAATTTGAGTAGCGGCTGGGTTTCCATGATGGATTGGCAGGTTTTGTGCCACAACATATTAATCAGGCAAAATCAAGATGATCTGACAAAGAAGTGGTTCATAGCAGCTCCCGGTCATCTGTTTTCATAGTTTGAATTACAAGGTCACCTCATCTTCCAATTAGGGAATGGCACCTGAGAAAAGGGAGAGGGATTTTCCATCAATCTCCAGAGGAAAGGACCCAGGCCATGCATTGCGGGGAGTGGACTGTCCACCTCTGCCTGACCTGGAGGCAGGATCAAACCAAAGTTTCTCCACCCAGCTTCTCAGGAAGGATTTTACCTACCTAGGGCATTTCATCAGTAGTATTTATTGAGCACTTACTATGTGCAGAGCTCTGTACTAAGCCTATCCCTCTGTCCTCCCTGGCCCCAGGGTTGCTGCTCCTTCAGGAGACGGAGAAGGAGTGGAGAGGCTGCATGGGGGAAGGGAAATACACACATGTGGTTTCCTCTGCTGGACAGAGGGCAATTGCAAACTGAAGCGGTTCTGTCCTGGCTCCTTCAGAGGAATCATGCCTCCGCTACAAGGACAGAAAAGAAAATTTCATTAGGGGCAGGGAGACAGAGGTCCATCTCCCCCCTCATCAGGCCGTGCGTCAAATCAGCAGCCAGAGCAGGGAAGCCCTGATTTTCCCTCCCCTCAAAGAAGAAAAGTTCCTGCAGTTCGCTGCTGGACCCTGGACCCTCTGCCCTGGCTGGGTGGACAAGATTCAGGCACTGAATTTGCTCATACTTCTTGCAGAGGGCTAGGTAATAATGATGGTATTTCTTAATTGCTTACTCTGGTGTCAAGCATTGTTCGAAGTGCTGGGGTAGATACAAGAGAATCAGGTTGGACATAGTCCCCTGTCCCACATGGGGCTCACAATCTTAATCCCCATTTTACAGGTGAGATAACAGTCTCAGAGAAGTTAAGTGACTTGCCCAAGATCACACAGCAGACAACTAGCACAGCCAGAATTAGAACCCAGGTCCTTCTGACTTCCAGGCCTGTGCTCTATCCACTAGGTAACACCTCTTCTGAAACAAGATGACTCTCGTTTGTATTCACCCCAGCATTTAGTAATAATAATGATGGTATTTGTTATACGCTTACTATGTGCGAAGCACTGCTCTAAGTGCTGGGGGGGCTACAAGGTGATCAGGTTGTCCCATGTGGGGCCCACAGTCTTAATCCCCATTTTACAGATGAGGTAACTGAGGCACAGAGAAGTGAAGTGACTTGCCCAAAGTCACACAGCTATGTGGAGGAGTTGGGATTAGAACCCATGACCTCTGACTCCCAAGCCCAGGCTCTTTCCACTGAGCCAGGCTGCTTCTCTGTGCCTTGTATATAGAAAGACCTTCAATGCCATGATTATTATGCACCCCAGCTCTTAAAACAGTGCTTCAAGGCTCTCCATCACCTCACCCCCTCCTACCTCACCTTCCTTCTCTCCTTCTAAAGCCCAGCCCACACCCTCTGCTGCTAACCTCCTCATTGGGCCTCATTCATCCTATCCCATCTGGATTACTGCATCAGCCTCCTCTCTGATCTCCCATCCTCCTGTCTCTTCCCACTTCAATCTATACTTCATGCTGCTGCCTGGATCATCTTCATGCAGAAACACTCTGGGCATGTTACTCCCCTCCTCAAAAATCTCCAGTAGCTATCAACCTACTCATCAGGCAAAAACTCCTCACTCTTGGCTTCAAGGCTGTCCATCACCTCGCCCCCTCCTACCTCACCTCCCTTCTCTCCTTCTACTGCCCAGCCCGCACCCTCCGCTCCTCCACCGCTAATCTCCTCACTGTGCCTCATTCTCGCCTGTGCTGCCGTCGACCCCCGGCCCACGTCCTCCCCCTGGCCTGGAATGCCCTGCCTCTGCACATCTGCCAAGCTAGCTCTCTTCCTCCCTTCAAAGCCCTACTAAGAGCTCACCTCCTCCAGGAGGCCTTCCCAGAATGAGCCCCCTCCTTCCTCTCCCCCTCCTCCCCCTGCCTTACCTCCTTCCCCTCCCCACAGCACCTGTATATATGTTTGTACATATTTGTTACTCTATTTTACTTGTACATATTTACTATTCTATTTATTTTATTTTGTTAATATGTTTTGTTGTCTCTCTCCCCCTTCTAGACCGTGAGCCCGCTGTTGGGTAGGGACTGTCTCTATATATTGCCAACTTGTACTTCCCAAGTGCTTAGTACAGTGCTCTGCACACAGTAAGCGCTCAATAAGTACGATTGAATGAATGAATACAACTGAATGAATGAATGAAATGTACCTCGTTCTTGCCTGTCCCGCCATCGACCCCCAGCCCGCGTCCTCCCCCTGGCCTGGAATGCCCTCCCTCCACACATCCGCTTTTAGACTGTGAGCCCACTATCGGGTAGGGACTGTCTCTATGTGATGCCAATTTGTACTTCCCAAGCGCTTAGTACAGTGCTCTGCACATAGTAAGCGCTCAATAAATACGATTGATTGATTGATCCGCCAAGCTAGCTCTCTTCCTCCCTTCAAAGCCCTACTGAGAGCTCACCTCTTCCAAGAGGCCTTCCCAGCCTGAGCTCCTTTTTCCTCTCCTCCTCCCCATCCCCCCACCCTACCTCCTTGCCTCCCGCACAACACTTGTATATATTTGTACAGATTTATTACTCTATTTTACTTGTATATATTTACTATTCTATTTATTTTGTTAATTATGTGCATATAGCTTTAATTCTATTTGTTCTGACTACTTTGACACCTGTCTACATGTTTTGTTTGGTCGTCTGTCTCCCCCTTCTAGACTGTGAGCCCGTTGTTGGGTAGGGACCATCTCTATATGTTGCCAACTTGTACTTCCCAAGCGCTTAGTACAGAGCTCTGCACACAGTAAGTGCTCAATAAATACGATTGAATGAATGCTTGACAGATAGTAAGTACTTAATACTATTATTATTATTATTGTTATGAGGTCAGCCTGGTGTCTGGTTTTCTACCAGTTTTCTGCTCATATGTATAAGAGTGGAGGAAGCATGATGTGGAAGTGATCCACATATTTATTACTCTATTTATTTATTTATTTATTTATTTTACTTGTACATTTCTATCCGATTTATTTTATTTTGTTGGTATGTTTGGTTTTGTTCTCTGTCTCCCCCTTTTAGACTGTGAGCCCACTGTTGGGTAGGGACTGTCTCTATGTGTTGCCAATTTGTACTTCCCAAGCGCTTAGTACAGTGCTCTGCACATAGTAAGCACTCAATAAATACGATTGATTGATTGATTGATTGATCCAGGACTGTGGGTTGGTTTTATGAATTCAGCAGAGGAACAGGGCAGTTAAGTAGTTGAGTTCAGAGGAGAGGGTGGAGCTAAGGGCATGAATTTATGTTTCAAGGGAAAGTAGGTTGAGTGTGAAAACCAAATGGGGCATGTGGATGTGTGAGAAATTCAATGTAGTGCTCTCACAAGTCTGTTCTCAGAAGTATTAACAATGAAACCAATTCAAACTATCAACATCATCTGCAAGCACAAACATCCCCACACATGCACATATGTACTATTCATCTCTATATTTCATTTTTAAAGGGGAGGTGCCTTATCCATGCATCACAGTGAGGCTGGAAAAAACTAATGTCGGACTGACATATTCTGGCCCATTTTTTGCAAAGCTAGTTTCTTTTTTCACAAATAAGCTAGTCCCATTCAAAGCCTTTCTCTAATTAGAACTCTTTCAATTTGCATTTCAATCTCTGTGAAGGCTTTGCTGAAGGAGAGCTATCCCTCTCCCAACCGGGTTCTCACCAGACTGGGCTATCTGCCACAGTGATCTCCCCACAATTCCCTGTAACTTCAGTGATGGCCACCATCCTTCCCCACCTCGTTAAAATCATTTGTTTCACCTCCTTTCAGTTCATCTTAAAGCAGTTATTTGGGGTAACCGACTGTCATCCATTCTCCTCACACATCCCACCTGCTAGAGCTGTGGTGCTGTGAATATTGTTTCAATCCCAGTGAGCTGACTGAACTCCAAGACCCCAACATGGGTAGTCTTGCCCAGCTAGTTGATGTTGAGTATGGCCCACGGGTGGCACTGATTGAAAAAAGAACTGATCAGAAGGTCTTTCTTGGGGAAAAAAACAAAAAAGAGGTGGTTACCTCAGGCCAGCAGGACCTTCAGGCCATCCAAGTGAAAGACATGCCCCCTCCACTTTCTCTACCTCTCCAGAACCGCCTCCTCCTCCATCTTGCGTCTACTGGCATCAAAGTAGTTGCCTGAGGTTTCATCATGATTTGCACTCCCCAAACGCTCTTGACTCAGCCACTTGAGATCCTATGAAATTATTTACTGTAGATTTGCCACAGGAGCCTTCGAACTAAATAGATCTAAAGGTTCCACCTAGAACAACTGTTTCAAAGTTAGACACTCTAGGCAACATCAGGTGGCTTCTGGGTGGAAGCGATGACCTCTATAAACTTTCTGGGAGCATAATTATCTGCACAGCATTGCCTGCGCTTTAGGCTAAGGGAACACCAGCTGCCTTTCTAAACCTCTGGCTTGTGAAATGGCCTCTTCTTGTCTAAATTGGAGCAAATTGTCATACTTAGGATGGAACTGAGTCAGGGAAGGTGTGTGAAAAGAAATATTCTCCACACAGGACTTCTTAAATTAGGTAAGTTATTTCATAAAGTGTCCCGAAAGAGTAGAATGAGATCTGCTTAGGGGGAGCACTTACAGAAAATGTTGAGAGCTCTGCTCTGAAAGGATAAAAGGAAGATAGAGAAAAAACTGTGTACTACACCAGCCTAATGGACTGGTTAAAAAACCAGAAAATGCTGGTCAGAATACAGCTTTACATGGATGACTCCCAAATCTCTCTCTCTAGCTCTGACCTCTTGTCGGACTTTCAATCCCATATTTTCTCTTGCCTCAGGGACATTTCCACTTGTATATCCTGGAAGCACTTCAAGTCAACATGTCTATAAGAGAACTCCTTATCTTTTCCTCTGAACGCACTCCTCGTCTTAACTTTCCCATTGCAGTTGATACCACCATGCTCTCTGTCCCAGAAGTCTGCAAATCCAGTATGTTTCTCAATGGCACCCTGACAGCAGATCTAATTTTAATCAAAGCAACATGCCCACCAAACCAGCCTGGGGGGACCAAAAGAGTGGGTGGGAGGGTGAGCAGGGTGGGGTGGTGGCAGATCATAAACCAACGGTTTTAACTGGAGGAATCCAAAATACAAATATATAAGTGTTTCATTGCTAAGGGTGTTGTAATTTTGCAAGTTGTAATGCCATCTTTAACCTTCACCAAGTCCCCATAATCTTTCGACTCTCACACTCAGTCTACTGGCAAATCCCGCTGTTTCCTGCTACCCAAAGTCTCCTTCCTCTCTACACAAACTGCTACCACAGTAGAAAAACTCTGGTCTATATCACAACTGGACAGTTGCAACTGCCTCCAGCCTCTCACTCTACACTACGTGCAGCTGCACAGTCATCTTCCT
Organism: Tachyglossus aculeatus; assembly: GCF_015852505.1. Classification (NCBI taxonomy): domain Eukaryota; kingdom Metazoa; phylum Chordata; class Mammalia; order Monotremata; family Tachyglossidae; genus Tachyglossus; species Tachyglossus aculeatus. The sequence continues at coordinate 26,994,753 of NC_052070.1, forward strand.
GAAACTTTGTTCAGGTCACATCTCTCAGGACATGTTTCCCCACACTTCAAACAACTCCAGTGGCTGCCCATCTACCTCTGCCTCAAACAAAAACTCATCACTGTTGGCTTGAAAGCATTCAATCCCCTTGCCCCCTCCTACCTCAACACACTGTTCTACTACAACCCAGTCCACACACTTCACTCCTCTAATGCTGACCTTCTCACTGTGCCTCGATTTTGTCTATCTCATCACTAAACCCTTGGTCACATCCTGCCTCTGGCCTGGGACGCCTTCCCTCCACATATTTGACAGACAATTACTCTCTCCCACTTGAAAGCCTTATTGAAGGCACATCTCCAAGAGGCCTTCCCTAAGCCCCTCTTTCCTCTTCTCTCATTCCACTCTGAATCACTCTGACTCCCTCCCTTTGTTCATCCCCCGTCCAAGCCCCACAGCACTTATGTACATATCTATAATTTATTTATGTATGTCTCCTCGCCTCTAGGCTGTAAGCTCCTGTGGGCAGGGTTTAGTGTTGTATTGTACTCTCCCAAGCATTTAGTTCAGCGATCTACACACAGTAAATGCTTAATAAATATGATTGAGTGAATGAACCTCTCATCTCTTCAAAACCCTAAAATGGCCTGCTGGGTCTCTCTGTGAAAAAATAACGCCTCACATTTGGCTTCCAGGCTTTTATCCAACACACCCCATGTTACTTATTTGCTCTCTTCACCGTCTCTTTCCATATCTTCACTCATTGTTCCACCCAAGCCAAGAATCTACCTGTACCTCACTCATTTCTCTCCCTACCATTCCTTAGCTCACATTTTTCCCCTGGCTAGGAACTTCTCCTCTCCCATAATCCAACAGACCACAGCTCTTCCCACAATCAGAACTTTTCTGAAATTCCATCTCCTTCAACAACCCTTTTCTGGTTAAACTATGAACTCATCAGTCAGCTCTAGAACTGATTAATTTACTCACACCCATCCTCAGCACCCGTGTATGCATCTTTATTCAAACAAGTCACAGAACCGGGATTAGAACCCTGTTCTCCGCAGGCCTGTTCTCCGTCTACTAGGCCATGCTGGCTTGGGAAATTTTGGTTCTGCCACTTGCCTGCAGTGTGACCATGGGAAAATCACTTCACTTCTCTGTGCCTCAGTTTCCTCATCTATAACATGATGAGTCAATTCATGTACTCCCTCCTACTTAGATTGTGAGCCCCATGAGAGAGGGGGACTGCGTTCAGTTTATTTTGTATCTACCCCAGTGCTTCTCCTCTCAGGGTAGCACCTAGAGAGTTTTCAGTACTCTACTTGTCAACTACGGGAGCAAGAGTCAAGCAGAGTCATATCCATCCCATTCCTAGCTCGGGCAGTGGCTAGCAAATGGAAGACAATCTGCTACAAGTCAAAACTCACCTATGCTGGGCAGCAGTGGCTTGGGAGAGAGTCGAAGGCAACAGACTCAAGTTTAATGTGCTGAAGGAGGCAATGGTAAACCTCTTCGGTATTTTTAACCAAGAAAACTCTATGGATACACCACCATAACGATTACAGATGGAGATGGGGCATTCTGGGAGACATGCCCATGGTGTTGCTATGGGTAGGAGATGACTCGACTGCATAAGGTAAGACTCCAGTGCTTAGTACTATTCTTGGCACATAGTAAATGCTTAAATACTGCAATTATTATCTGTAGTATTATAATAATCACCTTCACTCTATGGCAACTGCCACATCTAGTGTTGCCAGTGACCAACTTCTTGCAAAACCCAATCATCCTAATCCTCAACTCTCAGGTTCTTTAGACACCCTCTTCTCCTAAAAGCACTATCTAAACTTGCCTTTACTGAAACTGTCCTCTCCTGGTTCTCCTCCCCTCTCTCTCTCTGGCTGGTCCTTCTCAGACTCTTTCCCAAACTCTTCCTCTGCTTCCCACCCCCTTAATGTGGGAGTCTCTTAGGGCTCACTTCTAGGTCTTCTTCGATTCTCCATCTACACTCACTCCTTGGAGAATTTACTCATTCCCATGGCTTCAGCTGCCATTTCTATATAGATGATTCCCAGATCTACATCTCTAGCCTTGGGCAAGTCTTCTAACTTCTCTATGCCTCAGTTACCTCATCTGTAAAATGGGTATTAAGACTGTGAACCCCACTTGGGACAACCTGATTACCTTGTATCTACCCCAGCGCTTAGAACAGTGCTTGGCATGTAGTAAGCACTTAATACTAGTATTATTATTATTATGGGTTTTAATTGCAACTCTGCCACTTGTCTGACCTTGGGCAAGTCATTTCTCTTCTTTGTGCCTCTGTCACTTCATATGAAAAATGGATTGAGACTGTGAGCCCCATACTGGACAGGGACTATGTCCAACCCAATTTGCTTGTAACTTACCCCAATGCTTAGTACAGTGCTTGGCACATAGCAAGCATTTAAATACCATAAACAAATACTTCAAACTCAACATGTCCAAAACAGAACTCACCACCTTCCCACCCAAACCCTGTCCTCCCCATGTCTTTCCCATCACTGTAGACAACACTCCATTCCTTCAAGTCACAAACCCAACACCTTGGCAACTTCTCATTCAACCCACATATTCACTGTGTCTCAAAATCCTGTCAGTTCTACCTCCACAACATTTCTCTAATCAGCACTTTCCTCTCCAGCCAAAATGCTACTACGCTGATTGAAGCATGTATTGTTTCCCACCATGACAGCTGCATCAATGTCCTTACTGATTTCCCTGCCTCTTGTTTCTCCCCACTTCAGTCCATACTTCTCTCCGCTGCCCAGATCATTTTGCTAAAACAAACATTCACTCCATGTTTCCCCACTCCTCATTCATTCATTCAGTTGTATTATTGAGCACTTACTGTGTGCAGAGCACTGTACTAAGTGCTTGGGAAGTACAAATTAACTACAGGTATTTCCCAAACACTTAGTACACTGCTCTGCGCACAGTAAGCACTCAATACAATTGAATGAATGAATACAAGTACATCACTAACCTCCAGTGGTTGCCCATTCACCTCCACAAAGAGAAACTCCCTACTTAACTCTCCTGCTCCTACCTCGCCTTGCTGATTTCATACTTCAACTCAGATAGCATGATTTGGTTCTCTAGCGCCAATTTACTATAACTCAGACTTGTTAATCTCACCATCAGCCCCTTGATCACATCCTCCCCATGGCCTGGAACTTCCTCCCCCTCCCCATCAGACTGACCATAACTCTTCCAACCTACAAAGTCCTTTTAAAATCACTTCTCCTCCAAGAAGCCTTTCCCAACTAATCCCTCATTTCCTCTCCCTGCCCTCCCTTCATTCAATCGTATTTACTGAGCGCTTACTGTGTGCAGAACACTGTACTAAGCACCTGATTGCCTATGTACTTGGATCTGTTGCCTTTAAGCACTTGATTGTCACCTCTTCTTCAGCTCCACAGTCCTTACGAACAGCAGCGTGCCTCCGTGGAAATAGCAGAGAAGCAGCATGCCTCAGTAGAAATAGCAGAGAAGAAGCGTGCCTGTGGAAAGAGCCCGGGCTTGGGAGTCAGAAGTCATGAGTTCTAATCCTGGCTCCACCAATTGTCAGCTGTGTGACTTTAGGCAAGTCACTTCACTTCTCTGTACTTTGGTTACCTCATCTGTAAGATGGGGATGAAGACTGTGTGCCCCATGAGGGACAATCTGATCAGCTTGTATCCACCCCAGCAGTTAGAACAGTGATATGCACATAGTAAGCACTTAACAAATACCATCAGTTATTATATAGCCATAATTTATTTTCATGTCTATCTTTCCTATAGTATAAACTTGTGGATAGGAATCATATCTACCAACTCTATAGTAATATCCTCCTCAAAGTGCTTAGTACAGTTCTCAGTCCACAGTAAGCACTCAATTACTGTTGATTTACTGATATGCTAGAGATATTAGATAGGATATCTTCTCTCAAGGATTGTATAATCCAGTGGGGAAGACAGACACTAAAATCAATTACAGGTAGGGGGAAATAATAGAGTTTAAAGAGATGAATATAAATGCATAGAGGCAGTGGTCAATACTAAACTGTTTAGGTGACACAGAAGTGCTGAAGTGTTGGTAAGGAGATGAGGGAAGTGATGAAAGATTAACTAGGGATTAATTAGATCCGACCAATGGGAGGCCAAGGAGAACCCAGCTAATCAATAATTCAGCAAAACTTTAAAAAGTGTTCTTTCTCCCTATGGAAAGCTGCTCTGATTCATCCAGGAGACTAGCCTGTCCTCAGAAACTATAGATGTCTGAACCCCTGTGCACAGTAATAATTAAATAATTGCAGTTTTTAATTTGTGAACTCCTCCCTTTTTTCTCTTTATTGATTAGGCTTCTTTGGCTTAGAATGACTGTGTGTGTTTTGAGCAATATCTGGGGTGACTGTGACCCTTTCATCATCCCTCCCATTTTTAGTGCTCAACTCATCACAAAACGACACTTGGATGGACAGTAGCCATTGTCCAGTTGAGTGGCTCCATGATGGAGTACTTTGTTTTGTTTTTCTACTGTTAATCACTTACTATGTGCCAATCATTGTTCTAAGCACTGGAGTAAATGCAAGATAATCAAGTTGGGCACAGCCCTTGCTCTACATAGGGCTCACACTATAAATTGGAGGGAGGATTTAATCCCCATTTTACAGATGACGTGACAGGCACAGAGAAAGTGACTGATTTGCCCAGTGCCACATAGCAGAAAAGTAGAGAAGTTGGAATTAGAGCCCAGGCCCTCTCTCAGGCTCACACTAATTCTCCTAGGCCATGCTGCTCCCCTGAGAGCTTAATAAAACATTAAATATAATCAATGAACCAGGCCCTTCAGTTCCTTCTTTCCACTATATATGGTATTGAGTAAGTTTATTCTCTGCCTAGTCCATGTTGCCTCTATCAGTCAGTGGTATTTATTGAGCACTTGCTAAATGCAGAGCACTGTACTGTGCTCTTGGGAGAGTACAATACAACAGAGTTAGGAGAAATATTCCCTGCCCACAGTGAGCTTACAGTCTAGAGGGGAAGAGGGGAAGACAGACATTCTGTACAATGGATTAAACTGGGCTGCAGTTCAGATACTTCCAGACCCTAGGAATTTTAAATTGTGCCCAAGTTGGGGTGACTCGCAAACTTCACATCCCTAGCTGCCCAGCTATTACATTTTACACAGGAGTTTAAGGGTAAAGTCATGCGTTGCATGCAGAGCCTATTCTTACTCTCTCAAAGTCAATGCTGGTGTAGCTAGCTCTATTCCTCCCTTCAAAGCCCTACTGAGAGCTCACCTCCTCCAGAAGGCCTTCCCAGATTGAGCCCCTATCTCCCTCTCCCCCTCCTCCCCCCATCCCCCCACCTTACCTCCTTCCCCTCCCCACAGCACCTGTTTATATGTATATGTTTGTACATATTTATTACTCTATTTTACTTGTACATATTTATTCTATTCATTTTATTTTGTTAATATGTTTTGTTTTGTTCTCTGTCTCCCCCTTCTAGACTGTGAGCCCCCTGTTGGGTAGGGACCGTCTCAATATGTTGCCAACTTGTACTTCCCAAGCACTTATAAGGTACAGTGATCTGCACACAGTAAGCGCTCAATAAATACGATTGAATGAATGAATACAAAATGATCATGTCAGATAAAGTCCCTGACCCACACAGGGCTCACAGTCAAAATAGGACGGAGAATGTGGTAGATGAATGATTTATCACATATAATTTAAAGATATTTACGTAACTGCCATGGGGTTGAGGGTGAAGTGAATTTTAATGCTCAAAGGACAGAGATCCAAATCCCTCTATAGAAGCACCTATTCCTCATGTGTGTCTGATATGGAGTGATTTGTGGACAGATATTCAACTTTCATCTTCCATTTGGTAGCACCAACTCTGAATATGAAGGACAATGATATTCATGTAGTAATTACTACAACCATTAAGCTAATGGTTAATCCAGAACGATACATTAAACATCCTTTTCTGCAAAATTATTTTCCCCATTTAGCAGCTTTCCTACTCCATAAGCACAGCAAACATTTAAATGCATTTTCTAAGTTAAACCAATCACCAGATAACCACTTTTTAACACCTATTTCATGGGGTGTTGAGAGGATTAATTAGTGAATAGTTGAAAAGCACTCTGCATCCTCAGATAAAAAGTGCTAAAGCAATGTAAAGTAATTTATTTTGGGTAATATTTACTTTATTATTAAAAATGCATGTGAATAGCATATGTTGCAACTGTCATGATGTTGTTACTTTCCTCTGCACATATCTTCCTAGAATTGAGGCCATTTTAGAAAACATTTCATAGAAGCAAAAGACTATTAAAGCTCATAGCTCTAGTGCTGCTATCATATTAAATCATGGAACTTCCAAACCAGGAATGCTGTATAATCCTAGTTCCTGCATTTCAGGAAGAACAAAATGGATTTGGAGAAGATAAAGGAAAAGGGAAACACAGTGTTGAAGGGATGGCTAAGTTTATGCATGAGAGTCAACTGAGAGAGGCATGAAATTAAAAAAAAATCAAATAGGGGGACTGGGGAAAAACTTAGAAGGGCACCTCCCCAAATCCCACTATAACATGACAAGATGTTCCCATTGAAGCCTGAGTTGTAGTCTAGAGTCAAACAAAAGGTAGGTCTTTAAAGCCTTCGGTAGTCATTTAGAATTTGTTACCACAGCCTGGAAATATCGGTAGAGTCAAGAAGAGTTTGCACACATTCCTCAAAGAAAATTTCCTGAATGGATTGAAGGAAATTAGAAAGGGGAACGCTAGGGTCAGGGGTGGTCCAAACACCCAGAGAACACTGACATAAGAAAGAATGGAAAGAGGGGCAGAGATGTGTGTATTCAGCTACACTGAGGGGCACACTGCAATAAACACACACTCACATTCATGCTTAGACAACTCCCTGGAAACACCCAGGTCACCCTGTATAGAGGGAAGAGAAGGACTAAAGGGGGGAAGTTAGTAAAGCAGTTAAGTGCAGTGACTACTTCTGGCTCCGGTTCCTCATTCATTCATTCAACTGTATTTATTGAACGCTTACTGTGTGCAGAGCACTGTACTAAGCGCTTGGGAAGTACAAGTTGGCAACATATAGAGACTGTCCCTACCCAACAGCGGGCTCACAGTCTAGAAGGGGGAGACAGACAACAAAAACATATTAACAAAATAAAATAAATAGAATAAATATGTACAAATAGAGTAATAAATATGTACAAACATATGTACAGGTGCTGTGGGGAGGGGAAGGAGGTATGGCAGGGGGATGGGGAGGGGGGGAAAGGGGAGAGGAAGGAGGGGGCTCAGTCTGGGAAGGCCTCCTGGAGGAGGTGAGCTCTCAGTAAGGCTTTGAAGGGAGGAAGAGAGCTAGCTTGGCAGATGTGGTGAGGGAGGGCATTCCAGGCCAGGGGAGGACTTGGGCCGGGGGTCGATGGCGAGACAGGCGAGAATGAGGTACAGTGAGGTTAGCGGCAGAGGAGTGGAGGGTGTGGTCTGGGCTGGAGAAGGAGAGAAGGGAGGTGAGGTAGGAGGGGGCAAGGTGATGGTGAATTTCCACACTTAGTGGCCCCAGAGCAGGGCCACCTGGCCAGAACCCTGGCAACTCTGGGGGCTGCATTCAAATTCTGCACTAAATTATCTCATTCTGCTTCTGTTTCACAGGTGCCAGCCCCATGGAGTTCTTGGCACTGCCACAGCCACTGAAGCCTAATGCAGTGCCTGCCAACCACTGGCCAGGTTGGTGGTGAGAAGCGACAGTGGGAGCAGAGGGTGACTGTCCCAAGGGGGCAAGAGGATGACCTGTCATTACGGCAGAGCAAACCTGGGAGAGAATAGCACTCCCTGCAGCCATGAATATCCTCATTCTTGGACATTTGCCAGCAACAGCTGTGTGGCATAGTGGGCTTGGGAGTCAGAGGACCTGGGTTCTAATCCCTACTCTGCTAAACGCTTGGTGTGTGACCTTGGGCAAGTCGCTTAACTTCTCCATGCCTGAGTTCTCCTGAGTCATAAGGACCTTTCATTAATTCATTCAATCGTATTTATTGAGTGCTTACTGTGTGCTGACCACTGTACTAAACACTTGGAAAGTATAATTCAGCAATAGAGACAACCCCTACCCACACAGGGCTTACAGTCCAGAAGGGGGTGAGACAGACATCAAAACAAGGAAACAGGCATCAATATAAATAAATAGAATCACAGATATGTACATATATATGCAAGTGCTTTGGGTAGGGAGAGGGGGTAGAGGAAAGGGAGCGAGTCAAGGTGACAGAGGGGAGGAGGAGCTGAGGAAAAGAGGGGTTTAGTCTGGGAAGGCCTTTTGAAGGAGGTGAGCCTTTGGTAGGGCTTTGAAGGGGGTGGAGGAAGTGTGATTGAAGGATTTGAGGAGAGAGGGTGTTTCAGGCCAGAGGTAGGTGGTGGGCTAGGGGTTGGTGGTGGGACAGGCAAGATGGAGGCACAGTGAGAAAGTTAGCACCAGAGGGGTAGAGTGTGCAGGCTGGGCTGCAGAAGGAGAGAAGGGGAGGTGAGGTAGGAGGGGGCAAGGTGATGGAGAGCTTTGAAGCCAATAGTGAGGAGCTTTTGTTTGATACAGAAGTTGATAGGCAACCACTGGAGATTTTTTTTTGGGGGGGTGGGGAGTAACATGGCCAGAACATTTCTGTAGAAAGATAATCTGGACAGCAGAGTGAAGTATGGACTGCAGTGGAACCTGGGTTCTAATCCCTACTCTGCTACGTGCCTAGCCCGCTGCTGGGTAGGGACCATCTCTATATGTTGCAAACTTGTACTTCCCAAGCACTTACAGTGCTCTGCACACAGTAAGTGCTCAATAAATATGATTGAATGAATGAATGAATGGTGTGTGACCTTAGGCAAGTCACTTCACTTCTCTGTCTTCACTTACCTCATCTGTAAAATGGAGATTAAGATGGTGAGACCCATTTGGAACAAGGACTGCATCCTGCCAAATCTGCTTGTATCGACCCCAGGGCTTAGTACACTGCCTGGCATGTAGTAAACAAATACTACAGTTAGTAGTTTCTAATTATTATTAGACTGTTAGCCCCATGTGGGACAAGGACTGTATCCAACCTATTTCACTTGTATCTACGCCAGTGCTTAGAACAGAGTCTGAGATACAGTAAGCACTTAAAAAAAATCAAGCACTTAGTACAGTGCTCTGCACACAGAAAGGGCTCAATAAATATGACTGAATGAATGAAATACAACAACAACAATATAATAATAATAATACTAGTTCCTATTGAGCAGGGAATTTGTCTACCAACTCTGTTGTATTACACTCTCCCAAAATATTATTGTAGTGCATTGCACACATGGTAGGTGCTCAATATATAACAGAGATGATGAGATTTATTTCAGGTCAGGAAGTCAGATTTTAAAATGCCAAAAAAAAAAAAATCCAGCAACAAAGTTGAAGTATCAGGAATTCAAAAATCAATATGATGGAAATAGCTGGATAGTCAAATTGACTAAACACCCACTTGTCAGTGGCTATGTGGCCATGACAACCCTCATATATGTCTGGCTGGAGCCTGGTTTGGGGAACCAGGAATGGGGGAAGATGGCAATAATAATAATAATGGCATTTATTAAGCACTTACTATGTGCAAAGCACTGTTCTAAGCACTGGGGAGGTTACAAGGTGATCAGGTTGTCCCATGGGGGGCTCATAGTCTTAATCCCCATTTTACAGATGAGGTAACTGAGGCAGAGAGAAGTTAAGTGACTTGCCCAAAGTCACACAGCTGACAACTGGCAGAGCCGGGATTTGAGCCGGAAATGCAGGCTCTCCCAGGGCACTGGTGTCGACTGGTTTAGATTTCTTCTCTGGGTTGATATCAGAAATCCAGAATCCCACAAACTGCCGAATCATCTATCCCTCCCATAGTGAGCCCGTTGTTGGGTAGTGATTGTCTCCCTCCGTTGCCGAATTGTAATTTCCAAGCGCTTAGTACAGTGCTCTGCACACATTAAGTGCTTAATACAATTAAATGAATGAATAGCTTTGGGGCTAGTGGACTCACTTTGCTCCACAACACCATGGTCCAGGTTCCCGGTAGCCTCAAGTGTGACTTTAGGGAAGCTCTCAAGGAGATAAATAGGGCACATCCAAATCTCATAAACTTAGAACTGCTTCGCGGCTTGGCAGATTTCAGTTGGGACATAAAGGAAACAGTACTTGTACACCACTATCTTAAAATCAGCAATATCCAAACTCATCATTAACTTCAACCTCGGAAGTGGTTACTCCCCGCTCAAACCCATGGCTGCCTACATCCCAAAATCCCATTCCCTGAACTCCAGAATCTCCTCCTCTCCCTGCAGCTCCAATGCACGGATCCCATCCCTAATAGGATCCCATATCACCACCCTGGCACTGAAGTCAGAGCGCCAGGGCAGGACACGGGGAAAGCTGGCAGCAGTGGAAGAGATTAATAATAATAATTATGGTATTTGTTAAGCACTTATTGTGTGTCAGGCACTATACTAAGCTCTGGGGTGGTTACAAGCAAATCAGGTTGGATACAGTCCCTGCCACACGTGGGGCTCACAGTCTCAGTCCTCATTTTCCAGATGAGACAACTAAGGCCCAGAGAAGGGAAATGATTTGTCCAAGGTCACACAGCATAACTGGGATTAGAACCCATGACCACCTTACTCCCAAGCCCGGGCTCTGGGAAGAAAGGGTGGAGGCAACTCTTCCCTTGAGCTCCTTTCTTCTTGGAGGGTCCAAAAAGTCTTGAGAAAGGGGACAGTTACCATAAGTAGCAGGGGCTGTTGGAATAAGCCTGGGAGTCAAAGGACCTGGGTTCTAATCCTGACTCAGCCACTTGATTGCTGTATGACCTGTGGCAAGTCATTTCACTCCTCTGTGTCTCAGTATCCTCATCTTTAAAATGGGGATTAAATACCTGTTCTCCCTTCCCATTTGACTGTGAGCCCCCCGAGGGAACAGGGATGATGTCTGATCTGATTATAGTCTATCTACCACAGCATTTAGCATGATGCTTGGTACATAGTAAGTGCTTTACAAATACTATTATTGTTATCATCATTATTATTCATGACAATATCCTTGAGGACAGGGTGGGACTATTTGCAAGTCAAATTTGAGAACAGATTTGATCTGTTACAAATTTGAAAAGAAATGATTCCCTCTCCTATGACATGAACCCTGCTGATGATAAGTCTTGCTGAGGGTAGGAAATCTGTAATGAAATCCTGCTGGCAGCTGCCTCTTTGAATTTGAAAAACAGTAATATGTATATATTTTCCTGAAACACTTTCAAAAAAATTGCCATCTGGGGAGTAGCATCACCTGCCAAATTGCATGGTTCTACGAAAGTGGTTTACTACCTTCTTGTGGGTTTATTTCTTTATCGTTGGTAAAATGAGCCCCGGGTGGAACTCTTCAAGGCCAATGACCTGGTTAGGAGAAGGTGACAGGGTTAGGATTTGCTATTTTAGTCAAAGGAGAGGGAATTTTTGAATTGGAAGAACAGAATAGTTTCCTTAGTTAAGCGCTAATGATAACAATAAAAATAACAGTAATTGTGGTATTTGTTAAGTGCTTACTATGTGCCAAGCACCATATGGAGTGCTGGGGTAGATGCAGGATAATCAAGTCCCACATGAAGTTCACAGAGTAAGTAGGAGGGAACACAGGTATTGAATCCCCATTTTACAGATGAGAGAACTGAGGCACATACAAGTGAAATGACTTGCCCCAGATCACACAGTAGGTAAGTGACAGAGCCGGGATTAGACTTAAGGGCCTCTGACTCCCAGGCTGGTGCTATTTCCGCTAATACATTCTGCATCTCTTATATTTTGATCCCGTGTTTTCTAGGCTGATATATTTAATATTCACACAAGGGCTTTAGAAGTGATTTATTTTGGGGACAGGGGTGGGGGCTGGGTCTCTGCTTCATTGCCCTGGAAAGGCATTAACTGGGATATGATAGCACAGTTTTCAATGTAATAGAATTCATTAGGAGTAACAAATTTAGCTATGAGATCATGGAAAAGCCTCCTGCTTGGTGAAAGAGCAGGTTTGGCCTAGGAAAGGCTCACTTGTATAGAGAAAGGATATAATTAATTTCCCAATTAAAACAAGCTAAATGTCACCTACGTGGAATCTCATTCTGCTCTACAGAAACTCTCTCCTCTCCCTGATTGGATTTGAATACAAAACCAAATGCATCTTCATCAAAGGCAGCAGTTAAACCTTCAGGACAGAAAGATACTTGGGCTCAGACTCTGAAGAAATTCTGCTCTTACTGCAGAGTTAATAGGAATGACAGCTCCACTTGAGGATTTTTCAATCTCTCAACTGAAAATTGCCCAGAAACTGACCACCATGTCTTTGGTTGTCGGGTTTGGAAGATGGGACAGAGGAGGTTTCCAGTCCCTGGATTCTAATCCTGACTTCCACCTGCCTGCTCTGTGACCTTTGACAAATCATTTCACTGCTCTGTGTTTCAGTTTCCTCATCCATAAAATGTGGACTTAATACCTGCTTTCCCTCCCACTTATACTGTGAGCCCCATGTGGGAAAGGGACTAAGTCTGACTTGATTATGTAATTAATTGTAGTATTTGTTAAACGCTTACAACATGCCAAGTGGTTGAAGTGCTGGGATAGAAACAAGGTAAATCAGTCACAGTCCCTGTCCCACATGAGACTTGCAGTTTAAGTAGAAGGCTCAATAGGTATTGCATCCCCACTTTCTAGATGAGGAAACTGAAGCAGAGAGAAGTTAAGTAACTGGCCCAAAGTCACACAGCAGGCAAATGGTGGAAGCAGGATTAGAACCCAGATCCTCTGTCTTCCAGGCTCTTTGTAGTAGGCCATGCTGCTTGTCTGGGTGAAGTATGAAATTACCAAAGTTGTAGTGTATGTGGGCAGCCAAGCTAGCTCTCTTCCTCCCTTCAAAGCCCTACTGAGAACTCACCTCCTCCAAGAGGCCTTCCCAGACTGAGCCCCCTTTTTCCTCTCCCCCCCGCATCCCCCCACCCTACCTCCTTCCCCTCCCCACAGCACTTGTATGTATTTGTACAGATTTATTACTCTATTTTACTTGTACATATTTACTATTCTATTTTGTTAATGATGTGCCTATAGTTTTAATCCTATTTGGTCTGACGATTTTGACACCTGTCTCCATGTTTTGTTTTGTTCTTTGTCTCCCCCTTCTAGACTGTGAGCCCGTTGTGGAGTAGGGACCATCTCTATATGTTGCCGACTTGTACTTCCCAGGCACTTAGTACAGTGCTCTGCCCACAATAAGTGCTCAATAAATACAACTGAATGAGAATGATTGATTGATGGGGACAGGTATGTACACTCATACTGGGTGGGCAGACAGGAGTAGATTGTGTTGGGCTTTACGGTGGGGGAGGAGTGATGGCTGTGTCATCAACCCTTTCCTCTTCTCCAGGGTAAAATGAGGATCAGAGGAGTCTGTTGTCCCAGCATGGAGAGTGGTCTGGGAACCAGTGGCCTTCAGACCTCATGGCTACTCTCACGACTCTTTCCCTATCTGGAGTTCTCATTTTTCAAAGATGAAACCCAGAGGTGAGAGCGGTTGGGGGCAACAATCAGCCAATGAACCATATAATTGAGCACTTATTGGATGCAGAGCGCTGTCCTAAATACTTGGGAAGTACAATATGACAGGCAAGTTCCCTACCCACAACGAGCACACAGTGTAAATAAATGTACATAAATGCTGGGTGGCTAAGGGAGGGGGTGAATTAAAGGTGCAAATCTAAATGCAAGGGTGACACACAAGGCAGTGTGAGAAGTCTAGTATAGAGAAGTAGCGTGGCTCAGTGGAAAGAACATGGGCTTTGGAGTCATAGGTCCTGAGTTCAAATCCCAGTTCCACCACTTGTCAGCTGTGTGACTTTGGGCCAGTTACTTAACTTCTCTGTGCCTCAGTTACCTCATCTGTAAAATGGGGATTATGACTGTGAGCCCCACATGGGACATACTGATCACCCCGTACCCTCCCCAGCAGTTAGAACAGTGCTTTGCACATAGTAAGCGCTTAATAAATGCCATTATTATTATAAGAGGAAGTGAGAGGTTAGTCGGGGAAGTTCTCTTGGAAAATATGCAGTTTTAATAAGGTGCTGAAGGTGGGGAGAATGATTGTCGGTCAGATATGAAGAGGGCCAAACCAGAGCCAGCACCTGAGTGAAAGGTGAGCAGCGAGATAGGCCCTGATAGACATCTTGTCTGTCTCAAAAGCAGCAAAACTCCTTGGGCAATCACATGGAGGGAGAGAGAACACTCTCTCCCTCCTCCCCACTAATTTGGAAGCAGGAAGCATCATGCCTTAGTAGAGAAAGCACAAACCTGGGAGCCAGAGGACCAGGGTTCCAATCCAGGCTCTGCCACTTAGCATCTGTGTGACCTTGGGCAAGTCACCTAACTTCTTTCTGTTTCAGTTTCCTCAACTGTAAAATGGGGATTGACTGTGAACCCCATGTGGGACAGGGACTGTATCCCACCTTGTAAGCCTTCCCCAGACCTTAAAACGGTGTTTTACTGTGGTAAACATTTAAATACCAAAAAAAAAAAAAAAAAGGAAAATTCAGACTCATGTCAGGATCTGACCTGCTTTCCAGAGCCTCGGCCTACCAGCCTAGAGCAATCACAACTCTGACCCAGCAGTGGTCTAGTGGCAGTGAATCCAGGTAGTGGTGTTGAGGTTAATTTAATACAATAGGAGCCCTGCTCCCACCTCCCAAGACATCTTCTGGCTGGGAAAAAAAAAATATGCAGGTTGGAGAAAAGAAAAGTTTAGGAAAGTCAAGAAAAGTTTAGGAAAGTCAACCCAACAGGCTCAAGTGAAATAGAAAGGCAAGCAAGGAGTTTTCTAAATACAGAATCTGAATTTGAGCTCTCACTTTACCCTCATTCCTTACCATCTTGACTTGCTCCATCAAAAACAGAACCTTCTGTTCCCTGTACTGTTCAGAATAAGCCAAACCTTATTCTGCTCTACCTGAGGATGGATCTGTGGCTGGATCAAAGAAGATGGGGAGGTACAAGGAGAAAGTGGCCAGTGGCTTTCGGATTGAGACTGTGAGTCCCATGTGGGAAAGAGACCCGATTTTCCTGTATCAACCCCAGAGTTTAGTATAGTGCTTGATGCATAAGTGCTTAGTACCACGATTTTTTAAAAAAATTATTTATTTGGGAGGAGGAAGGAGAGGGGATTATGCCACTATAGCTCTTTCTGTACTTTGGTGCCAATGAAGCAGGAGGGCCATCTCCACTCCCATTGGAAAAAACATGAAGTGAAGGGACTGAGAATGGTTGTTCAAGGTCACCCTGGCACCCTGGAACTGCATGAGACCAGCAGGCCCAGTTCAGAGATGCAAGTGATAAACAAGGAGAGAAGCCTTTAACAACCAAATACAAAAAAAAGCCCCTGAAAACGAATTGAAGTTAATGGCACAACTAGGGAGAGTTTGGTGTCTTTACACAATGGGATTCTCTCATGGCTCATCTGAGAACTGTGAGCCCGTTGTGGTCAGGGATTATCTCTAGTAGTTACTGAATTGTACTTATCAAGCATTTAGTACCGTGTTTTGCACAAAGTAATCACTCAATAAATACAATTGAATAAATAAATGAATGAACTTTCTATCTCTTGAAAAGCTTTGGGGAAAGCCAGTCTCTTGGGAAGAGCTGATGGTAATAATAATAATAATAATAATGGTATTTGTTAAATGCTTACTATGTGCCGAGCACTGTTCTAAGCACTGGGGGTAGATACAAGGTAATCAGGTTGTCCCATGTGAGATTCACAGGCTTACTCCCCATTTTACAGATGAGGTAACAGGTACAGAGACGTGAAGTGACTTGCCCAAAGTCACACAGCAGAGAAGTGATGGAGCCGGGATTAGAACCCATGACCTCTGGCTCCCCAAGACTCTTAAAAAAAGGAACTGCAGAACTCTCCTTCAGGGACAGCTGGAGTAGAAGGGCTCTTCCATATTCCTCTCCCTACCTGCAAAAGAACCACCCTGTAGCCCAAAGCATTAGCCAAGAAATGGAAGCGGATTTCATATCTTCCCCAGGGTTGGGCACAAAGTAACTGCTTAACAAATACCATTAATCATTATTAGGAGGAGGTAGGCAAGATAATTAGTTGGGATTTCCATGGGCCTCCCAACTGAGAAACGTTTGCCTGGAGAGGAATAGGGTAAAGGGGCTGATTAGCAAATTGTTTCCTTATCTCAGAATAAGGAAACAATTCTTTCTCCAGGTATAGATAGGTTTGCCCTTCCGGGATCCTTTCTCTTGGTATTTAAAGCTCTGAGGGTAACTTTTCCAAGAGTGTTTAGTTAATTACACTTTCTGCATCCTCTTCCCCATCTGCCTTCCTTTTCTTCCAAACATCTTGTTTCATAGCCTCCAATCACTTGGATGAGACAAAGGGATGGTGGGTCTCTCCCAGTGGGAGGTAGAGGTTACTGCTGATGTCTCTATACACACTGCAGATGAGCTTTTAGGTTCAAAAGGATTATTTGTCCCTGCTGTGAGAGCAGAACACAATTGGACTCATTTTTACACAGAAGATATGCTTATTTAGGTCAAAACCATGCAAAATTTTCCTACTTAAAAATAAGAAAAAACATTTACCCACACCTTAAAGAAAAATAGAGAGATTTAATTCTCAGGCTCTCTGAACCCCCCCCCTCCCCCCTCACTTCAATACTTGGTGCTATAGTGGGCTACTTTTCATCTAACCAATTACAACAAAATGAAAATACAAAGCCGTATAGAATTAACATGCATTGCTTATTGATAACAATAATGTTTTACACACATAAATATACATGTTCATTGAATTATGACATCAATGCTATAAAATTAAAAAGTGATTTAAAAGGGACAGTAGGATTATGAGTAGTGAATTCCATAATAAGCATCTATGACATCTCTTCTCTCATTTACCCCATCTATCATGATCTGTGACAGTTTTTTGGGTTTTTTTTTTATTCCCCCTCTCTTCATTTAATTCTTGTAACAAATAGTGTGGTTTTCATGTTTTGTCTATTTGTTAATTTGCTGGATTTGAATTTTCTCCTGCTTCATTTTGCCTATTTTTGTAAACTCCTTAGGGGTAGTGACCATACTCAGTCATCAGAGGTGTTTATTGAACACTTCGGGTGTGAAGCACTGTTCTAAGGACTTCTGAGAGTAACTGTGATATTTTTAAAGTGCTTAGCATAGAGAGAAGCTAAGTGACACAGGAAGCAAATGATGAAGCTGGGATCAGAACCCAGGTTTCTTGGCTACCAATTCCATGCTCTTTCCTACTAGGCTGTGAAGCAAGACTCACAACCCCTGCTGATCAGAAGTTTGCAAAACTAATGTGATGGCCAGATAAAAAAGCATTAACAAGTCATGGAAACTGGAGGAAAAAAAAAGATTTATGATAGGAAGGAGTTCAGATAGGTTAGAATGAAATAATAATTGTGGTATTGTTTAGGTGCTCATTACATGCTAAACACTGGTGTAGATAGAAGATTATTAGGTTGGACACAATTGATGGGGCTTGCAGTTTAGTAAGGAGGGGGAAATGATATTGAATCCCCATTTTACAGGATTTTTTTGTTTGTTTTTAAATGGTATTTAAGGGCTTACTATTTGCCAGGCACAGTTGTAAATTCTGGGGTAGACAAGCTAATCGGGTTTGACAAACCTACATGGGGCTCACAGTCTTAATCCCTGTTTTATAGCTGAGGTAACTGAGGCACAGAGAGGTGAAATGACCTGTCCAAGGTCACACCGCAAACAGGTGGCAGAGCCAAAACTAGAAGCCAGGTTCTTCTGACTCCCAGGCTTATGTTTTTCCACTAGGCCATGGTGATGAATAATAGTTTGAGTAAAAATACAAACAAAAAACAACATGGAGATGTACAGGAAGACAGAGGATAGGAATGCTGGATCTCTAGTACCTAGAAAAAAATTCAAATCCAGCAAATTAACAAATAGACAAATAGCCAAAGCCCTAGCTGAAGTGTTAAGTGTAAGAGACATTCACAAGATAATATGCAGCCCCACATTTCCTAAGAGAGTTTTCATAGATCTTCATCTATACAATAAAATTGGATGCAAACTGAGTAACACAAGAGATGCAAGTGACAAGGAAAAAGTGAAATTCAGACTCTAGGCTATTCCATAACATTAGCTTTTCTTCCACTAACTCTTGTGTTCATGTTGGATTATAATAAATGTTAATCTCAAAAAAGATTATACTTAAGTACAATTGAAATTGATACCCCTGCAAATCCTGGGGAGAAAATAGAAAAGCTAGGTGGAGAAGAAGTGCCAGACATGGAGATAGGTGAAAAGTCTTTTACATAGATTTGGAAGCCAATAAGATTGATGCTACTGAAGAAAGGACTAGGGAAAAAGAGTCAGGAAGGTAGAGTGTCAAAGTTTGGAGTGTGGAACGTACGGCATTCTTTATTGCTGTGGGACACGCAAATAATGTTAGTGGCAGAATGCCACACGTTCTCCAGGATAAAGAATCAGGCACAGTGATTCCTGTTCCTTTAGATGTGGGCTCCTTGTTCGCCTTGTGCCTCAGTTACCTCATCTGTAAAATGGGGATTAAGACTGAGCCCCCCGTGGGACAACTTGATCACCTTGTAACCTCCCCAGCACTTAGAACAGTGCTTTGCACATAGTAAGTGCTTAATAAATGCCGTCATTTTATCTAATGCCTCTCTCCATGAATAGCTGCTAATAGAGTCATTAGATGTGCAGATAGCAGGGCCCAGTCGAACTGGATGGAGCTCATGGTAAGACTCAGTCCTGGTAGATATGACTGAACAGGGTTGGGATTCCTGTGGACTGTGTGGAAAATGTAGGAGCAGAGTTCTTCAGAAGAGGAAAGGAAACTAGCAAACAACCCAAATCCTAAACAACAAAGGGGATAGAAAAGAAGGGGGAAGACAGGGAGCGAAAACAAAAGAAATGAAGCTTCAAAAAAACAGAGACAAATGGAAATTGGAAAAAAATACACAAATAACAACGAAGTTGGACATAGTGGATGGGGCTAAGTCTATAAGAGGGCAAACTGGTTTTTACATTCCTATTTTATGCATGAGGAAACAGATAGAAGCTAAGGACAGGGAGCATGTCTATCAACTCTATTGTATTGTACAAATCCAGGTACAGTATTCTGCACACAGTAGTTGCTCAATAATTACCATTGATGGATTGCTGAACCTTGTGGAATAAAAAGGAGTCACAACATAAAACACCAGGAGAACTTGGGAGAGAAAAGTTTTAAGAGAAGCAAACAAGGCAGGAAAAGACGAGGAAAGACCAACTGAAAATACAAGGAAAAAGTTATAATGATAAAGGGAGTGAAAATAAGATGCTAAAATAAGGTGAGAACAAATGATGGGAGGTTAAGGAGTGAGTTAGTTGGAGGAAAAGAACAGTCTGGTCAATGAAAGAGAAGACAACAGTGAACAGATGGTGGCAGACAGCGAGGGCATAGGTGGGTGGGAGAGAGTGGGAAGGGAAGGGAGGAGAGGCGAAGAGATTAAATTCTTAGGAAATGGTCATTCCAACTCATTCACTTTTTATGGTTATACTCCTCCTGCACCTCCCTCCTAACTAGCCCATATGTCTCTTTGCTGCCTGGATTATTTTTATAGGAAGTGTTCAGTCCACAGCTTCCACACCTTTAAAATTAAAAAAAAAAACCTCCAATGGTTACCCATCTACTTCAACAGTAATTTCTTGCAGTTGCTTTACAATTTACACCTGTCCCCTCCTACCTGACCTCACTAATCCCCTATTATTAACTAAGACTGTACACCTTTGCTCCTCTAACCCCATCCAACTCACTGAACCTTGATCTTTTCTATCTCACCACCAACCTTCTGTCTAAATCCTCCTTCTGGCCTGGACCACCCCCGTTCTCCCCACCCCCTTCATAGCTGACAGACTACCATTCTCCCCATCTTCAAAGCCCTCCTAAAAATTATATTTTCTTTAAGTGGTCTTTTCCAAAGGATTCCAGTTCAGAAGTCATGAGGTTTCTCACATATCGAACCCTTAGGATCTGCGTGGGGTGGTGAGGGGGATGAGGAAAAAGAAAGAAGAAAGAAGAGAGAGGAGGGAGGATGGAGGGGGAGGGGAAGAAGAAAGAGAGAGAGACTGTTTCTTTTCAAATATTAAAATGGCATTTGTTAAGCACTGACTATGTGCAAAGCACTGTTCTAAGTGTTGGGGAGGTTACAAGGTGATCAGGTTGTCCCACAGGGGGCTCACAGTCCATCCTCATTATACAGATGAGGGAACTGAGGCAAGAGAAGTTAAGTGACTTGCCCAGAGTCACACAGCTGACAACTGGCAGAGCCGGGATACAAACCCATAACCTATAACTCAAAGCCCTTGCTCTTTCCAATGAACCATGTTTCTTCTCTAACAGGGAGAAGTGTTTGTATGTGACAGTCACTATATTAAGCCCTGGCAGATATAATTTTATCAGGTTGGACAATTTCTTTGTCCCATTTGGGGCTCACAGTACTAGTCTCAACTTTACAGGTGAGATAACTGAGGGATAGAGAAGTTAAGTGACTTTTCCAAGATCACACAACCGACAAGCGGTAGAGTCAGGAATTAGAACCCAGGTCCTTATGACTTCCAGGCTGGTACTCTGGGACAGATCATGCTGCTCTGAGTAATAATAATAATGGCCTTTACTAAGTGCTTACTATGTGCAAAACACTGTTCTAAGCTCTGGGGAGGTTATAAGGTGATCAGGTTGTCCCACGGGGGGCTCACAGTCTTAATCCTCATTTTGCAGATGAGGTAACTGAGGCCCAGACAAGTTAAGTGACTTGCCCAAAGTCACACAGCTGAAAATTGGCGGAGCCGGGATTTGAACCCCTGACCTCTGACTCCAAAGCCCGTGCTCTTTCCCCAGAGCCACACTGCTTCCTGAGTATTTGAGTACTGCTTCAATATTGGTGGGCAGAGAGTGTTCCAGGGTCTTATTCTAGATCATTTTGTCTTGAAAGTTTATGTGTTTCAGAAGTAGCACCAATGAAATTGTGCAAGAAGCTGGATATCTCTTTTGTAGGTCTGGGTCTCATAGGAACCTAGAATATTAGAAGTTATCATAGCCTAGAGATCTTCAACTCAGTAAGAGCCTTGAGGCCTTGTCATCACCACTGCCCTGATGTCAATATTGTTTTGCCCTAAAACTTTTGTTCCTATGTTAATTTAACAAATCATGTTGATGTCTGCATTTCTAGTCCTGCTAATGCTGAAGGGATAGGTATGGATCTCCTTGCAATTTAAGTTAATGAAGTTTATTTAATTTTACCTGAAAATCAAATCTTTCCTTATAATAATGATGGTATTTGTTAAGTGCTTACTACATGCCAAGCACTGTTCTAAGCACTGGCTCAGGTAACAGGAGTTTTGGCACTTGCATTTTTTTAACCTACAGATAATAAAATAATAATAATAATAATAATAATAATGGCATTTATTAAGTGCTTACTATGTGCAAAGCACTGTTCTAAACGCTGGGGAGGTTACAGGTTGTCCCACTTGAGGCTCACAATCTTAATCCCCATTTTACAGATGAGGTAACAGGCTCAGAGAAGTTAAGTGACTTGCCCAAGGTCACACAGCATGTTATCGACAAGTAGGGTGCAAAATAGGTTAATCGGTGTAAATCGGCCGCAGGGTTCTTGTACCCAGGGTGGTGACGCAGATAGGAAAAATGACTCGGAGACATGAGTTCAGATAGAGCAGTAAAGAAGGAAAGTGGCTACCTGCCCGTTCACCTCCCGGGAGAGGTACGAGTGACAAGCAGCCCCGATCCCAGCCGCTTCTTCCTCTTTTATTGGGTTTCAAATCCGAGCTACACAAAGGATTCCTGAGAGTAGTGCCGTACGTGAGGCCTTGGCATTCCAAGATCCCAAGTTAAAGTACAACCGTTTGTTTGTCATGGTTTGGTTAGTGTTAAAATCCCTGTTTACAAGATGTTATCAGGAGATAATGGTCAACACAGGATGGGGACATTCCAGACAGAGAGGGGCCACTTTGGTTAATGTTACTTTACAAACACTGGAGTGCTTCGGTCTGCACAAAATAAAGTGTTACTGTTGATATGCACAAGATGGAGTCATTCATGCCAAGTCCGCTGTGGACAACAATCCCCCCTTTGATCCTTCCGAGGCCCATGGCCTCCGGGAGGATCACATATGACCCTCCTCGAGATAACAAAGGTCTTCCGCAAAGCCGGCGCCTAAAGCATAGGACAAGGAAAAAGACAAAAATCCAGGCAAAAAGAAAAGACAGAAAAATCCAACAGAAAAATTCAGGCACAACTGAGCACACACAACAATCCAACAATCCCCCTCCTCAGTGAAACACAGCGTCCAGACGGTGCTGCATGTCCGTGACTTCAGCTTTGGACAGGGGTGTGGTCGGGGTTTGTAGAAGCATCAGGGTAGATGAAGCGCGTCGGAGGCAGGCCTTCAGGAGAGGACTGAGGCCCATCCGGTAGAAGTTCGACGCAGCCATAAAGCTGGGACAGCGGGTGGCTCAGAATCCTGAGAGTCAGCAGAAACTGATGGGGGAGTACAATCAGGAGGCGAAGCATCAAAAACGGCTGGCTTCACCTGGGAGTGGTGGATCCATGAGGGGCGCTCAGCAACACGAACTGCAGAAAAGGAAGACAAGAGAACCTGGTAGGGTCCCTCCCAGGATGGCTTAAGTGAAGCGTTACCGACCATGCGCTTAACCCAAACCCAATCTCCGGCGATGAATGGATGCAGATGATCGGTGAGAGGGATGCGCTGACGGAGGATTCCAGCAGCCTGCAGCTCAGCTAGAATTGCCTGGAGAGACAAAACATAGGCTCGCAGGGCATCATCGCCCACCTGTAGGGTCGGAGGAGGTCGGGGATCTGAAAGGCTTCCCCAAAACGGGGAATGACCAAATAGCATCTCATAAGGAGATATATTTAAAGGAGCCTGGGGGCGACATCGTAGACGATAAAGGGCTAGAGGTAGAACCTCGGGCCATTTGAGATGAGTTTCCATACAAAGCTTTCCCAAAAGGGTTTTCAACTCACGATTAGCACGTTCCACTTTCCCTGAACTCTGGGGATGGTAGGGTGCAAGTAAAGAACGTTCGATTCCAAGTGATCGATAGATTTCAGATAGAACAGACTCAGTAAAATGTGATCCCTGATCAGAATCAATAACAGCAGGTGGTCCAAACCTGGGAATGATTTCCCGCAAGAGACATTTCACCACTGTAAGAGCGGTTGCTCGGGAGGAAGGGAAAGCCTCAATCCACCCAGTCAGGTGATCAACAATGACCAGTAAATATCGGAAATGACCAGCCCTTGGAAGTGTCACAAAATCAACCTGCAAACCCTCAAAAGGGGAATAGACCCAAGGGCGTCCTCCCAAGGGAACCCGACGACCAGGGTGAGCATTGAAGCTCTGGCAAAGTAGCACAACTGGCTGTAACACATTTGGCAACAGGATGGATACCTGGGGCAAACCAAACTCGGAGAACTGTGGCTGCCAGGGCATCTGCACCAAAGTGAGTCTCCTGGTGAAGACCCAGACAAACTGGTCGCAGTGCAGCAGCAGGCAAAATAGGGCGTCCATCAGGGACCCAAAAGAGTCCGTCCCATTCCAGTGCCTCATATTGCCGAGGCCACTCAGCTCTTTCCTTATCAGTAATCAGGGAGGGCAACAGAGTGCCAGGCATAGACGTGGGGGCCAGGGTCATAACAGGAGCTACACATACAAGGGGGGCATGCCAAGCTGCCCAACGAGAGGCCTCGTCGTCCTGGCGATTGCCCAAACTCGGGGAATCACTTCCTCGGGTGTGGGCATGCACGTGCACGACAGCCACCTCAGCTGGGAGCAAGAGGGCCTGTAATAGGCGTTCTATATGATCCCCATTAGCAACCTGACGACCCGCTGAAGTGAGGAACCCACGACTTTGCCACAGGGCACCTGTAGCATGACAGACGCCAAAGGCATACTTAGAGTCTGTATTGATGGTCACACGCTTCCCTTTACCGAGTAATAATGCGTGTGTAAGGGCTTCAAGCTCAGCTGCCTGCGCACTGCAAGAAGCTGGGAGTGAGCCGGTCCACAGCACAGAGGTTAGGGTGACAACAGCAGCACCGGTGAGGCGCACCCCTTGGTTCATAAAGGAGGAGCCATCTGTAAACAAAGTTAGATCAGAAGAGGACAAAGGCTCATCGTGAAGGTCAGATCGAGGAGCGACAGTTTCCCGAACTACTTCATCACAATCATGAATTTGGTCAGTCATGGGAGAGGACTCAAGCAGGGTAGCTGGATTCAAGGAGCCACAGTGCTCCACATGTACCTGCGGATTCTCCAATAAAGCAACTTCATATTTAGTCAGGCGTGCCACAGATAAGGCTTGGGTGGCTGCTCCACGAAGGAGGCGCACAACTTCATGCAGAGTCCGAACAACAACGGGATGTCCCAAGAGGATATCCTGAGACTTTTCAAGCAGCATTACCACCGCAGCTATGCAGCGGATACAGGGTATCTGACCTAGAATGACAGGATCAAGGACACCTGAATAATAGGCTACTGGTCGATAGTGAGGACCGAGAGTTTGGCACAAAACACCTGAGGCCACTCTGCGGCGTTCATGAATGTACAAATAGAACGGCTTACTGTAGTCAGGGAGTCCCAGGGCAGGGGCTGAACTCAGGCATGATTTTAGTGTCTGAAAGGCTTCTACAGCCTCAGGAGTCCAGTCCAGGGGCTCTGGGGAAGTCATTTTTAGGAGCTCAAAAAGGGGTCTGGTTAACAACCCAAATTCTGGAATCCAAGCTCGACAAAACCCAGCCGCACCTAGAAAACCTCTCAAGGCTCTCTTAGTAGTGGGGCGAGGCATGCATTGAATAAGGCTTGCTCGCTTGGGGGCGATTGCTCTTTCTCCCGCCCGCAACATGAACCCAAGGTATTTTACCTGGGGCTGACACCACTGCAGTTTCTCACGACTAACTTTAAGACCAAGCTGATGCAAACATGCTAGGACCTGGAGGGAACCTGACCTACACAGATCCTTCGTGTCACCAGCAATAAGGATATCATCCACATACTGGAACATACTGATCCCTTCGGGTAATTTGAGGGGAGATAAGGCTCTGCACAATTCTCTCGAAAAGATAGTTGGGGAGTGAACAAAACCCTGGGGAAGCCTTGTCCAGGTTAGTTGACGACCTTCCCAGGTAAAGGCAAAGAGGTACTGGCTCTCACAGGACACCGGGATAGTAAAGAAAGCATCAGTTAGATCAATACAAGTAAAACAGGTTGCTTCGGGGCTCATGGCGCTAACTACTGCCGTAGGACTAGGAACCACAGCATGCATAGGCAAAACGTAAGAGTTAATTGCACGCAAGTCCTGGACTAACCAATAGGACAGAGGGGAGCCTGGTTTTCGCACAGACAACACAGGAGCATTACAGGGAGACCGACATTTGACTAAAATTCCCTCGTGTCTCTTCTCTTTCTCCTTCACACACACTTACTCTAACCTTCATACACATACAATTTCCTTCAGAGGCAATCTCTCCACCCATCATTCCACTCTTATGGGACACCTGCTTCGCAGGGTGTAGATGCCTGAACAGACAATTTCCTTCAACTGCAATTGCTTCACCTTCCTTTTTCCTTCTTTTCCCTCCTTCTTCCTTTATACACATACAATTCTTTTAACCATCATCTCTTCTCTCTCACTAAGACGAGTGAAAAAGTCATCGGAGGTTTCCCTTTCCCTCTGGATCATCCCGTGGAAGGAGTCCCAATTAGGGGTTTTACGGCCCAATTCTTGGGTGGCAGCCAGGAGAGTCTGCTACCCTTGATTAAGGCGATACCAATCTACTTCCACATTTAAATTCCAATTAGGCTCAATTGATGGCCACGCCACATGAGGCTGACCATCGTTCTCTAACTTTACAGTCAAGGCTCTGAGACAGGAGCGCTCATCAGAAGTGAAAAACAATTCAAGCAGCTCTTCTACATCCGCCCAAGGAGGAAGATGGGTTCTAAAAATTCCCAGGACCCTTCGATACACTTCCTGAGGATTTTTGAAAGGGTGGAGTATTCTGCTGCCAGGTTATAAGGGTTTGGGGCTCAAAAGGGACATGAGCCCTTACTCCGGCTATTACGACATTCCCTCCCGCCCCTGGGATCTGCTGGTAGTTCTCACGAACAGGGGCTAGAAGTGGTACCGGAGGTAAATAAGCAGGGGGGTTAGGAACTGGGGGACCTATCAGGTCCGCTGAGTGGGACTGCGGACTCGGGACTGAAGGCAACGCAGCCTTTTTCTGCCACAGGTGACAGTGTTGCTACTTCAGTCTGAGAGGACTGATTCTTGCTAACTTCAGCCCAACAATACCAATAGCACATTTCATCAGACCGGGAACAAGATAAAATCTCCCGGAGTTTGCGAAGAGTTTGAGGATCAAAAGACCCTCCCTCGGGCCAGAAAGAATAACCCTGTTGGTCCCGGAACTTAGTCCAGGCCTTGTGACACCCTACAAGTTGTTTCTTAGACATTCCTTTAGTTACAGGCAAGTGACCCTCATCCCATGATTGGAGAACTTTAGCCAGGCACCAACTAGTCTTAGAAAGACTCGTGCCCATGGTTCCAACAACCGGAACCCCCTTTCCAGTCAACCCAGAAAGAACACCTAGGACGTCTCCTAGGCCCCCTCAGAACGTCTTCTGAGGTAAACCACCTCCTAACCCAGGAGGAGAAACCACCCGCCCCTTCTAACCGAAGGGGGGAGAAACCGCTAACCCGGAACACCACCGGGCGCTCCAAATTAACAACCCAGAAGGAGAGAAGGGGAGACTCAGACCCTAAAGGCGGATCCTTACTTACAAAGTCTGACGCGTCACGAGAGTCGACCGTTCTCACCCACGGAGATTGTTCCTATCCAGATCACTGCACGAGGGTCCCTTCGTGGTCGCCAAAGAAGTTACTGTTATCGACAAGTAGGGTGCAAAATAGGTTAATCGGTGTAAATCGGCCGCAGGGTTCTTGTACCCAGGGTGGTGACGCAGATAGGAAAAATGACTCGGAGACATGAGTTCAGATAGAGCAGTAAAGAAGGAAAGTGGCTACCTGCCCGTTCACCTCCCGGGAGAGGTACGAGTGACAAGCAGCCCCGATCCCAGCCGCTTCTTCCTCTTTTATTGGGTTTCAAATCCGAGCTACACAAAGGATTCCTGAGAGTAGTGCCGTACGTGAGGCCTTGGCATTCCAAGATCCCAAGTTAAAGTACAACCGTTTGTTTGTCATGGTTTGGTTAGTGTTAAAATCCCTGTTTACAAGATGTTATCAGGAGATAATGGTCAACACAGGATGGGGACATTCCAGACAGAGAGGGGCCACTTTGGTTAATGTTACTTTACAAACACTGGAGTGCTTCGGTCTGCACAAAATAAAGTGTTACTGTTGATATGCACAAGATGGAGTCATTCATGCCAAGTCCGCTGTGGACAACACAGCAGACATGTGGTGGAGTCGGGATTCGAACCCATGACCTCTGACTCCAAAGCCCGTGCTCTTTCCACTGACCCACGCTGCTTCTCTTTCTGGATTCCTATTTGCACTTCCACAGCCGTGTCCTCGACCAAAAAGACAGCCCCATTTTCAGTATCAACAGGGAGAGCTCTCCACTTCCGTTAGCAACTTACTCTGGAAGAAGGCTCTAAAATTTGTCACATATTTTAAGGCATTTTCTCATGTGAGTTGGGTATGTTATGGAAAATAGAACCAAGCTGTGATTTTTAGACCTTAGGTGACTTATTGCTCAAACACATGGCTAGTTGATATAAGTGCACTTAAAATTGTAAATGGAACACAGTCCGTTAATGAATCAACAGGAAAAGCTCTAAGATGAACATAAATTTGTATATTTAAAATGAAGATTAAAAGTGATAACTAGTGGTTTAGTGAAAAGCAGCCTACACTACTGAAAAATACATGAGGTTGGGAGTCATAATGTTGTGCCGAGAATCAGCCAGTGAGACCCAGGTAGTAATTTAGAAGTGGATTTTATTAGTGCGGGGCTGCAAGGGGCCAGGAACCCAGATCAAGCAGCACCGATCCCATTCTCACTGTGTCTTTTATTGAGTTACAGCAACATGGGAGGGAGCATTTAGGAATTTCAGGAATCCAATTAGGACCCCCAGGATGCTGTAAATTCTCTGTTTTTACTGCCTTGTAAAGGTTGTAGTTATCTGCCCTATGGCCTTGTATAAATAGGTGTGTAAATTCTGTTATCTTCTGTTGTCACTGTCTTGTCAGGATGTCATCTGACCTACGACCTTACATAGATAAGTGTTACTTGTTAATGGCCTTGAAGGCATCTGTTGCAGACAATACAAAAAGGAGTTGTTCTCTCAGCCTGCACAAAATGGAGGGTTCCTGTCAGCATACACAAAATGGAGTCAGTCATGTCAAGTCCACTAGTGGACAACAGGGATGGCTTTTGTCAGGCAGGTCAGGGTGGGGGAGGCCTTTGTTAGGCAGGTTTTGTGGCGGGAAGTTTTGGCGGGCATTCTTCTTCCATGAGGAAGGGTGTACAAAGGGATGGGAGGAAGGGATGGGAAAACAAAATGGAGATCAGACAAACCCGATCACAACAATAAGACCTGGATTCTAATCCCGGTTCCACCACTGGTCTGCTCTGTGACCTTGGGCAATTCACAATTTCATCGTACCTCAGTTGCCTCGTCTGTAAAAGGGGATTAAGACTGAGCTCCATATGGCACATGGTCTGAGTTCGCCCTTTGGCCTAGTGGATAGAGCCTGAGTACGAAGGACCTGAGGCCTAGTCCTGGCTGCACCACTTGTCTACTCTGTGACCTTGGGCTAGTCACTTCACATCTCTGTGCCTCAGTTACCTCATCCATAAAATGGAGTTTGAGACTGTGAGCCCCATGTGGGACAGGGACCGTGTTCAATCTGATAACCTTGTAACCACCCCAGAGCTTAAAACAGTGTCTGGTACACTGTTGGTATCACCAACTTGGTCATACCCTCGACCTCATCATCTCCTACCGCTGCACTGTGTCCACCCTCACCAACTCTGAAATCCCTCTCTCTGATCATAATCTTCTCACCTGCCTCCTCATTCACACTCCTTTCCCCTGTAAATCCGTATTACTCCCTCACAGAGATCTCCGATCTCTGGACCCCACCCATCTTTCGGAGAGCCTCACACCCCACCTCACCACCCTCTCCTCTCTACCCAGTCTTGATGATCAGATTACTGCTCTCAACTCTACCCTTTCTACTCAGCTAGACTCACTCGCTCCCCTTTCCCTTCACCGCTCTCGCACCACTAACCCACAGCCCTGGATCACTGCCACTGTCCGCCTCCTTCGCTCTTATGCTCGAGCTGCCGAACGCTGCTGGCGGAAGTCTAAGCACCATGCCAACCTCGTTCACTTCAAGTTTATCCTTTCCTGCCTTAACTCAGCCCTCTCTTCTGCCAGACAAAACTATTTCTCCTCCCTTATTGACACCCATGCCCATCACCCCCGCCAGCTCTTCCGTACATTCAACTCCCTTCTCAGGCCCCCGGTTCCTCCCCTTCCTCCTTCCCTCACCCCCAACGATCTGGCCTCCTACTTCATTAACAAAATTAAATCCATCAGGTCCGACCTCCCCAAAGTCTCTTCCCCCCTTTCTCCATCCCCCCAGCTCTCAACACTCTCTGCTACTCTCCCATCCTTCCCAGCAGTGTCCTCAGAGGAGCTCTCCTCCCTCCTCTCAAGTGCTACTCCGGCCACCTGTGCTTCTGACCCCATTCCCTCTCATCTCATTAAATCTCTCGCTCCATCCCTTTTCCCCTCCTTAACTTCCATCTTCAACTGCTCACTCTCTACTGGTTCCTTTCCCTCTGCCTTCAAACATGCCCATGTCTCTCCCATCCTAAAAAAAACCCTCTCTTGACCCCACCTCGCCTTCTAGTTATCGTCCCATATCCCTCCTACCATTCCTTTCCAAACTCCTTGAACGAGTTGTCTACACTCGCTGCCTAGAATTCCTCAATAACAACTCTCTCCTCGATCCCCTCCAGTCTGGCTTCTGTCCCCTACATTCCACGGAAACTGCCCTCTCAAAGGTCACCAATGACCTCCTGCTTGCCAAATCCAACAGCTCCTACTCTGTCCTAATCCTCCTCGACCTCTCAGCTGCCTTTGACACTGTGGACCACCCACTTCTCAACACGCTATCTGACCTTGGCTTCACAGACTCCATCCTCTCCTGGTTCTCCTCTTATCTCTCTGGTCATTCTTTCTCAGTCTCTTTTGCAGGCTCCTCCTCCCCCTCCCATCCCCTTACTGTGGGGGTTCCCCAAGGTTCAGTGCTTGGTCCCCTTCTGTTCTCGATCTACACGCACTCCCTTGGTGACCTCATTCGCTCCCACGGCTTTAACTATCATCTCTACGCTGATGACACCCAGATCTACATCTCTGCCCCTGCTCTCTCCCCCTCTCTCCAGGCTCGCATCTCCTCCTGCCTTCAGGACATCTCCATTTGGATGTCTGCCCGCCACCTAAAGCTCAACATGTCGAAGACTGAACTCTTTGTCTTCCCTCCCAAACATTGCCCTCTCCCTGACTTTCCCATCTCTGTTGACGGCACTACCATCCTTCCCGTCTCACAAGCCCGCAACCTTGGTGTCATCCTCGACTCCGCTCTCTCATTCACCCCTCACATCCAAGCCGTGACCAAAACCTGCCGGTCTCAGCTCCACAACATTGCCAAGATCCGCCCTTTCCTCTCCATCCCAACCACTACCCTGCTCATTCAAGCTCTCATCCTATCCCATCTGGACTACTGCACTAGCCTTCTCTCTGATCTCCCATCCTCGTGTCTCTCTCCACTTCAATCCATACTTCATGCTGCTGCCCGGATTATCTTTGTCCAGAAACGCTCTGGGCATATCACTCCCCTCCTCAAAAATCTCCAGTGGCTACCAATCAATCTGCGCATCAGGCAGAAACTCCTCACCCTGGGCTTCAAGGCTGTCCATCACCTCGCCCCCTCCTACCTCACCTCCCTTCTCTCCTTCTACAGCCCAGTCCGCACCCTCCGCTCCTCCACCGCTGATCTCCTCACCGTACCTCGCTCTCGCCTGTCCCGCCATCGACCCCCGGCCCACGTCATCCCCCGGGCCTGGAATGCCCTCCCTCTGCCCATCCGCCAAGCTAGCTCTCTTCCTCCCTTCAAGGCCCTGCTGAGAGCTCACCTCCTCCAGGAGGCCTTCCCAGACTGAGCCCCTTCCTTCCTCTCCCCCTTGTCCCCCCTCTCCATCCCCCCATCTTACCTCCCTCCCTTCCCCACAGCACCTGTATATATGTATATATGTTTGTACATATTTTTTTACTCTATTTATTTATTTAATTTATTTGTACATATCTATTCTATTTATTTTATTTTGTTAGTATGTTTGGTTTTGTTCTCTGTCTCCCCCTTTTAGACTGTGAGCCCACTGTTGGGTAGGGATTGTCTCTATATGTTGCCAATTTGTACTTCCCAAACGCTTAGTACAGTGCTCTGCACATAGTAAGCGCTCAATAAATACGATTGATGATGATGATGATACATAGTAAACACTTAAATACCATATATATATGGTATATATATATGGTATTATATATATATATATATATATATATATATATAATCTACCCCCATGCTTAGTACATACCTAGCACACCACAATTTAATACCATTAAAAAGCTCATGAAATGTTTGTGTTAAAAATATTCAAAAAAATGTACATCTGTTTATTATGTACCTAGCTCTTAGCACATAGTAAGCATTTAATAAATACCACCATTAAAAGACGGAGGGGCTTTGAATTTTCTGAACAGTTTCCCAAAGGCTCTGATTCAAATTCTCATTTGATCAGCTTTCTCCCCATTCATTCAGTCACAATTATTGAGCACTTACTGCGTGCAAAGCACATGCACACGCAAACACACAGCCATCTTGCAGTTGTCTGGTCAAAACTCGATAAAGTGCCTTGTCAAGGAAAGGAGTAGCCCATACACAGCACATCCAGAAACTCTGAAGCTTGTATTCATACTGGGAAAAATGTTAGGCTCTATGGATTCGTATTCCAACAGTCAATATCTTCAAATAGAAGATTATCAAGCAGACTTGAATTTTGAAAAACATTTCCCTTCCTCTAACTCACTATGTTTTGCTAATCTATCAAAGCTGCTTAAATAATAAGTGTAGCCAAATAATCACAACCTCAATAAATAAGCCTTTTAGAAGATTTATTGTGATTATGTATTCTTGGGGGGGTGGGCGTTGGGGGAGGGGAAGGCAGTAATTAGGGAACAATGCACGTTGTATTTATGATCAGAAAGTCAGTGCTCAGCAAATAAAAGCAACCACAATGGCCGTGGAAATCCAGCTGAAGCCACTCTTTCAGGAGACGAAAAAATATGAAAATTATAAACACAGTAAGCTGGGAAAATGCCATGTACTTTAGAATTTGAATTTAACAATGGCTTTGATTAAAAAGAGAAAAATCATGCTTTCTTTGCAAAAGTCCAGCACCTCAATTAGAAGGCAGGAAGTTTTTCATCACATTTGAAAAAAAGAGAAAGTGTGCAAACTTTAAGAATGGGAGCCTTCTGCATGAGGCACAATTCACAGACACTGCTGAGCACTGAAGTGCCTGATTCTGTCTTACGATCCCTCTTTTTCTGAAAGAGTAAACGTCTGAACTTCCGGCGTGTTACTAGGGTTCAACTTACATTTGTAGATAGGTCAAGTCTAGGCCTGCCTCCATTATTAGGTTTTCCAGAGAGAAAAAAACACTAAAACCAGGAGACCAAGAGGCTCTCTTCCCAGTATTAAGAAGCCAAGCACCCTGCACCCATAAATCTAAACCAAGTTTTTCCAAGTTTGTTGATTTATCTTTGTCAGCAGTGGCAAGAAGTGGGCACCCTCATAATAATAATGATGGTATTTGTTAAGCGCTTACTATGTGCCAAGCACTGTTCTAAGCAGTGGGGAGGACACAAGGTAATCAGGTTGTCCCACATGGGGCTCACAGTCTTAATCCCCATTTTACAGATGAGGTAACTGAGGCATAGAGAAGTGAAGTGACTTGCCCAAAGTGACACACAGCTAACAAGTAGCAGAACCAGGATTAGAACCTATGACCTCTGACTCCCAAGCCTGGGCTCTTTCCACTGAGCCACACTGCTTCAGAGAAGCAGTCTGAAGAGTTGAGCAAACACTGTGAAGACAATGGGGAAAATTTCTGAACAAGGGGAGGTGATTGGTTTGAGTAAAGAGTCCATGCTAATGAGTCTCCCTACTACAATAGTAATAATAATAATAATAGTGGTATTAGTACAGAACCTGGAAAATAGTAAGCACTTAAAGTACTGGGTTAAATACAAATTGGGTTGGGCACAGTCCCTGTCCCACGTGTGGCTCATGGTCTTATCTTAATCCCCATTTTAATTAATTAATTATGGCATTTGTTAAGCACTTACTATGTGCAAAGCACTGTTCTAAGCACTGGGGGGGATACAAGGTGATCAGGTGATCACATGGGGCTCAAAGTCTTAATCCCCATTTTACAGACGAGGGAACTGAGGCTCAGAGAAGTTAAGGGACTTGCCCAAGGTCACACAGCAGACATGTGGCAGAGCAGGGATTCGAACCCATGACCTCTGACCCCAAAGCCCCTGCTCTTTCCACTGAGCCAAGCTCTCCTCTACATCATTTTACAGATAACAGGCACAGAGAAGTTAACTGACTTGCCCAAGGTCACACGGCAGGCAGGTTTCAGAGCTGGGACTAGAACCCAGGTCCTCTGAATCCCAGTCCTCTGCTCTTTTCACCAGGTCATATTGCTCCTGCTGCTATATTTATAGAACAGCTGCTAATAGAGGATCCTGCACACAGTAAGCACTCAATAAATACCACTGATTGCTGAGAGCTCCAAAAGTCAGGTCAGATCCCATACCATGATGCTGAGGCAGAGTTCTCCTATCTGTTTTGACTGCTCATTCTCAATATCGTCCTTTGCCTCCCACCCCAACACTGCGGTGAGAGGGTCTCAAGGTTCATTTCTGGGTCCCCTTCTGTTCTCCATCTACCCCCAACTCCCTTGGAAAACTCATTCACTCACATGGTCTCAACTACCACCTCTATGCAAATGATTCCCAAATCTACATGTCCAGCCCTGATCTCTCTCCTTCTCTTCAGTCTGGTATTTCCTCCGGTCTTCAAGACCTCTATATTTGGATGTCCCATCACCACTTCAAACTTAAGTTCTGGTTTAGACATGTTACCTTCCCATTCAAATCCTGTCCTTCCTTTGACTTTTCCATCACTGAAAAAGGCACCACTATCCTTCCTGTGTCACAAGCCTGCAACCTTGGCATTATTCTTGACTCCTCGCTCTGTCATTCAACCCATACGTTCAATCCCCCACTAAATCCTGTTGCTTTGACCATCACAACATCACTAAAATCACTCTTTCTTCTCCATCCAAACTGTTACCATGTTAATTCAAACACTTACCCTGTCTTGCCTTGATTACTGTATCAACCTCCTTGCTGACCTCACTTCAGTCCATATTTCACTCTGCTGCATGGATCATTTTTCTACAAAAATGTTCAGCCCATGTTTCCCTACTCCTTCAAAACCCTCTAGTAGTTGCCTGTCCACCTCCACAAACACGAACTCCTTACCATTGGCTTTAAAGCACCTAATCACCTTGCTCCATCCTCATCCACCCAACCTCTACCTTGCATGGCTCAGTGGAAAGAGCACGGGGTTTGGAGTCAGAGGTCATGGGTTCAAATCCCAGCTCCACCAACTGTCAGCTGTGTGACTTTGGGCAAGTCACTTAACTTCTCTGTGCCTCAGTTACAGTTAATCCCCGTTTTACAGATGAGGTAAGCCCCCCGTGGGACAACCTGTTCAGCTTGTAACCTCCCCAGGGTTTAGAACAGTGACCTGACCTGCTCCCTTGATTCATCTCTCTTCCTGCCCCATAGTACTTAAATTGGGGGAAAGAGACACATATCACTCATTTTATATTGATGTCCAACTTTGAACACAAAAAACAAATAGGCTTTGATCATCTATCGTATTTATTGAGCACTTACTGTGTGCAGAGCACTGTACTAAGCGCTTGGGAAGTACAAGTTGGCAACATATAGAGACAGTCCCTATGCAACAGTGTGCTCACAGTCATACTTGAAAAGTGTGGGATTTCATAGCAGGAGATAAAATGAGCTAAACAACCTTATGTTTCGTTCATTCAGTCGTATTTATTGAACACCTACTTGCCTGCACTCTTCCATCAGCCTCTTTGTTGATCACCCTACCTCCTGTCTCTCCCCATTCCAGTCTATACTTCATTCTGCTGCCTGGATCATTTTTCTAAAAACAATGCTCAGTCCATGTTTCACCAGTTCTCGGGAACCTCCAGTGGTTGCTTGTCCACCTCTGCATCAGATAAATTCTTTACCATTGGGGATAAAGCACTCAATCTCCTTGCCCCGTCTTACCTTACCTTGCTGATTTTGTACTACAACCCAGCCCCCTCACTGCACTCTTTAAACACCCACCTACTCACTGTGCCTCAATCTTCTCTATCTTCCCTTAACCAAGCCCTGCAATCCCCTCCCCCTTCATATATGACACACTACTCCTCTCCTCATTGTCAAAGCCTTATTTAAAAGAAAAAAAATACCAAAACACCTCACATCTCTTCTGAGAAGCCTTCCATGATTAACTCATTTCCCATGCTCGCTCCTCCTGCCATTTGGATTTATGACTTTTCTTTAGCCCAACCTCAGCATTTATGTATATATCTAATTTATATAAATGTCTGTCTCCCCCTCTAGAATGTACACTCCTTGTGTAAAGGGACCATGTGTAGCAACTCATTATATTGTATTCTTCCAACGAGTTCAGTGCAATCTGCAGTTCATTTGGGATCAAAAAGGCCTTTGGGTGATGATTTCCGTAATTTCCTTCCTTAAGAGAACTCACTATAATGAAATACCACTGAAAAAAAGAGTATTTTTATCCCTTTTCATAGATGGCAAAACTGTCTGTAAGGAGAAAATCAAGCCCCATAGTTGCAAACTATTTTCTGAGAAAAGCAGCTATATGGTGTGATCAGTTTCAGAAACTCCTTTGATATGAAGATTGCCACCCCCTTGAGAAAAGTTATACACTGTGACTCAGTAGCACAGGGAAAGTGCTGTGGTACGGAAATCTGTGTTAGGACACAAGTGGCTTATCTGTTTCTGGCTTTTTGCAGGTGAAACTTTCATTCAGTTGTATTTATTGAGCATATACTATGTGCAGAGCACTGTAATAAGCACATGAGAGAGTGTGGCAATAAACAGATGCATTCCCTGGCCACAACAAGCTTGCAGTCTAGAAACTGCAGACATCTCTACCATCCTGAGAACTGGCTCCTGTTGATTTCCCTCTGTCCAAATGAAGCCATGCTCAGTCTGTAGAGTTCGGAGATAAAAAGTGCTTTGGAAGCTAAAAAAGGAAAGTTGGGATAGGTTCTGTGTCACGAGGGAGGGGCTGAGTTATGGGAAAGGAAAACAAAATCTTTAAAGAAAGCAGACTTGAAACATTAGCTAAGTCTCTGAGCTTTGGTGTTCTTGACACTCTTGAGATTTGATTATTATTAGTAATTACAGTGATCAAAAGCATGAAGTTTTCTGGTGTCACATTTAAAATAATTGGGTCATTCAAACAGGAGGAAAAAAACCCTGTTTTCGCTTCATTCCAGGATAACTACAGAGATATTTCTGGAATCAATTACTTGAAGAGTTATCAACTTTGAGCCAGTCTTCGTATTTCAAATATGAGAAATCATATCATACCTTCGTAATAACAATGAATAGGTTGTGCTAGTAACCAAGCCATTGGAACTGTTATTAGCCAGTATAAAATGCACTAGTACCATCTGGGAGCTAGAACATTTATTGCAGGGCTATTTGTCTTAATGAAGTTTGATTTATCATTTTTGGTGATCACGATTTTCAGTCACTCCCTCTCAACTCATATGAAAGTCAGCATTTAAAGGTGAGTGACCTTTAAAACTGTGTGTGGTTGTGGTAATAATAATGTGTGATAATAATAATAACAATGATAATGACATTTATGAAGCACTTACTATGTGCAAAGCACTGCTCTAAGAGCTGGGGAGGTTACAAGGTGATCGGGTTGTCCCACAGGGGGCTCAGTCTTAATTCCCATTTTACAGATGAGGGAACTGAAGCACAGAGAAGTTACGTGACTTGTCCAAAGTCACACAGCTGACAAGTCGTAGAGCAGGATTTGAACCCATAACCTCTGACTCCAAGGCCCGTGCTCTTTCCACTGAGATGCACTGCTCACTCTCTCAATGTGATGAAATGAAGACAACATATTCCATACCAGTTGCAGGTTGGCAAGTCTGAGGCCATGGCCCACATTCTATAACTGTGAAACCTGCACCTACTCTAAAAGGCATCACATTTTTACAGCAGTTTCACCAGCAGTGCCTATGAGCAATATTCAGCATCAATTGGCAGGACAAGGTTAAGAATAGGCCTGTCTTGGGATACGGTGAGCTTACTAGCATTTAAGTAACGTTCACAGGCACATAACTGCAG